>NC_052318.1:7241490-7587323 GCF_016432855.1 Salvelinus namaycush | reverse complement strand
AGGAAGCAATCCTTCCCCCAACACTGTTGAATGGCTCTCCCTGCCAACCATTCTCAACATACTATATACAGCCTTTAGTATCCACTAAGAAGATCAGGACAAACATTGTACTTACTCTTCGGGGAGTCAACTCAGCCACACTGTGCTTCTGTCACTCTATTCTTAGGAAGTACATTTTATTTGTTATTCTTTTTTAAAGGTGAAGGTAACCTTTATTTAACAAGGCAAGTCAGTTAACAACAAATTCTTATTTACAATGATGGCCTACACCGGCCAATTGTGCGCCGTCCTATGGGACTCCCAATCACAGCGGGTTGTGATACAGCTTTGTTTCAAACCAGTGTGTCTGTAGTGATGCATCTAGCACTGAGACGCAGTGCCTTAGACCGCTATGCCACTCGGGACATGCTTAACATAGTGTAGGAATCACAGAAACTAAATGAACAGTCATGAATAGTGCGTTTTGCAGCACAACTTCTGAACGGAAACAGGAGTAGTTACAGTCCTGTGTTAGTTGTTGTTGAATGTGTCTCCTGGATGTTGTCTGGTAGCAGAGGGAAGCTACGGTATTCTGCACATAGCTGAGTAGTGGACCAATAAAGCTATTTTTAAATACCTCTCTCGATCGCTCTCTGTGTTTCTCTCAGAAAGCCAATAGTGTACCAATCTCTCTCTGAGATAGCCAATAGCTTCTTAAGGCTTCACAAACAAAACCAGTTGTTGCATCTGCAAAAGCAGGGATTTTCGCAACGTTCTTTGAATGTATGGGTGTTGGAGCCTCTGGGTTATTTACTTCTGCTCTCCTTTCACATGTCCCATCCAGCCATCCTTGTCTTTCACTTCTCAGATAAAAGAGGTAAAATGAAAATAAAAAAGCAATATTTAGAAAAGCTTAGTAAACCAAAGCACAAAAGCTACTGATTTGCATAAATTAACACACAGGCTCATATGTGCACAGTTGTAGTTGGAAGCGGATTTGTTTTCAGTTGTACTTTGTCTTTGCCGCTCTGCATTTGGACGCGTATGTCAATGTTTCCCTTTGTACTGTAGCATTCACAAAACAGCTCAATCCCCAGTTAGACATGATGTCTAGATTGTCTGAGACTATAAGATAAATATAAAAAAGGAAATTAGCAATTCGATATCGTACCATGCTCTCCCTTTATCCCCAACACAGATATTGAACATTTCACCTTCATGGACAGGATCTTATAATGGATTTTTACATTATATTGGCGTCCTTCTACATCAGCCTGGGTCAGTAAGGAGCACACTCTATTTAACTTTAATTCAACAGGGAAGTCATATTGAGACTAAAGTCTCTTTTACAAATAAGAACTGCACAATACAAAAACAAGCACCTACAACAGGCAATTATAGATAAACATAAATATAGTGTTATGCGGAGCAGCACAGGGGAACCCAAGATCAGACTCAGACCAAGAAACAGGGATGAATGAACCAAGGTATTTATTGTAACACGGGGAGATATGGAGTGCAGATCCGGAGAAGCTCTGATGAGTGGTAGGAAATTAGATGTGGAGGCTGAGGTTGGAGTTAGCTGGGTTGGAACAGGGTAAACAGGTCCGGAGAGGAATCCAATGGAGTGGTTTTGTGGTGAATCCAGAACAGGGTAGCAGGGTGGTGAGATTTGGAACAGGAGCCAGAGTCAGAGCGGCAAATCTGCAGTGAGAGGATAAACAGCGTCAGGCAGAGTAACAGGATCTTGAATAATCATAAATAGCTAGAGTCATAAACTGACTGAGCAGAGATTAAAATGTGGCAGAGTGAAAGTGGCAAGACTGAGTATTTGTAGAGGTCTTGATTATGGAACGGGTTGCAGCTGGTGAGGATCCGCTCTGGCTCCAGCACACCTGTCTCCAACCACACAATCACAAACAAACAGAAAGGGAGGGAGAGAGAGAGAGAGAGAGGGTGTACTGGAGGAGTGGCTGCAGGTCAAGGAGACACCGAATGTCCACTAGGGGGTGTAGCAGGAGCAGATGTGACATATAGACAATATAGACATAAACGTTAAGATACAAAACGCAGTCAATTAAAACAAACACATTCTTCATTCTCAATATAGGTCTTCCACAGGATCCCACCAATCTGTCTAAACCCCCCAAATAGCAGAGGAAATCTTTCTAAACCACAGAAATAGCAGTGGATTTTTTTTCTGTATAAACCCCCCAAATAGCAGAGGAAATCTTTCTGCCTAAACCACCCACATAGCAGAGGAAATCTTTCTGTCTAAACCACCCACATAGCAGAGGAAATCTTTCTGTCTAATCCACCCACATAGCAGAGGAAATCTTTCTGTCTAAACCACCCACATAGCAGAGGAAATCTTTCTGTCTAAACCATCCACATAGCAGAGGAAATCTTTCTGTCTAAACCACCCACATAGCAGAGGAAATCTTTCTGTCTAAACCACCCACATAGCAGAGGAAATCTTTCTGTCTAAACCACCCAAATAGCAGAGGAAATTTTTCCAGGGTCATTTGGCAATGTAATAGCAATTGATTCATGCCTTGAGCATCCTATTAGTCCACGGAAGAAAAGCTGAATGGATTCCTGGGAGAAGGCCTATAAAGAATAACTAGTGACATTATTAGTGCATAATGTTTGAGTACTTACAGTGTTAATTAACCTCCCTGTGGGAATGGAACTTCACATGCATCGGAACCCTCATGCAAAATCACCTCTTAAATCTAAATGGTGTGAACTCATTTTTGTGTTAACTAATTTTCTGTAAAAAAGCGATCAGCACATAGAACTGACGCCATGCACGGCTGCTGTGTAAATGTATGATACATTTGCCTGGTGCTGTATGTTGTTATGCTTAATGTACATCTCGACCAGTCCGTCTAAGTGGGGTTGTTAGGATGTGATCAAATGTTTATTTAACGTTCCATGTGGTTAATGATGGATTCTCATTAACCCGGAACTAAAATCTTGCACAATTGGTCAGATGGATCAAGAGATGATAGAACGAGGAGCTCCACCCTCTCTCTTTTTGCAAGTTACTGGCCAAACTGGCTAACACCTGCAAAATGATGATTTGTCCAAATAACCAGTGACGAAAACCCAAACACAGGAACTACTGCTGCTCTTAGTCCATACATGTTAAGAGAAGAGATGAAGAGATGCTAGAACAAGGAGCTCCACCTTCTCTCTTTGCAAGTTACGGCAAGTCTATGCGCCGAAGGTCGCCTCCCCTTCCGAAATTTGAAAGATACTAACACTTGCGAAATCATGATTTTATGAAAAACCCAAACCACAGGAACTACTGCTGTTCGTTATCCCATTCTTTCCCGGCAGATTCTATGGTACCAGTTATGTCTACGTTGATCTGTCCACGAGAGATTATCATTAACATGACGTCTGAGGAAGTGGATATGCAAAGGATTTATTTAATGTTCAAAATGTATGTGCCCTACAAATGTCAGTTAGAGCAACAATGTTGGAAAAAATGACATTAACTTAGCTGGTACATGTACTTAATAAAATCATTGGGGGATCAGAATAAAAAACAAACAAGATAATCTAAGTTGAATAGTGAATTAATGTTGTATTGGTCTGAATGTGTGGAACAGAGAAAAGAGTAAAGCCCATGCACAAACACGACCCTGAGGGCCCTCTCTCCTAGAACATCATTAACGGTCCACAGCATACCAGAGCCCGTGACGTACAGACCTGGTGTGTCGAAGAAGCAGAGAAGAAAAGGATGAAAAAAGAGACGGTCTCTAAATGATCTACTCTGGGGCAGGGAAGGGGCAGGGAAGGGGAAGGGGAAGTGGAGGGGAAGGGGCGGGGGAGGGGAAGGGGCAGGGGAGGGGAAGGGGCAGGGAAGGGGAGGTATTTTGGTATTTGGAATTTTATTAGGATCCCCATTAGCTGTTGCAAAAGCAGCAGCTACTCTTCGTGGGGTCCACACAAAACATGAAACCTAATACAGAATGACACAATACAGAACTTCATTAGACAAGAACAGGACAAAACGACATACATTTTTAAAAAGGCACACGTAGCCTACATATCAATGCATACACACAAACTATCTAGGTCAAATAGGGGAGAGGCGTTGTGCCGTGAGGTGTTGCTTTATCTGTTTTTTTAAACCAGGTTTGCTGTTTATTTGAGCATTATGAGATGGAAGGAAGTTCCATGCAATAAGGGCTCTATATAATATTGTACGTTTTATTGAATTTGTTCTGGATTTGGGGACTATGAAAGACAACCTGTGTCACGCCCTGGCCTTAGTATTCTTTGTTTTCTTAATTATTTTAGTTAGGTCAGGGTGTGACATGGGGAATGTATGTGTTTTTTGTAGTGTCTAGGGTGGTTGTAAGGTTTAGGGGGTTTATTAGAGTAGTTGGGTTTATGTTTAGTATAGAAGTCTAGCTGTGTCTATGGTTGAGTGTAGGTATCTAGGAAAGTCTATGGTTGCCTGAATTGGGTCTCAATTAGAGACAGCTGGTTATTGTTGTCTCTGATTGGGAGCCATATTTAAGGCAACCATAGGCTTTAGCTGTTGGTGGGGAATTGTCTATGTCGAAGTGTTTTGTGTCAGCACTTATGTTTGTATAGCGTCACGGTCGTCTGTTTTGTTGTTTTTTTTTCTTTTTTTTTTCTTCTTTAAATAAATAGAAGATGTACTTTCCACGCGCTGCGCCTTGGTCCTCTCTCAGTCCCTTTGACGATCATGACAGAATTCCCCACCAATGCGGGATCAAGCAGCGTGAAAAGCGGCAACAGGAGCAGCGCAAGGAGGAATGGAAATGGGAGCGTAATATGGACTACACTACGTGGGAGGAGATCGACAGGTGGGCGATCGACCCAGGGCGAGTGCCGGAGCCAGCCTGGGATTCTCTGGCGCAGTGTGAGGAGGGATACCGGCGAATGGAGGCAGCACGACGACGCGGTAGGAAGCCTGTGAGTCAGCCCAAAAAATTTCTTGGGGGGGGGGCTTAGAGGTAGTGGGCCGAGGGCAGGTAGGAGACCTGTGCCCACTTCCCAGGCTAACCGTGGAGAGCGGGAGTACGGGCGAACACCGTGTTACGCAGTAGAGCGCACGGTGTCTCCTGTACGTGTTCATAGCCCGGTGCGGGTTATTCTACCTCCCCGCACTGGTAGGGCTAGATCGGGCATTGAGCCAGGTGTCATGAAGCCGGCTCAACGCGTCTGGTCTCCAGTGCGTCTCCTCGGGCCGGCATACATGGCATCAGCCTTACGCATGGTGTCCCCGGTTCGCCTACATAGCCCGGTGCGGGTTATTCCACCTCCCCGCACGGGTAGGGCGACGGGGAGCATTCAACCAGGTAAGGTTGGGCAGGCTCGGTGCTCAAGGGAACCAGTACGCCTGCACGGTCCGGTATTTCCGGCGCCACCTCCCCGCCCCAGTCCAGTACCACCAGTGCCTACATCACGCACCAGGCTTCCAGTGTGTCTCCAGAGCCCTGTTCCTCCTCCACGCACTCGTCCTATGGTGCGTGTCTCCAGCCCGGTACCACCAATTCCGGCACCACGCACCAAGCCTCCTGTGCGTCTCCAGAGTCCTGTGCATCCTGTTGCTGCTCCTCGCACTAGCCCTGAGATGCGTGTCCCCAGCCCGGTACCACCAGTTCCGGCACCACGCACTAGGCCTAATGTGCGTCCCCAGGGTCCAGTATGCCCTGTTCCTTCTCCCCGCACTAGCCTGAAGGTGCGTGTCCTTAGCCCGGTGCCTCCAGTTCCGGCACCACGCACCAGGTCTACAGTGCGCCTCAGCCGGCCAGAGTCTGCCGTCTGCACAGCGGTGCCTGAACTGCCCGTCTGCCAAGCGCCATCTGAGCCACCCGTCTGCCCAGCGCCATCTGAGCCATCCGTCTACCCAGCGCCATCTGAGCCATCCGTCTGCCCTGAGCCGTCAGAGCCGCCCGTCTGTCCCGAGCCGTCAGAGCCGTTCGTCAGTCAGGAGCCGCTAGAGCCATTCGTCAGTCAGGATCTGCCAGAGCCGCCAACCAGACAGGATCTGCCAGAGCCGCCAACCAGACAGGATCTGCCAGAGCCGCCTACCAGACAGGATCTGCCAGAGCCGCCTACCAGACAGGATCAGCCAGAGCCGCCAACCAGACAGGATCAGCCAGAGCCGTCAGCCAGCCATGAGCAGCCAGAGCCGTCAGCCAGCCATGAGCAGCCAGATCCGTCAGCCAGCCATGAGCAGCCAGATCCGTCAGCCAGCCATGAGCAGCCAGATCCGTCAGCCAGCCATGAGCAGCCAGATCCGTCAGCCAGCCATGAGCAGCCAGATCCGTCAGCCAGCCATGAGCAGCCAGATCCGTCAGCCAGCCATGAGCAGCCAGATCCGTCAGCCAACCATGAGCCGTCCAGCCAGGATCCGCCAGAGCCGTCCAGCCAGGATCCGCCAGAGCCGTCATCCAGCCAGGATCCGTCCCTCAGTCCGGAGCTGCCGTCCCTCAGTCCGGAGCTGCCCCTTATCCTGGTGCTGCCCCTTATCCTGGTGCTGCCCCTTATCCCGGTGCTGCCCCTTAGTCCGGTGCTGCCCCTTAGTCCGGTGCTGCCCCTTAGTCCGGAGCTGTCCCTTAGTCCGGAGCTGTCCCTTAGTCCGGAGCTGTCCCTTAGTCCGGTGCTGCCCCTTAGTCCGGTGCTGCCCCTTAGTCCGGTGCTGCCCCTTAGTCCGGTGCTGCCCCTTAGTCCGGTGCTGCCCCTTAGTCCGGTGCTGCCCCTTAGTCCGGTGCTGCCCCTTAATCCAGTGGGGTTAATGTGGAGGGTGGCCATTTGGAGGAGGCTACGGAGGCGGGTAGTGACTGTGGTGGGGTGGGGACCATGACCAGTGCCGGAGCCGCCGCCGTGGACGGACGCCCACCCAGACCCTCCCCTAGACTATGTGCTGGTGCGCCCGGAGTTCGCACCTTAAGGGGGGGGTTATGTCACGCCCTGGCCTTAGTATTCTTTGTTTTCTTAATTATTTTAGTTAGGTCAGGGTGTGACATGGGGAATGTATGTGTTTTTTGTAGTGTCTAGGGTGGTTGTAAGGTTTAGGGGGTTTATTAGAGTAGTTGGGTTTATGTTTAGTATAGAAGTCTAGCTGTGTCTATGGTTGAGTGTAGGTATCTAGGAAAGTCTATGGTTGCCTGAATTGGGTCTCAATTAGAGACAGCTGGTTATTGTTGTCTCTGATTGGGAGCCATATTTAAGGCAACCATAGGCTTTAGCTGTTGGTGGGGAATTGTCTATGTCGAAGTGTTTTGTGTCAGCACTTATGTTTGTATAGCTTCACGGTCGTCTGTTTTTTTTTTTTTTTTTTTTTTTTTTTTTTTTTTTTTTTTTTTTTCCCTTCTTTAAATAAATAGAAGATGTACTTTCCACGCGCTGCGCCTTGGTCCTCTCTCAGTCCCTTTGACGATCGTGACAACCTGGTGGCATGTCTGGAGGGATAAGTGTTTGTGTCAGAGCTGTGTGTAAGTTGACTATGCAAACAATTTGGGATTTTCAACACATTAATGTTTCTTATGAAAAGAAGAAGTGATGCAGTCAGTCTCTCCTCAACTCTTAGCCAAGAGAGACTGGCATGCATAGTATTTATATCAGCCCTCTGATTACAATTAAGAGCAAAACATGCTGCTCTGTTCTGGGCTAACTGCAGCTTAACTAGGTCTTTCCTTGCAGCACTGGACCACACGACTGGACAATAATCAGGATTAGACAAAACTAGAGCCTGCAGAACTTGCTTTTTGGAGTGTGGTGTCAAAAAAGCAGAGCATCTCTTTATTATGGCTAGACCTCTCCCCATCTTTGCAACCAGTGAATCTATATGTTTTGACCATGACAGTTTACAATCTAAGGTAATGCCAAGTAATTTAGTCTCCTCAACTTGTTCAACAGCCACACCATTCATTACCAGATTCAGCTGTTCAGGACCAGTTTATTACTGGCCACCCATTCCAAAACAGACTGCAACTCTTCGTTAAGGGTTTCAGTAACTTCATTAGCTGTGGTTGCTGATGCGTATATGGTTGAATCATCAGCATACATGGACACACATGCATTTGTTTAATGCCAGTGGCAGGTCATTGGTAAAGACAGGAAAGAGTAGAGGGCCTAGAGATCTACCCTGCAGTACACCACACTTTACATTTTTGACATTAGAGACGCCTCCATTAAAGAAAACCCTTTGAGTTCTATTAGATAGATAGCTCTGAATCCACAATATGGCAGAGGTTGAAAAGCCATAGCACTTTTTTTCAACAACAGGTTATGGTCAGTAATATCAAAGGCTGCACTGAAATCTAACAGTACAGCTCCCACAATCTCATTATTATCAATTTATTTCAACCAATCATCAGTATTTGTGTCAGTGCAGTACATGTTGAGTGCCCTTCTCTGTAAGCATGCTGAAAGTCTGTTGTTAATTTGTTTACAGAGAAATAGCATTGTATTTGCTCAAACACATTTTTTCCCCCAACTGTTTGCTCAGAGCTGGCAGCAAACTGATAGGTCTGCTGTTTACTTTGCCAAATGACTTTGCCTTCCCTCCAGGCCTGAGGACAAAGACTTTCCTCTAGGCTCAGATTAAAAATATGACAGATAGGAGTGGCTATAAAGTCAGCTACCATCCTCAGTAGCTTTCCATCTAAGTTGTCAATGCCAGGAGGTTTGTCATTATTGATCGTTAACAATAATTTTTTCATCTCTCCCAAAGTAACTTTACAAAATTCAAACTTGCACTGCTTTTCTATCATTATTAGTTGTTTTATGCATGAATATAATTGCTCACTGTTTGCCGTGGGCATTTCCTGCCTAAGTTTGCCCACTTTGCCAATGAAATAATCATTAAAATAATTGGCAACATCAAATGGTTTTGTGATGAATCTGATTCAATGAAAGATGGAGTTGCATTTGTCTTTCTGCCCATAATTTCATTTAAAGTACTCCATAGTTTTTTTCCATCGTTCTTTATATTATTGATCTTGGCTTCATAATAAAGTTTATTCTTCTTTTTGTTGAGTTCAGTCACATAATTTCTCAGTTTGTAATAAGTCAGCCAGTCAGATGTACAGTCTGACTTATTAGCCACTACTTTTGCTCCATCTCTTTCAACCATACAGTTTTTCAATTCCTCATCAAACCATGGAGCCTTAACAGTTCTAACAGTCAGTTTCTAAACCTCTCTGGGATATGTGGGACGCTAACGTCCCACTTGGCCAAAAGCCAGAAAAAATGCAGCGCGCCAAATTCAAATATATTACTATAAAAATCAATCTTTCATGAAATCACACATGAAAGACACCAAATTAAAGCTACACATGTTGTGAATCCAGCCAACATGTCTGATTTCAAAAAATGATTTACGGCGAAAGCACACCAAACGATTATGTTAGGTCAGTACATAGCCACAGAAAAACACAGCCATTTCCCAGCGAAAGATAGGAGTCACAAAAAGCAGAAATAGAGATAAAATTAATCACTAACCTTTGATGATCTTCATCAGATGACACTCATAGGACATCATGTTACACAATATATGTATGTTTTGTTCGATAATGTGCATATTTATATCCAAAAATCTTAGTTTACATTGGCGCCATGTTCAGAAATGCCTCCAAAATATCCGGAGAAATTGCAGAGAGCCACATCTAATAACAGGAATACTCATCATACACTTTGATGAAAGATACATGTTTTACATAGAATTAAAGATACACTTGTTCTTAATGCAACCGCTGTGTCAGATTTCAAAAAAACCTTACATAAAAAGCACACCATGCAATAATCTGAGACGGCGCTCAGAAATAACAACATTTCTCCGCCATGTTGGAGTCAACAGAAATACGAAATTACATCATAAATATTCCCTTACCTTTGATGATCTTCATCAGAATGCACTCCCAGGAATCCTAGTTCCACAATAAATCGTTGTTTTGTTCGATAATGTCCATTACTTATTTCCAAGTAGCTACTTTTGCTAGCACGTTTAGTGCACATGTCCAAACGCTCGCGCAGATGCAGGCGAACTCAGACGAAAACTTCAAAAAGTTATATTACAGGTCGAATAAACTGGTCAAACTAAGTAGAGAATCAATCTTCAGGATGTTGTTATCATAACTATCCAATAACGTTCCAACCGGAGAATTCCTTTGTGTCTCTAGAAGTAATGGAAAGCAAGACAATATCATTTGGAATGCGCATGACCAGGAACTGGCATTCTGCCAGACCACTGACTGAAACACCTCCCATCCGGCTAAACATCACAGTAGAGATCTCATTCAATGTTCTACAGACTGTTGACATCTAGTGGAAGGCGTAGGAAGTGCAAACAGATCCATATCTTACAGGGATTTGAATAGGCGATGAGTTGAACATCGACCAGCCTCAGAATTCTCACTTCCTGTTTGGATTCTTTCTCAGGGTTTTCCCTGCCATATCATTCAAACAGTTTTAGAAACTTCAGAGTGTTTTATATCCAATAGTAATAATAATATGCATATATTAGCATCTGGGACAGAGTAGGAGGCAGTTCACTATGGGCACGCTATTCATCCAAAATTGAAAATGCTGCCCCCTTATCACAAAGAAGTTTTAACAGGTGCATGTTTATCAATAATTGGAAGAAGCAATTTCATAAATTCATCAAGTGCAGCATCTGGATGGTACTCATTAATCACATCAGACCAACAAATATTTTTAACATCATCCACATAAGAGTCACAGCCAAATCTTTTGTATGATCTCTTATACACTATTTTAGGCACAGTTGTTGGAACTTTGGCTTTCCTGGATATAGCCACTATATTGTGATCACTGCATCCAATGGGTACGGATACAGCTTCAGAACAAAGTTCTACAGTATTAGTAAAAATGTGATCGATACATGTGGATGATGTTGTTCCTGTAGTGTTTGTAAACACCCTGGTAGGTTGATAAATAACCTGAACCAGATTACAGGCACTGGTTACAGTTAGAAGCTTCCTCTTGAGCGGACAGCTTGATGAAAACCAGTCAATATTAAGGTCCCCAAGAAAGTAGACCTCTCTGTTTACATCACATACACTATCAAGCATTTCACACATATTATTCAGATATTGACTGTTAGCACTTGGTGGCCTATAGCAACACCCCAAAAGAAAAGGCTTTAGATGAGGCAGGTGAACCTGCAACCACAACACTTCAATAACACTTGACATAAGATCTTCTGTAATTATTACAGGGATATGGCTCTGAATATATACAGTAACTCCTCCCCCATAAGCATTTCTGTCTCTTCTATAGATGCTATATCCTTGTATTGCTACTGATGTATCATCAAATGAATTATCTAAGTGAGTCTCAGAAATGGCTAATATGTGAATGTTATCTGATGTTAGCAAGTTATTGATTTCATTAACCTTATTTCTAAGGCTACATATATTAATATGGGCTATTTTCATCCCTTTCCTGGGTAGCTTATCAAAGATAATACTATAATATTGAAAAGAGTAGACAAAGCAAGAGAAAAAAATATACATTCAGCAGTCCATTAATGTGTGTGCTGCGGGGTTGAGGCTATGAACCCATAGACTTGGCTCTCTCATCCCTTCAAGGCTTCTGGGAGGGAGGGTGGACAATGAGCCTGTCATAGCAGATGTACGCAATGTCCCCACACGCTCTGGCAGCATTCATGGCTGGGATCAGTTCTTTCCTCTTCTGGAGCACAGGTTCAGGATAGTCCTCGTTGAGGAAAATATATGTTCCTCTCAAGTTCTTGTCTCTTTCCAGAACAGCTACCTTGTCCTTGAACCTCAGGAACTTGACCACTATCGGCCTGGGCCTATCACCTGGGCCGGTGGTGGGTTTTCCAGTCCTGTGGGCGTGCTCCACCTCAATCTTCCTGTGGTCCATCTTCAATTTCTCAGAGATCCCTTCCCTCACTTTGTACTCAGACTCCATCCAGGTCTCATGTGGAGATTCTGCTATTCTGTCCACAACCATGTTGTTTCGCCTTGATTGTCCCTCGACATAGTCTCATTTATCTGTCATTGTTATCATGGATTCACACACAGAACTGATGTCCTCTCTCACTGACTTACAGATTGCTGTTAACTTGCCGTTCTCCTGTTTCAACTTGTCGAGCTGACCCTGGGAGAACTGCAAACTGTTCTTCAGGTCCTGGACCTCTCTGGTCAGGTCGTCCATTCTTTTATTAGTAGAGTCCACGAGTATTTGGACAAAACACTTTAAACTATTTTCTTGTTGTTGCAACAACTGCTTATAGGTCTCATTTTGTTCGTTTAAAAGATCCTTCCCGTGTGATAGAGAGACACCACTGACACTGTCCTCAATGGTACTCCCGCCGGCTTTGGTCTTTGTCATGGTAGCTAGCAACGTATGTTAGGCTGTTACTCCTCGCAGTTCCAGACAGGGCAGGTCACAGGGAAGATTGAAAACAACAAACAGCAGGGATCTAGACAGCCACAAACCCGGGACAATCTGCGGTCCCTGCCACAATGGCTAACTGCATCGTGGGCTGCGTTCAAGAACACCTCGCTAGCTTGATGTCCAGCTAGCTAGCAGCTAGGCTAGCTGTGATGCCAAATAGCTTCTCAGACACGTCCTTGGTCGGCAGGATCACTGGAAAGATACAAGCAGTCCCAGCAACTGATGCAAAATGCATTGCGGGATCCAACATAAGAAGCTAGGTAGCTACCAAGAACTTTCCAATATACTTTTAAACAACAAACTTTACAAACAAACAAAACCGAGCTCTTCCTCGTTCCGCGTACAACAGGAAGTGACGATGACAATGCAGTGGCAGTACCAAAACAAATTTGGACAGTACCAAAACAAATTATCGAATGATTCTGCCTCTTTGCATCAAAATCAGGGAAAGGGGCAGGGAAATGGGGAGAGAAAGGGGCAGGGAAAGGGGCATGGAAAGAGACAGGGAAAGTGGCAGGGAAGGGGGAAGGGGCATGGAAAGGAGCAGGGAAAGGAGCAGTGAAAGGGGCAGGGAAAGGGGCATGGAAAGGAGCAGGGAAACGGGCAGGGAAAGGGGCAGGGAAATGGGGAGAGAAAGGGGCAGGGAAAGGAGCAGGGAAAAGGGCAGGGAAAGAAGCAGGGAAAGGGGCAGGGAAGGGAGCAGGGAAAGGAGCAGAGAAAGGAGCAGTGAAAGGGGCAGGGAAAGGGGCAGAGAAAGGAGCAGTGAAAGGGGCAGGGAAAGGGGCATGGAAAGAGACAGGGAAAGTGGCAGGGAAGGGGGAAGGGGCATGGAAAGGAGCAGGGAAAGGGGCAGGGAAAGGGGCAGGGAAAGGAGCAGGAGGAAGAACAGACAGTCATTTGTCTCCACATGGGTGGGACAATAAAGAGAGCCCGTGTTTCAGCCTAGCTCTGATTACAGAGAGGAGCGTGGAAGCGCTTCCAGAGCAGAGGTGTAAGCCAGGTGAGAGAGGTTAGAGTAGGACAGATTAAATGACCATCCACTCTCCAAGCTGCAGATCAGGGTCGCTGGCCGAGGGCACTCTCTTATTAGAGAAATACATTATTTACTTTTTCAACAGTCTACCTCGTTATCTAACCAAATCACCCATGGTCTAGTTCCATAATTAGTACCAAGACAGACCTACCTGAATGGCTAAAAGATGCATGTCTAGGAATCTGTTAAGGTCTGAAAATAGATGCTTGTAATCTCAAACTCATTTTATGGTCTAAGAGTTTAAATTTTCAATAAACAAATGTATTGATTATTTTCAACTGTAATGGAATGGAATCACCTCTCAGAGTATGATTTCGAGTAGAGGGGGATATCCTATTTTCTTGTATGGGTATGGTAAACATTAGATATGGTATAGCTTCTAATGGCAATCAACATATACTAGTTCCATTCTGAACACAGCTCCTTGTTCATTGTGTAATCCCAGATCTACAGCCCAGGTAATTCAGGCAGTCTGACAGACATTTAACACATTTCGCCGGGAATAAAGCTATTTGTTGTGGCAGAGTAGAAATCAGTGCCGCAACACGAGGGAATCTCAAGTTAGTTGGTGGACATGCCTGTTAGACAGCAGGGGAGTGGGATAATTGCTTTTGAGTCACTGTATTAGTTTTCATGTCACAAGCTGTTGCACATAAATCACTGCCCTGTAACAAAAGACCTGGGGGGAGACATTGATTCCAACCCATTTAATGAGGTGTGGGAGTTATCTGCGTTTATTCATATAAAGGGGCTTCCACCTGGAATAGGACATTTAAGAGACAGTTTAGAATCAAAGCACGCCTGCTAGCATTCTCATATAGACTCATAGATGTGTCTGGTGATAAAAAGAAAGTGTTTCTATAAAATGCAAGGAGGGAAAAGATGGCGTCAGTTACTATTGTCATATGTGATTTGTTTTAAAAGACCAAACAATGGATCTGGAAACTTCACAACATCAAGACCCACACTGCCTCTCTCTCTCTCTCTCTCTCTCTCTCTCTCTCTCTCTCTCTCTCTCTCTCTCTCTCTCTCTCTCTCTCTCTCTCTCTCTCTCTCTCTCGCACTCTCTCGCACTCTCTCTCTCTCTCGCACTCTCTCTCTCTCTCTCTCTTTCTCTCTCTTTCTCTCTCTTTCTCTCTCTTTCTCTCTCTTTCTCTCTCTCTCTTTGTCTATCTCTCTCCTCAAGCAAATATTTCAGCCATTGTTGGGGACTAATGCACCCTGCCACACAAAGAATAGCCTGCTCTTAAGTGGAGTTCTATAAATAACTCAATTGAATCTCTTCAAGAATGTATTTGAAATCTGCATCCTGCAATAGAATTATGGTTTTTAGACAGTATCATGCGTCACAAAAGATATTGCAGAAATTATCTTTCCAGCAGGAAAGCATGGCCAAAACCACCTTGGAGGTCAGCTCGATAGAGTAAAAAGAACATGATATGTAACAATGAAATATTTATGCTGAAATGAAATGATATCACTGGGTGCAATTCTACATCTTCCCAGAGTACCAGTCGAGATAAATACAGAGGGAGAAAATTGTGGAGGCAATAGTTGAAAAATATATTATTTTGGGACCGAAACTGAAGTGATAGACATTTTCAGAAATAACAACAAACGATTGCCTGCTACTGAATACTAATCGAATCACGAGAGGAGAATGTGCAGATCTCTAGATTCAATCATTGCCTCGCTCATGCATAATGGAGAGAATAATCTCATCTATTTTCCGCTGTACTGTAACACTTGTTTTCTTTCTCCTATATGTCCCATACGGTTACACATACGATATCAGACCGCCAATTGACACATATTTTCAATTGAGACCATTCAATCATCCCCAACACGTCCTATTTACATGATGAGATGTTCTTTAACCATTTTAAATGCATCATATATTAATACATACATAAATAAGAATATTTTTTCCCCCTTCGTTGCATAGAACATGGGACACTCAGAAGATCAACAACATTGTAGATAGCTTTGGGCAGTGGGTGATAAATACATTATTGCCTTTCACACAACAGCAAACAATCAAACTGCTCCTTTGGTGAGTAAGCTGTCAAGCTGCTACAGAGGCAGAATCAGAGCACACGTATCAATAAGACAATGCATGCTCTCCTGAGGGAACTGTTGCAGGAAGAACAATAATTAGGTGAGCTGCAAATAGGCAGGAGAAATGGGGCCAGGTATATAATACGCTACTCTTTTCCTTTGCCATAATGTTTCCTGGCAATGTAATCTCGGGTAACCTAAAACAAAAGTCTTACATAATTAATCAGCTGCTTGATTAAAGATGAAAAGATGCTAGACCAAGGAGTGGAAGTGGAAAGAGGAGCTCCACCCTCTCTCTTTGCAAGTTACAGGCAAGTCTATGGGTCGAATGTCACCTCCCCTTCCAAAATTAGAAAGATGCTAACACCTGCGAAATTTTGATTTGTCCAAATAACCAGTGATGAAAAACCCAAACACAGGAACTACTGCTGCTCGTTATCGTACGCATCCCATCCTTCCCAACAGATTCTATAGTACCAGTTATGTTTATGTATATCTGTCCACGAGAGATTACTGGCAATTAAATATTGACTTAATTAATTGATTTAGTACTCGTAACCTACAGGTAACTGCCCAAATAAAGGAAACACCAACATAATGTGTCTTAATGGGGTGTTGGGCCACAGCTTCAGTGTACCTTGGCATAAATTCTACAATTATCCAGAACTCTATTGGAGGGATGTGACACCATTCTTCCACGAGAAATTCTATAATTTGGTGTTTTTGTTGGTGGTCTCAGCTGCCGCTGTCTCAAGCGCCGCTCCAGAATCTCCCATAAGTGTTCAATTGGTTTGAGATCTGGTGACTGAGATGTCCATGGCATATGGTTTACATCATTTTCATGCTTATCAAACCATTCAGTGACCACCCATGTGGATGGAGGCATTGTCATCCTATGGGGGCATAGCTATGGTAGCCAAAATAATGACCTGCTCAGCATTTTTATAGATGACCTTAAGCATGACTCAGGAACCACACATGTGTGGAAGCACCTGCTTTCAATAAACTTCGTATCCCTCATTTACTCAAGTGTTTCCATTATTTTGGCAGTTACCTGTAGCTGTGTTGGTCCTTTAGGAGCAGAGAGGTTGTATTGCAGCTTGATGTGAAACCCACAGGTTTGATCAAAATAATACTGTACTCATGACTCATTCAACTACACATCTATAGTTCTTTGTCTACCTCAACCAATAAGTATAAAATAATAAGTGTGATCTGAATAAATCTGCATCTTTGTTCTTTTTTTTTTTATAGACAATGTCATTTTTTGTAATAAAGGATGATGAGTGTTTCACATAGGGATCATTCTGGTACCTAACCAAAGCTATTATCAGTTAGCCTGATCTCTCTGTAGAGTCCTCCTTTTAAACGACCATTCTGTGCCAACTGGCAAGACAGATGCCTGTGGAGGTACGATAATGGAGTGCTTTTGTCCTCTCTGACGACTTCACCACAGAGACAAATCCCATTTCAACAGAGATGAAGAACCCAGTTTGCCAGTCATTTATTTGTGTTTCTATCCCATAGAGGGAGAGTTGTAGAAACCCCCCACTGACCTGTGGACCTTCTCTAACTCCCTGAGTCTGTTCATAAGACACAGGGCGACGGCCAGGCTGAAAATAGCTCCACTTTTGCAGCCGCCAAACAATGTTTAATATGAAAATGTCCTCCAGGCGAGGACGAGTGTAATTTCCTTTCATAGACATGTTCATATTTAGAGATTATTTCTGCAAAGTCCCACAGTGGTTTTATGTTGCAATCCTCTTTGGTTCCACCTTAGGCAGTACATTGTAAATGTTTCCTTTTTTTTGCAGGATATCAGAGATATGAGTTCTTCTCCCAGTATATTGGGAAATCAAATCAAATTGTATTTGTCACTTGCACTGAACACAATAGGTGTAGACCTTACTGTGAAATGCTTACTAATGAGCTCTTAACCATCATGCATTTCAAGAAATAGAGTTAAGAAAATATTTATAAATAAACAAAAGTATAAAATAAAAAAGTAACACAACAAAATAACAATAACGAAGCTACCAAGTCGAGGTAATTTGAACATGTAGGTAGGGTTAAAGTGACTATGCATAGATAATAAACAGTGAGTAGCAGCAGTGTAAAAACAAAGGGGGGGGAGGGGTTAATGCAAATAGTTCAGGTGGCCATTTGATTAATTGTTCAGCAGTCTTATGGCTTGTGGGTAGAAGCTGTTAAGGATCCTTTTGGACCTAGAATTGGCGCTCCGGTACCTCTTGCCGTGCGGTAGCAGAGAGAGGAGTCTATGACGTGGGTGACTGGAGTCTTTGACAATTTTTTGGGCTTTCCTCTGACACCGTCTGGTATAGAGGTCCTGGATAGCAGGAAGCTTGGCCCCAGTGAAGTACTGGGCCTTACGCACTAATCTCTGTAGTGCCTTACGGTCGGATGACGAGCAGTTGCCATACCAGGCGGTGATGCAACCGGTCAGGATGCTCTCGATAGTGCAGCTGTAGAAAAATGTGTTGTCGTGCCCTCTTCATGACTGTCTTGGTGTGTTTGGATCATGATAGTTTGTTGGGGATGTGGACACCAAGGAACTTGAAACTCTCAATCCGCTCCACCACAGCCCCGTCGATGTGAATGGGGGAGTGTTCGGCCCCTGTGTTGACGATCAGTGTGGCAGATGTGTTGTTGCCTACCCTTACCACCTTGGGACAGCCCGTCAGGAAGTCCAGGATCCAGTTGCAGATGGGCGTGTTTAGTCCCAGGGTCTTTAGCTTAGTAATGAGCTTTGTGGGCACTATGGTGTTGGACGCTGAGCTGTAGTCAATGAGTCGGTGTATGAACCGGCATCAGAGCCGGTGTAGTAGGATTCAATTTTAGTACTGTATTGACAATTTGCCTGTTTGATGGTTTGTCTGAGGGCATAGCGGGATTTCTTATAAACTTACTGTTTTGTGTCCCTCTCTTTAAAAGTGGCAGCTCTAGTCTTTAGCTCGGTGAATATGTTGCCTGTAATCCATGGCTTCTGGTTGGGATATGTACGCACGGTCACTGTAGGGACGACGTTGTTGATGCACTTATTGATGAAGCCGGTGACTGAGGGGGTAAACTCCTCAATGCCATTGAGCATATTCCAGTCTGTGTTTGCAAAATAGTCCTGTAGCGCAGCATCTGCGTCATCTGACCACTTCTTTATTGAGCGAGTCACTGGTACTTCCTGCTTTAGTTTTTGTTTGTAGGCAGGAATCAGGAGGATAGAATTAGCGTCAGATTAACCAAATGGAGTGCGAGGGAGAGCTTTGTATGGGTCTCTGTGTGTGGAGTAAAGCTGGTCTAGAGTTTTTGTATCGAATTGTATCAATTGACCAATTCGGCACATTTGGGTAAACCCCTGGCAGACTTGATACAAAATATTATGCAGTAATGTAATTCTTCACTGGATCAGTATGAAACTTTGCACACACGCTGCTGCCATCTGGTTGCCGAAATCTAAATTACACGTAGACTCCTATCTGGAAGTATGGCCTCTCTCTTGCATTTCAAAGATGATGGAACAAACAAAAAAAATTTAAACGCATGTTTTTTTGTTTGTATTATCTTTCACCAGATCTAATGTGTTATATTCTCCTACATTAATTTCACATTTCCACAAACTTGAAAGTGTTTCCTTTCAAATGATATCAAGAACATGCATATCCATGCTTCAGGCCCTGAGCTACAGGCAGGAAATCAAATCAAATGTTATTAGTCACATGTGCCGAATACAGCAGGTGTAGCCCTTACAGTGAAATGCTTACTTACGAGCCCCTAACCAACAATGCAGTTTAAAAAAATACGGATATATATTAAAAAAAAGTAACAAGTAGTTAAAGAGCAGCAATAAAATAGCAATAGGAAGACTATATACAGGGGGGTTTTGGTACAGAGTCAATGTGCAGGGGCACCGGTTAATTGATGTAATATGTACGTGTAGGTAGAGTTATTAAAGTGACTATGCATAGATGACAACAACAAAGAGTAGCAGCGGTGTAAAAAGGGGGGGGGGGGTAATGCAAATAGTCTGGGTAGCCATTTGATTAGGTGTTCCGGAGTCTTATGGCTTGGGGGTAGAAGCTGTTTAGAAGACTCTTGGACCTAGACTTGGTGCTCCGGTACCGCTTGCCGTGTTGTAGCAGAGAGAACAGTCTATGACAAGGATGGCTGGAGTCTTTGACAATGTTTAGGGCCATCCTCTGACACCGCCTGGTATAGAGGTCCTGGATGACAGGAAGCTTGGTCCCAGTGATGTGCTGGGCCTTTTGCACTAAATCAAATCAAATCAAGTTTATTTTATATAGCCCTTCTTACATCAGCTGATATCTCAAAGTGCTGTACAGAAACCCAGCCTAAAACCCCAAACAGCAAGCAATGCAGGTGTAGAAGCACGGCGGCTAGGAAAAACTCCCTAGAAAGGCCAAAACCGAGGAAGAAACCTAGAGACCTCAACTACCCTCTGTAGTGCCTTGAGGTCAGAAGCCGAGCAGTTGCCATACCAGGCAGTGATGCAACCAGTCAGGAGGCTCTCGATGGTACAGCTGTAAAACCATTTGAGGATCTGAGGACCCATGTCAAATCTTTTCAGTCTCCTGAGGGGGAATAGGTTTTGTCATACGCTCTTCACGACTGTCTTGGTGTGCTTGGACCATGTTAGTTTGTTGGTGATGTGGACACCAAGGAACTTGAAGCCCCATCGATGTGATAGCCAGCCATTACATTTTAGGGTATCTGAAGAGTTAATAGAAACATATTTTGACTTGTTGAAACAAAGTTTAGGGGTAGATTTTGGATTCCTTTCTCTGCAAGTTGAATGAGTGGATTTCTCAAATCGATGGCGCCAATTAAACAGACTTTTTGGGATATAAAGAAGGATTTTATCTAACAAAACGACACGACATGTTATAGCTGGGACCCTTTGGATGACAATTCAGAGGAAGATTTTCAAAAAGTAAGTGAATATTTTATCGTTACATGTCAATGTATGAAACCTGTGCCGGTGGAAAAATATTTTGATGTGGGGCGCCATCCTCAAACAATCGCATGGCATGTTTTTGCTGTAATAGCTACTGTAAATCGGACAACGCAGTTAGATTAGCAATAATTTAAGCTTTCAGCCAATATAAGTCACTTATATGTACCTAAATGTTTAAAATCCATAATATTCATTTCAATTGCGCGCCCTCCAGTTTCACCGGAAGTTGTCCCGCTAGCAGGACTCCTATCCCTAAGAAGTTCTACTGTATTGGACCTTTTGGATTTTAAGACCGACTTCATTAGATATTTTTTGGGAAGGCAATATCCAATCCAGTTATTGTGTCTAATGAGCGCTCCATTTAAAAGACTCACATCTCTCCATTTAAAATACTCCATTTCACATTGTCAGATTAGTTTAACTACACGTGTAGCCTTTTGACAGATTATTACAGTGAACTGGTGTGTACTGACAATATTGCTAAGTAAAATCTGTTTAACTTATAGCCAGTCATACCGTAGTTGCATAATAGGTTTCAAACATGGCCACAGCATTGCCTTACAGGCATAGGCCAGGGTCAACACTATCTTTTGATCAAGACAAACGCCTTTACCACTGAGAGCTGTGTGAGAAAGCCAGCTGGGGCCTGTCTATGACACACCCCTGGGCATTCATCTTAGCTGCTATTAGTTACATTTAGACTTGTTTCTTGGCATAACAACATATCTGCGCTCATGCACATGCGGATGACATGCTTCCAAGTGACCGTCCTTGCTTGATAACATGAATCATTCTTCTACAGCCAGCCACAGCTTTAAAGCTAGACTCATCACTGCAATGCAAACACATTCAGCACAAACTGCATGGAATATATTTTAGTATCTTTCAAATTATTCATTTAGGTACTGCTAGGTAATCCACTACTAGATTATTGAGTAGTGAGTGAGCTTATGGTTGTGTGGGGGTAAGGGCTGAGTGTGTGTGGGTGTATGTGT
Organism: Salvelinus namaycush; assembly: GCF_016432855.1. Classification (NCBI taxonomy): domain Eukaryota; kingdom Metazoa; phylum Chordata; class Actinopteri; order Salmoniformes; family Salmonidae; genus Salvelinus; species Salvelinus namaycush. The sequence goes on along the minus strand of NC_052318.1, from coordinate 7,565,830 downwards.
GTATCCCACAACTGTTGCGAAGGAAGAAGTAAAAGATGTTAGGGACAATAGAGGATGATCCACAGATATATATAATACAAATCGAGGTGAGGGCAATGGAAATGCATATGGTAATTGATCTTCTTCAATTCGGTAAATGGCACTGTATGCTCTTTTCAAAGAATGGATCCCAGTCGGTTCAGGGCTATGGGATACAGGGGGTCGAGGGTGGTCTACCGGGCATTGGGATGACAAGCCATCTCGAGATGAGGCCTTTTAGCGGGTGGAATAGTAGGGACCAATTGGAGGTTTACTTAGTAGAAATGCAAATATCATGGTACAACTATATAGACACTCAATCATTATGTTACTTTTTAATAGTACGTTTACAAAAATATATTCTGATTAAAAGAATGAAAGGTGTGTCTCATTATGGTAAGTGGTGAAATAAGTATAGCCAGTTACAATTGTAATGGCTTAGCAGATAATAAGAAAAGACGATCAGTATTTACCTGGCTAAAAGAGAAGGATTATAATATCTATTGTTTACAGGAAACCCATTCAACAGTTTTAGATGAAGTTTTGTGGAAAAAGAACTGGGGGGGAAAAATATATTTCTCCCATGGGCAAAGAAATTCAAAAGGGGTGATGGTTTTAATTAACAATAATTTTGATCCAAATGTGCAAATTGTCCAAACAGATCCTCAAGGTAGATGGATTATTTTAAATATGTTATTGGACAATAAACAAATATGGCTTGTTAACCTATACGGTCCGAATAATGATGATCCAAGCTTCTTTGAAAATATATATAAGAATTTATCAACTCTACAAGCAACACTACTAGATTATTGCATGTCTCTCCATAGTTAGGTATCTTGTAATTTAACGCTAATCCATATATTCCATCAGACCCCTCAGCTTTAAAGAAGTGCTGGCCATCGAATCTGAACGTTGTAAGATCCTTTGATTGGAGAATACATGTGAAACAGATCCCACAGACACCACTCGCAGGTGTACTCTTTAAGCAGATCAACTACGATGCACATATGCAATGCTACTTTACTCCATATTATTAACATTTTAATTCCAGCGCACATATTACAATTATTATGTAATTATTCGTTTAAGTAATAGTATGGGCAGCAGCCATTCGTTTAACATCATTACAAACTAACTACACTAGTAGAATCACAAAAAGTGATAGGGAAAAACTATTACATGATGGCGATATCATATGGGAACTAGAGAGAGAGCACGAGCGAGAGCGCGAGCGAGAGAGAGAGAGCCCGAGAGAGAGAGCGCGAGAGAGAGAACGAGAGAGCGAACGAGAGAGTGAGAACGAGAAGGAGATGCATCAGTCACCTTGAGCATGTTGGTTGGAGTTGGTTGTCAGTGGAGTTGGTTGTCAGTGGAGTTGGTTGTCACTGGAGTTGGTTGTCACTGGAGTTGGTTGTCACTGGAGTTGGTTGTCACTGGAGAATGTGATCATGATAGAGCTGAATGCCTCTGTGAGGCAAAGTGGCACTCTGTACTATAATATCACTCTCCACACCCATTTTCTCCAGCTGCCATGGGCTTGCAACGTGATGCAAAAAAATTACAATTTCTCTGAAAAGTACTATGGTGAATAAATCTGTGGAATTCCATGTCAAACAAGGGAAAGTCATTTCAAAGTGCCTCTGGTGGACATTGTGATGCTTCGTGTCGTATCTACAGATGTAGAATATTAAAGCTTGTACACTGTCAGTTCTCCAGCCTTGTTAAAGGCTGACATAATATGCATGTGATACAAAACAATGTGTGTGGCTGGCAGGTAGGCTAGCGGTTAGCCTGTTGGGCCAGTAACCCAATGGTTGTTAGTTCAACTCCACAAGGTGAAAAATCTTTTGTCGTTCCCTTGAGCAAGGCGCTTAACCCTAATTACTCCAGGGTTGAATGGCAAACCCTGGCTGTGACCCCTCTCTCTGAGGCCGTCTCAGGAAGAGTGGGATATGCAAAAAAACAAGTGTATTAATACACACTTGTACATATGTGAAATAGTACAAATATAAACACCCACCAAACAATAATTGATGACCCTGTTGCAGGAGAAATTTGCTGCCTTGCAAGTTATGTAAAACTTGTAGTGTATTTGAGGTTTAAAAGGCTTCTGAAGTTTTGTAATTTCCACTTAGAAATGCCAGACTTGAAAAATGTATCAACCCCTACAAAAATGAACATTAATTATAATCCACATAACAATTCACATTTCCTATTGCCGTAAGTGAAATAATACCTTTAATCTGTTCAACTACATGTTTTTTAACCACACCATGAACCACAAACATGTAGAAAACAGAACTGTTAGATGTTAGGTGACGTCAACTGTGAATGGTTCCCCAGAGCTAACATGTTTGCTGCAGCTGTAAATCGGAGGCCCAACATGTTTTGTATGTTTACCATACCCCAAAAGATTGCAGAGTTGACGTAGAGTAAAATTGTGTAAACTAAGATTAAAAGGCAGTTATTGTTGTTGTCTGCAGACAGAGGAAGCAGATGGAGTTTCTATAGGAGAGCATGCGCTCCCACTATGTCGGCTTTGTGAGGAGCAAGCTGGAAATGACAAGGTCATTAAAAAGGGTTCCGCCACTATAACAGGCTTTTAGGCTCCATCACTCCTGTAATTTAATACACCGGTGCATCTAGATGGACCTCATGCATATTTATGCTGTTCTGGTTCACTCTTGAGTTCATCAAAACCAATTCTCCAATCTGTTTGCCAAAGGTCTGATTATATCTTTTTCTATTGCCTTTGTTTTCATTCATTATGAGAGTGCTTGAAAAAATTATATTCTTATTAGGCTAATTGCTGACATATTTCAAGCTGTAACTAATTACATGCACATTAGATAAACCATTTTCCCTCCCGCACCTTAACATTCACCATACCTCAGCAAGTTGCCCTGATCTCAGTGTTAAACCTTAAACCAAATCGCAACCCTAAACCCACATCACCATATGCATTTACATAATTAGAGAGTTTCATCTGACCTGGGAAAACAGAGTGTCATCATGTTGTCAGAAAATGAATTCTATCTAAATGGCCAATTATATGTACATCCCCGTATAGGAATGGTAGAATTTATAAAACTAGACACCTGCTATATTTACGTTAATTACAGTATGTTGACGTGTTAAGTGCTAACATTGAAATGCAATGATAACCCATAAAAATATGGTTTAAAAGAACAAGTTCAAAAAGAAAGTGTAGAATAGCTGTGGGCAGGCTAAAGAGCAGGTGCTAATGATGTTTCTGCAGACGGTAACTCCTTGAGGTGATTAGGGCTAATAGTGACTTCCCTCCAGAAGAACAACTCTGTTATGTTGTGTTTTATTAAGTCTGTCATTACCAGGGGCGGACTGGGATCAGAATCGACCCTGGCATTTATAACACACCGGACCATTTTTTTCTTGAGGCACACATTATAAGCCAGATAATGATAATTTTGCGCCAAAAAAACTCTGACTGAGCTCACATATCTTGTCAGTGTCAGGAATGACAAATCTATTCAGAGGGACTGGCATTCGAAAGTCAGGTACAATATTATAATAATTTAATGACAATTTCGTCTGGTTGTTACAGTACTAGACTTACCAGGTGAGAGCTATGATCCCTTACTGATGTCTCTTGTTAAATCCACTTCAATCAGTGTAGATGAAGGGGAGGAGACAGGTTAAAGAAGGATTTTTAAGCTTTGAGACAATTGAGACATGGATTGTGTATGTGTGCAATTCAGTGGGTGAATGGGCAAGACAAAATATTTAATTAGGTGCCTTTTGAACGGGGTATGGTAGTAGGTACCAGGTGCATCAGTTTGAGTGTGTCAAGACCTGCAATGTTGCTTGGTTTTTCACTCTCAACAGTGTCCCGTGTGAATCAAGAATGGCCCACCACCCAAAGAACATCAAGCCAACTTGACACACTGTGGGAAGCATTGGAGTCAACATGGGCCAGCATCCCTGTGGAAGGCTTTCGACACCTTGTAGAGCCCTGACGAATTGATGCTGTTATGAGGGGAAATTAGAGTGCAACTCAAGATTAGGAAGGTGTTCCTAATGTTTTGTACACTCAGTGTATCGTCTTAAACTATTGATTTTGTAAGTGCTAAATGTTTTGGAATACCTCAGGTGATCTGAATCACATCAGCCCTGCACATTCTCCTCACATGCCTTCATCACTCCCAAACCCCCTGCTCAAACTCTAACCTAGTAGGACAAGTCTAAACAATCCTCTTTGGTAAATGAACCATTGTCCTGACACCTTAGCCTGCCTTTTATCTGTTGTGTGAACTAAAATAAGCTGGTCAGGAAGCAGATCAAAGCCATGCTATTTGAGTCAACTTTTAATGAGGGCTTCCATAGGCTAATTATTCCGATATTTTTTTTGCAGCGATACTTTTGGCCTGATGTGTATGGGATTGCTGGAGCACTGTCCAATCAGCTGTGTTCATATCGTTGAATAATCCTGGTCACAGAGTTCAGGGTGCCTTTGCCCCTGGGTGGCTGGCTCTCTGGTCTTTCAGGACTTCATTAGCTCTGTAGCTCTCCTCTCTTCGCCTCTCCTCTCCTCCCCTCCCTGCTCTGCTTCTCTCCTTTTCCTTTCCTTTCCTCTCTTCTCCTCTCATGTCCTGGCCTAATCTGTCCTCTCCTCTCATGTCCTGTCCTAATCTGTCCTCTCCTCTCATGTCCTGTCCTAACATGCCCTCTCGTGTCCTGTCCTCTCATGTCCTGTTCTCTCCTCTCCTGTTCTCTCCTCTCCTGTTCTCTCCTCTCCTGTCCTCTCCTCTCCTGTCCACTCGTGTCCTGTTCTCTCCTCTCCTGTTCTCTCCTGTCCTGTTCTCTCCTCTCCTGTCATCTCCTCTCCTGTCCTCTCGTGTCCTGTTCTCTCCTCTCCTGTTCTCTCCTCTCCTGTTCTCTCCTCTCCTGTTCTCTCCTCTAATGTTCTCTCCTCTCCTGTTCTCTCCTCTCGTGTCCTGTCCTCTCCTCTCCTGTCCTCTCCTCTCCTGTTCTCTCCTCTCCTGTCCTCTCCTCTCCTGTCCTCTCCTCTCCTGTCCTCTCGTGTCCTGTCCTCTCCTCTCCTGTTCTCTCCTCTCCTGTCCTCTCCTCTCCTGTTCTCTCCTCTCCTGTTCTCTCCTCTCCTGTTCTCTCCTCTCGTGTCCTGTCCTCTCCTCTCCTGTCCTCTCCTCTCCTGTTCTCCCCCTCCTGTCCTCTCCTCTCCTATTCTCTCCTCTCCTGTCCTCTCGTGTCCTGTCCTCTCCTCTCCTGTTCTCTCCTCTCCTGTTCTCTCCTCTCCTGTTCTCTCCTCTCCTGTTCTCTCCTCTCCTGTTCTCTCCTCTCCTGTTCTCTCCTCTCCTGTTCTCTCCTCTCCTGTCCTCTCCTGTTCTCTCCTCTCCTGTTCGCTCCTCTCCTGTTCTCTCCTCTCCTGTTCTCTCCTCTCGTGTCCTGTCCTCTCCTCTCCTGTCCTCTCCTCTCCTGTTCTCTCCTCTCCTCTCCTCTCCTCTCCTGTCCTCTCCTCTCCTGTCCTCTCGTGTCCTGTCCTCTCCTCTCCTGTTCTCTCCTCTCCTGTCCTCTCCTCTCCTGTTCTCTCCTCTCCTGTTCTCTCCTCTCCTGTCCTCTCCTCTCCTGTTCTCTCCTCTCCTGTCCTCTCGTGTCCTGTCCTCTCGTGTCCTGTTCTCTCCTCTCCTGTTCTCTCCTGTTCTCTCCTCTCCTGTTCTCTCCTCTCCTGTTCTCTCCTCTCCTGTCCTCTCCTCTTCTCTCCTCTCCTGTTCTCTCCTCTCCTGTCCTCTCCTGTTCTCTCCTCTCCTGTTCTCTCCTCTCCTGTTCTCTCCTCTCCTGTTCTCTCCTCTCCTCTCCTGTCCTCTCCTCTCCTGTCCTCTCCTCTCCTCTCCTGTTCTCTCCTCTCCTGTCCTCTCGTGTCCTGTCCTCTCCTCTCCTGTTCTCTCCTCTCCTGTTCTCTCCTCTCCTGTTCTCTCCTCTCCTGTTCTGTCCTCTCCTCTCCTGTTCTCTCCTCTCCTGTTCTGTCCTCTCCTCTCCTGTTCTCTCCTCTCCTGTTCTCTCCTCTCCTGTTCTCTCCTCTCCTGTTCTCTCCTCTCCTGTTCTCTCCTCTCGTGTCCTGTCCTCTCCTCTCCTGTCCTCTCCTCTCCTGTTCTCTCCTCTCCTGTCCTCTCGTCTCCTGTCCTCTCCTCTCCTGTTCTCTCCTCTCCTGTTCTCTCCTCTCCTGTTCTCTCCTGTTCTCTCCTCTCCTGTTCTCTCCTCTCCTGTTCTCTCCTCTCCTGTCCTCTCCTCTTCTCTCCTCTCCTGTTCTCTCCTCTCCTGTCCTCTCCTGTTCTCTCCTCTCCTGTTCTCTCCTCTCCTGTTCTCTCCTCTCCTCTCCTGTCCTCTCCTCTCCTGTCCTCTCCTCTCCTCTCCTGTTCTCTCCTCTCCTGTCCTCTCGTGTCCTGTCCTCTCCTCTCCTGTTCTCTCCTCTCCTGTTCTCTCCTCTCCTGTTCTCTCCTCTCCTGTTCTGTCCTCTCCTCTCCTGTTCTCTCCTCTCCTGTTCTCTCCTCTCCTGTTCTCTCCTCTCATGTCCTGTCCTCTCGTGTCCTGTCCTCTCCTCTCATGTCCTCTCCTCTCCTGTTCTCTCCTCTCGTGTCCTCTCGTGTCCTGTCCTCTCCTCTCCTGTTCTCTCCTCTCGTGTCCTCTCGTGTCCTGTCCTCTCCTCTCCTGTTCTCTCCTCCCGTGTCCTGTCCTCTCGTGTCCTGTCCTCTCCTCTCCTGTCCTCTCCTCTCCTCTCCTGTTCTCTCCTCTCCTGTTCTCTCCTCTCGTGGCCTTTCCTCTCGTGTCCTGTCCTCTCCTGTTCTCTCCTCTCCTGTTCTCTTCTCTCCTCTCATGTCTTGTCCTCTCGTGTCCTGTCCTCTCCTGTTCTCTCCTCTCCTGTTGTCTTCTCTCCTCTCATGTCTTGTCCTCTCCTTTCCTTTTCTCTTACTCTGATAGATGTGGAGCTTTTTGTTCTTCTTTTATTGTCCATGAAACTATCCATAACGATTAAATCATTTGGAGGGTGCATGGCTCCATAAAAAGTGTATGCATAAAAGTGACATCGTTAATGATTTTACAAGCAACACAACAGGAAACTATTTGGTGGACTGCTCCTGCTACGAAAGCATGAAGATGATGTCTAAATGTATCTTGTAAAGGCTGTTTATGTTTCTGTCTCTGTGTGCCATGGAAGGCAAAGAGTTTTTCATTCATCTGTGCGCTGATGAAAGTCATCTTGTCATTTTGTCAAATGTATCAAGCGATGGCGCGTCTGTATTAGTATGATCAGAGGTGGATCACTTCATTTATTAAAGATTTGTTTTTTAATTCAAATATATGTGGGCACATCTTCCCATTCTAAATAAACCAATATGATATCTTAATGACTTTAAATCATTTTTACCATTATGATAACAATGTGTCACCAGTAGGAGTAGTAACACCAATGAGACAATTTTGGTAAATTAGAATTTCCTAAATTGAGGCCACTCAAATCTAAGGTAATCAATCCTTTAAAAATAATTTACTAAAGTGATATGATTCATGACTATGCTCACAATGTAATTTCACTTGTTTTAAATTGACTAACACCAAGTGACACCAAATCAGCAATGGAATCCTTAGATTTATGACATCATAAAATGGTGTGATTAGTTAATAATTGTCTTTAATATATATCCCTCCCCCAATAACCGTTTTCCCCTGGAGAGAATGCTCAAGGTCCTTTTACAGTGGCTTGCGAAAGTATTCACCCCTTTGGCATTTTTCCTATTTTGTTGCCTTACAACCTGGAATTAAAATGTAAAAAAAATGTGGTTCGTATCATTTAATTAAGACAACATTTGTACCACTTTGAAGATGCTAAATATTTTTTATTGTGAAACAAACAAGAAATAAGACAACCCCCCCCCCTTAAACATCAATACTTTGTAGAGCCACCTTTTGCAGCAATTACAGATGCAAGTCTTTTGGGGTATGTCTCTATAAGCCTGGCACATCTAGCCACTGGGATTTTTTCCCATTCTTCAAGGCAAAACTGCTCCAGCTCCTTCAAGTTGGATGTGTTCCGCTGGTGTAGAGCAATCTTTAAGTCATACCACAGATTCTCAATTGGATTGAGGTCTGGGCTTTGACATTCCATGACATTTAAATGTTTCCCCTTAAACCACTTGAGTGTTGCTTTAGCAGTATGCTTAGGGTCATTGTCCTGCTGGAAGGTGAACCTCCTTCCCATTCTCAAATCTCTGAGACTGAAACAGGTTTCCCTCAAGAATTTCCCTGTATTTAGTGCCATCCATCATTCCTTCAATTCTGACCAGTTTCCCAGTCCCTGCCGATGGAAAAACATCCCCACAGGATAGGGTTCTTGGGGGGGAGAGAGGTGTTGGGTTTGCTCTAGACATAGCGTTTTCCTTGATGGCCAAAAAACTCAATTTTAGTTTTATCTGACCAGACTACCTTCTTCCATATGTTTGGGGAGTATCCCACATGCCCTTTGGCGAACACCAAAAGTGTTTGTCTATTTTTTTCTTTAGGCAATGGCTTTTTTCTGGCAACTCTTCCATAAAGTCCAGCTCTGTGGAGTGTACGGCTTACAGTGGTCCTATGGACAGATATTCAAATCTCCGCTGTGGAGCTTTGCAGCTCCTTCAGAGTTATCTTTGGTCTCTTTGTTGTCTCTCTGATTAATGTTCTCCTTGCCTGGTCCGTGAGTTTTGGTGGGCGGCCCTCTCTTGGCAGGTTTGTTGTGGTGCCATATTCTTTCAATTTTTTTACAATGGGTTTAATGGTGCTCCGTGGGATGTTCAAAGTTTCGGATATTTTTTTATAACCCAACCCTGATCTGTACTTCTCCACAACTTTGTCCCTGACCTGTTTGGAGAGCTCCTTGGTCTTCATGGTGCCGCTTGCTTGGTGGTGCCCCTTGCTTAGTGGTGTTGCACACTCTGTGTGTCACGTTCTGACCTTAGTTCTTTTGTTATTTCTTTGTTTTAGTATGGTCAGGGCGTGAGTTGGGTGGGTTATCTATGTTCGTTTTTCTATGTTGGTTTTTGCGTTTGGCCTGGTATGATTCTCAATCAGAGGCAGGTGTCGTTAGTTGTCTCTGATTGAGAATCATACTTAGGTAGCCTTTTTCCACCTGTGTTTCGTGGGTGTTTATTTTCTGTGTCGTTTATTGTTTTGTTTCAGTGTTCGATTGTTTTAATAAAGAGCATGAACACGTACCACGCTGCGCATTGGTCCTCCGATCCTTACTACTCCTCCTCGTCTGAGGAGGAGGAAGACAGCCGTTACACTGGGGCCTTTCAGAACAGGTGTATATATACTGAGATCATGCGACAGATCATGTGACACTTAGATTGTCACATAATCCCCATTGCACACAGGTGGACTTTATTTAACTAATTATGTGACTTCGGAAGGTAATTGGTTGCACCAGATCTTATTTAGGGGCTTCATAGCAAAGGGGGTGAATACATATGCACGCACCACTTTTCCGTTTAAAATGTTAAAAATGTTCTTGATTTTTTTTTTTTTTTTTCACTTCACCAATTTGAACTATTTTGTGTATGTACATTACATGAAATCCCCCCCAAATAATTTTTAATTACAGGTTGTAATGCAACAAAATAGGAAAAATGCCAAGGGGGATGAATGCTTTTGCAAGGCACTGTATATACTGAGATCATGTGACACTTAGATTGCACACAGGTGGACTTTATTTAACTAATTATGTGACTTCTGAAGGTAATTGGTTGCACCAGATCTTATTTAGGGGCTTCATAGCAAAAGGGGTGAATACATATGCACGCACCACTTTTCCGGTTTCTTTTTTTTAACAAGTTCTTTTTTTCCATTTCACTTCACCAATTTGGACTATTTTGTGTATGTCCATTACATGAAATCCAAATAAAAATAAATGTAAACTACATATTGTAATGCAACAAAATAGGAAAAACGCCAAGGGAGATGAATACTTTTGCAAGGCACTGTGTATCTTCATAGTCAGTGATTTTTCAAAGCGGTTACACCAATGACAAAACTGAGGGACACACGTTATACTAGTACAAAATAGGTGTTTTAATAGCCTTCTTTGTTTTTATTGATCTATACAGTATATTAAATACTTTTGTTCACTGTTCAGCATTCAAAATAATAGATATACATCTGCAAATCCCCAAAACATGTCACTACACCTCTACACATCACCAGTGGGACAAGCCAATTTGCTAGCCCCCAGTAGTTTCTACAAGGTATACAAATATACACTGAGTATACAAAACATTGAGAACACCTGCTCTTTCCATGACATACTGGCCAGGTGAATCCAGGTGAAAGATATGATCCCTTATTGATCCACTTCAACTCAATATTAGGAAGCTGTTCCTAATATTTGGTATACTCAGTGTACAGTATGTTTAGCATTATAAACTATTTGGTCTACTTTCTAATCGACTGGAATTGAAATGGAATTGACCCCAACCCTGGTCGGTCCTGATAATCCACTATGAGTGGCAGAGTGTTAAAACTCTGATCGGTTTAGTGACTCAAAAGTGATTGCCTCACCACTTAGATTTGCACAGTGCACAGTGCCTTCAGAAAATATTCAAATCCCTTGACTTTTTCCACATTTTGTTGTGTTACAGCCTGAATTGAAAACAGATTAAACTGTGATTTTGTGTCATTGACCTACACACAATACCCCATAATGTAAAAGTGGAATTATGTTTTTAGAAATGTTTACAAATGAATTAAAGATGAAAAGCTGAAAATTATTGAGTCAATAAGTATTTAACCCCTTAGTTATGGCTTTCTAAATAAGTTCATGTAGAGCCATATATTATATATACATATTGTGGAGTGTTGTACAATGTAGCGTTTTTGTTTAAATCCATTAAAAAAAATATCAAAACAGCCTTTTTTTAATCATTTAGTTATGCTGAAGAGAGGTACTTACTATAGTTATTTTTGTTAACCTATTGAGATGGGAAAAAGTGTTTTTTATTAATAAGTGGAACTCGTGTTCTTTCTATAGAAGAGTTCTAGGGCCAAGTGAAGAGAAAAAAAAGGTGATGGATATTTTTTGTGGTTGCATGGAAAGTACTTTAAAAAAGTGGTAAAATAACTCTGCAGATAGCACTACTGGGTGATTTAAAAAGCTATAGTCAGTCGATTAATAATACTTTTAGCAAAAATATTTGTCTTTAATTTACAATCTGTAGAAACTATGAGAATAGAAATGTTCTGAACTTTTGTGAAACATCACAGAACAGTTGAACAATATATGGCAAATAGAAGTAAAAATGGATGGTGTTTGGGGATAGATGAGGTTGAGTGGAGCTGAAGGGTGGGATCAAAAACAACAAGATAACTCATGTAAAATATATTGTGTCTGTAAAATGTATAAGGGTTAGGAACTTTTGTGAAACAGCACAGTTAAAAAATATATTGCAAAGTAGAAATCAAGCTGGATGGGAGGGCTTTATGGTAGCTGAAGGATAGGATAAAAACAGTTGTAACTGTTGTAAGGTGCAATGTGTCCGTAAAATGTATATTGTATGTATAAACTGGAATTAGAAACCTAAGTGATGTTGTCCTTTAGTTTACTCCAATTAGGAGAGGGGTGGGTGGGGTTTTGGGAAAACAATGGAGGAAAATATATTTTCAAAAGATATGTAAAAAAAAAAAAAAAAAGGTGGATGCTGTTTACATTGATCATCCTTGACGACTGGAGTCCACCTGTGGTAAATTCAATTGATTGTACATGATTTGAAAAGGCACATACCTTTCTATATACGGTCCCACAGTTGACAATGCATGTCAGAGCAAAAACCAAGCCATGAGGTTGAAGGAATTGTCCATAGAGCTCTGAGACAATTTTGAGTTGAGGCATAGATCTTCTGCAGCATTGAAGGTCCTCAAGAACACAGTGGCCTCCATCAATCTTAAATGGAAGAACTTTGGAACCACCAAGACTGTTCCTAGAGCTGACTGCCTAGCCAAACTGAGCAATCGGGGGAGAATGGCCTTGGTCATGGAGGTGACCAAGAACCCGATGGTAACTTCCACAGAGCTCTAGAGTTTCTCTGTGGAGATGGGAGAAACTTCCAGAAGGACAACCATCTCTGCAGCACTCCACTAATCAGGCCTTGATGGTAGAGTGGCCAGACGGAAGCCACTCCTCAGTAAAAGGCACATGACAGCCTACTTGGAGTTTGCCAAAAGGCACCTAAAAACTCTCAGACCCTGAGACAAGATTCTCTGGTCTGATGAAACCAAGATTGAACTGTTTGGCCTGAATGCCAAGCGTCACGTCTGGAGGAAACCTGGCACCATCCCTACGGTGAAGCATGGTGGTGGCAGCATCATTTTTTTTAGTGGCATGGACTGGGAGACTAAGATGAACGGAGCAAAGTACAGATGAAAACCTGCTCCAGAGCGCTCAGGACCTCAGACTGGGGCGAAGGTTCACCTTCCGGCAGGACAACAACCCTAATTACACAGGCAAGACAACGCAGGAGTGGCTTCGGGACAAGTCTCTGAATGTCCTTGAGTGGCGCAGCCAGAGTCTGGACTTGAACCTGATTGAACATCTCTCTTGAAAATAGCTGTGCAGCAAAGCTCCTCACCCAACCTGACAGAGCTTGAGAGGATCTGCAGAGAAGAAACTCCCCAAATACAGGTGTGCCAAAAACAAATAGTGGTAATATTTTAAAAATAAACTCAAAATTTTATTGAGAGAATAAAGTCGACATTTCGAGAATAAAGTCGCTGTTATATTTTAAGATTAAAGTACGGGATTTGGTTAACTGCATGTCTCCCTGGCACCCTGTTGCTGTGTGTGCAACCATTGAATGCCTGCAGTTAGATGACCTGGAGAAACTATGCTTCAGAATTGATGTCAGTAAAAAGGACATTTCTCTTTTAGCACATAATAACCATATTATTATAATTAGGCCTATTGAGACCTGGAAGAGATTGTGCCAAAGATTATTTTCAGAAGGAGGAACCACACTGACTCCGATGAGGTATTTCATCCAAGTCCATGTGGTTACACAGAGACAGGTGGGTTGTACACACGCACACGCACACGCACACGCACACGCACACGCACACGCACACACACACACACACACACACACACATACACACACATACACACACACACACACACACACACACACACACACACACACACACACACACACACACACACACACACACACACACACACACACACACATGGTATCCCCAAAGCAATACCATTCTAAAGGCCATGGTGAGTTGTCATACTGCTAAGAGACATGAAGTTGTGTGCATCAGTCCCTGTCATTGTGCCCTTCGAATTCACTACAATTTTATCCTCATTCCCCTGCACATGCCAACACCGTGCATAGTATATTTTAGAGAGTAACAGCTAGGCCAGCAGCATATATGTCGAAAAAAAGGTTCATTTATCAAAAGTGTGTGTAATGGCATAGTGTTTTATGTAGGCTACACGTCCAATGAAGTAGCCACACAGGCCTATGCTTATTGTCTTTTGAATGTAAGCCACGTATTGCGTGGAGAAGGATTGCGCGACCCTGTCGGGCTCAAGGGCTGCCCCCAAAACCCTGCCATGGACGTTCCATAGCCACGGGGCGGGGGAAAGGGTTTGGGTAAAGCCACGTCTGAGACAGTAATTTGACGTTCCATTATTATAACCTAACAGCAGACAGGTCTAGCCACTAAGGCGCGTTCATAAATTCGCAGAATAACTAATGAATTTACAAACGCTCAACACCGGATGAATATGGCTGATGTCGGTAAACGTCGGCAACAGTTATAGTCACCAACGCTCTAGATAACAACATGAAAACAGCCCAACCAGCTCTGCTTGGGCGAGTAAAATGGTCAGAGTGAGGTGTTCTCTCATTTTTGTCTGGAAGATGCTAGCAAGCTAGCTAACTTTAGCCAGTTAGCGTGGGTGCTTGACTGTCATTATGAGGTCAAAACTCTCGGATCGACCTTACTCCTTGGCCAGAGTGTCCAGTGTTCGCTCTGAGCGCTCCAAGAGCGAAACAGTCTGAATTTACGAACAGACAATCTGACAACACTCGGAATTTACAAACACACACGCACACGCACTCCAGGTCAAACACACCGTACATTAGTGGTATACTTTCCTAATAGTAGCCTAGGCTACACAGCAGAACGTTGTATAGCGAATTCAGAAAGCAGACTGACAGGGACACAACCTCAGTTTTTTTTACGCATTCAGTGACAGGGCCAAGAAAGTTTCTTGTTTTTGCTCATAATGCACCATGGCCGTTAGAAGAGCATTTGCCTGTAGTCTGAAATTGCCAGGGGGAAACTTGGTGTGTGTGTGCATGCGCGAGTAATTAGATCATTCGTTTGATAACATACACACACAAACCGCCCATCGCTACCTATGTATGCAGTTACGACCTGTCATTCAGGGCATTCAAAGACCCACCTGTTTTGAGACCCACATTTTTTGGGGGAAAAACTTGCATGTTTTGGCTTGCCTGTTTTGCATGTTATTTTGGCATTAATACAAGTCACATATCAGTTTGCAAACAATGTAAAAAATATATATACAGTATATCATTGAGTTAGTAAAGCCGCATACAAACGTGGGCTCTTTGTTTTCTTGAGTAAGGCAGCTCCAAAATGACGTTGTTTCGGACTGGCTCAGTGTTTTCTGTGGTGGTGGGGCAAGCCAGCAAAAAGAGGAGAGTTGTGCTGTGATTGGCTCAGTGTTCTGTCACTCATGGGGAAACTACGTCACCAGTCCTTAGTAAGGGTAGACATCGAACATTTTAACCCTCTGGGTCCTGCCATATAGTTACATTAGTAGTGCCCCTTCCAAGAAGGCTTGAGCCACAGATAAAATTACGTTAAATGACGTTATATGTACAGTAGCTTTGATTGGACTGATCTTACTTTCAAAATCTTAGTTAGCAGGCATCACCATGAATCAAGTTGACAATCTACTGGCAAATCCCTTATAATCCGTGTCATATGAAGAGAAATAATGAAGATAAATTATAGATAAAACATACAGGTGCTCATCGGCCATTGGACATAAACATTACACATCAAGTTGGAAATCGGAATCTGTGACAGTGGCTAACTGCAAGCATTGCAACTGGGAAGTCGGGAATAAACGAGCTCAGACTGGGAAAATATGATTTGAACGGTCATCCAACTTGGAGTTGTATATCATTCTCTTTCTCTTTCTTTGATGACAAAATTTGCCCACTAAGGACCGTCGCGCCACCTTCCGGTTCAAGTGAGCATATCACAACAAGGTGAGTCCAAAAATGTCTAACATGCTGCTGCATAAAGGATGTAATATGCCTGGCAGATATGTATACTGTAGCTAAGAAAGTAATACTAACTGTATGTTGTGTATGTCACGGTTGTTATAATGGACGGACCAAGGCGCAGCGTGATTTGAGTTCCACATCCTTTTATTAAGTGAAACTTCTCAACAAAACAATAAACAAGCAACGAAACGTGACTTACGTGGTGCAACAAGCTCAAACACAAACAATATCCCACAAAAGCAGGTGGGAACAGGGACACCTTAAGTATGATCCCCAAATTAGAGACAACAATAATCAGCTGCCTCTAATTGGGAACCATACTCAATCCCAAACATAGAAATATATCGACTAGAACACCCCCTAGTCACGCCCTGACCTACAACACCATAGAGAACCAAGGGCTCTCTATGGTCAGGGCGTGCCAGTGTAGTAAGCTGTTAGGAGACCGTGTGCCTCACCCTAATAATTTGTTCTAATTTCACCTCTTAATTTCGCCGAACGTTACTGTTCTGACTCGTTGGAGCACATGTAGCCTATAAGCTGTTCTCGAGAAATGTCATCTAATATTTTAAGAGCTTTCATTGTTTGCTTATATGCCCCTTTATTTATCCTACGGTACTGACTTGGTGTACAGAGAAAATACTATAAGAGCAGCCCATGTTCTGCATTCTGTAGCTGTACATTTCAGAAGTGCTGAACACAGTTATATTGACTACGTCTGTCTTAGCTTGCTCATTAATGTTGTATTTAAAATTACTGAATGCCTCTTATCCGCTCATCGTTCCCTTATGCCATAGTTTGTACATCTCAATTGTCAGTAGAAACCACATTTGTTTATGGAAGTCAGCCGTATCAGCTATGTTTTAGATGATATGTAAACGAGGCTGAAGGAACTGTTTCGCTGCCAGACAAGGCTCCGCTGATAGCCAGGTGTAGCGGTGGTAAGGATTCACTACATGGTGCTGGAAAGAAAGCTCTGCTGTTGGGACAGCTTTATGTAGGCCCTAACAGTTTGTGGGCACCGCTTGTCACCATTATAGTGCAATTAATGTATTGTTTAGTGTTGTGTTGTGTAGCGGCTTTGCTGGCAAACATCAAAATTATTTTTGGGGAGTTTGCCCCACCAATGTTTAAGTACTAAAATCGCTAAAATATGTAACCACTGTTCCTCCTTCTCGAAATAATCTGTGGCACAACCTCTTCCTGGTCCAAATACTTATAATAATATGGCTTTTACATGTTAAAAGAACAGGATTTCCTAGTTACTAAAGCCAATTCTAAAGTACAGTTTCACCAGGTCATCTAACTCAGGCATTTCAGCAGTGGTGGGCACAGCAACAGGGAGCCAGAGAGACATGCAGTTAACCAAATCCCCTATGTTTATCTTGAAATATAACTGCGATTTTTATTCACGAAATAGTGCCAGTTTATTCTCGAAATATTGGCACTTTATTCACAAAAATGTTTGAACTGCCAAATTTTTGGCTTGGTGACACAAAAAAATTACCTCCAATGATCAATATATACAGTGCATTCGGAAAGTATTCAGACCCCTTGATTTTTTCTACATTTTGTTACATTACAGCCTGATTCTAAAATTGATTAAATTGTTATTTTTCCCTCATCAATCTACACACAATACCCCATAATGACAAAGCAAAAATTAAAAACTAAAATATAACATTTACATAAGTATTCAGACCCTATACTCAGTACTTTGTTTAAGCACCTTTGGCAGCGATTACTGCCTTGAGTGTTCTTTGGTATAACGCTACAAGCATGACACACCTGTATTTGGGGAGTTTCTCCCATTCTTCTCTGCAGATCCTCTCAAGAACTGCCAGGTTGTTCTATTAAGTTAAAGTCCGGGCTCTGGCTGGGTCACTCAAGGACATTCAGAGACTTTTTCTGAAGCCACTCCTGCGTTGTCTTGGCTGTGTCCTTAGGGTCATTGTCCTGTTGGAAGGTGAACCTTTGCCCAAGTCTGAAGTCCTGAGCGCTCTGGAGCAGGTTTTTATCAAGGATCTCTCTGTACTTTGCTCCGTTCATCTCGGCCTTGATCCTGACTAGTCTCCCAGTCCCTGCCGCTGAAAAATATCCCCACAGCTTGATGCTGTCACCACCATGCTTCATCGTAGGTATGGTGCCAGGTTTCCTCCAGACGTGACGCTTGGCATTCAGGCCAAAGAGTTCAATCTTGGTTTCATCAGACCAGAGAATCTTGTTTCTCATGGTCTTTGAGTCCTTTAGGTGCCTTTTGGCAAACACCAAGCGGGCTGCCATGTGCCTTTTACTGAGAAGTGGCTTCCGTCTGACCACTCTACCATCAAGGCCTGATTGGTGGATTGCTGTCCTTCTGGAAAGTTCTCCCATCTCCACAGAGGACCTCTAGAGCTCTGTCAGAGTGACCATTGGGTTCTTGGTAACCAACCTCCCTGAGCAATGCCCTTCTCCCCCGATTGCCCAGTTTGGCTTGGCGGCCAGTGTTAGTGGTTCCAAATGTCTTCCTTTTAAGAATGATGGAGGCCACTGTGTTCTTGGGGACCTTCAAAGCTGAAAAAATGTTTTGGTGCCCTACCCCAGATCTGTGCCTCGACACAATCCTGTCTCTGAGCTCTGCGGACAATTCCTTCGACCTCATGGCTCGTTTTTTTCTCTGACATGCACTGTCAACTGTGGGACCTTATAGACAGGTGTGTGCCTTTCCAAATCATGTCCAATCAATTGAATTTACCACAGGTCGACTCCAATCAAGTTGTAGAAACATCTCAAGGATGATCAATGTAAACAGGATGCACCTGAGCTCAATTTCGAGTCTCATAGCAAATAAGGTAAATAGGGAAGGGGTCTGAATACAGTGGCTACAGAAAGTATTCACACCCTTTGACTTATTCAACATTTTGTTGTGTTACAGCCTGAATTCAAAATTGATTGAATTGTTGTTTTTTGCTCACCCATTTACACATAATACCCCATATTGTGAAAAGTGAAAACATATTTTTAGAAATGTTTGCAAATGTATTGAAAATGAAAAACAGAAATATCAAATTTACGTAAATGTTCACACCCCTGGGACAATACTTTGTAGAAGCACCTTTGGCAGCAATTACAGCTGTAAGTCTTTCTGGGTAAGTCTCTAAGAGCTTTCCACACCTGGATTGTGCAAAATTTGCCCATTATTCTTTTCAAAATTCTACAAACTCTGTCAAATTGTAGAGCATTGTTAGACAACCATTTTCAGGTCTTGTAATATATTTTCAAGTAGATTGAAGTCAAAACTGTAACTGCAACTCAGGAACATTCAAATTATTGGTACGCAACTCAAGGTTAGATTTGGCCTTATGTATTAGGTTATTGTCCTGCTGAAAGGTGAGTTATTCTCCCAGTGTCTATTGGAAAGCAGACTGAACCAGGTTTTCTTGTAGGATATTGCCGTTGCTTAGGTCCATTCCATTTATTTTTCATCCTAATAAAACTCCCCAATCCTTAACAATTACAAGCATACCCAAAACATGATGTAAGAAAATATGGAAAGTGGTACTCAGTAATGTGTTGTATTGGGTTTGCCCCAATCATAACACTTTGTATTCAGGACAAAAAGTTAATTGCTTTGCCACATGTTTTGTAGTACTACTTTAGTGCCTTGTTTTAAAACAGGATGCATATTTTGGAATATTTGTATTCTGTACAGGCTTCCTTTTCAAATCAAATCAAATCAAATCAAATCAAATCTTATTAGACACGTTTGCCGAACACAACAGGTGTAGACCTTACAGTGAAATGCTCACTTACAAGCCATTAACCAACAATGCAGTTTAAAAAATATGAATAAGAGTAAGAAATAAAAGTAACAAGTAGTTAAAGAGCAGCAGTAAAATAACAATATCGAGACTATATGCAGGGGGTACCGGTACAGAGTCAATAAGCGGGGGCACCGGTTAGTCGAGGTAATTGAGGTAATATGTACATGTAGGTAGAGTTATTAAAGTGACTATGCATAGATAACAACAGAGGGCAGCAGCGGCGTAAAAGGGGAGGGGGGTTAATTTAATGCAAATAGTCTGGGTAGCCATTTGATTAGATGTTCAGGAGTCTTATGGCTTGGGGGTAGAAGCTGTTTAGAAGTCTCTTGGACCTAGAATTGGTGCTCCGTTACCACTTGCCATGCGGTAGCGGAGAGAACAGTCTATGACTAGGGTGGCTGGAGTCTTTGACAATTTTTAGGGCCTTCCTCTGACACTGCCTTGTATGGAGGTCCTGGATGACAAGAAGCTTGGCCCCAGTGATGTACTGGGCAGTTCGCACTACCCTCTGTAGTGCCTTGTGGTCGGAGGGTGAGTAGTTGCAATACCAGGCAGTGATGCAACAGGACAGGATGCTCTCAATGGTGCAGCTGTAGAACCTTTCGAGGATCTGAGGACCCATGCCAAATATTTTCAGTCTCCTGAGGGGGAATAGCTTTTCTTCATGACTGTCTTGGTGTGCTTGGACCATGTTGGTTTGTTGGTGATGTGGACACAAAGGAATTTGAAGTTCTCAACCTGCTCCTCTACAGCCCCATCGATGAGAAAGGTGGCGTGCTCGGTCCAACTTTCCCTGTAGTCCACAATCATCTCCTTTGTCTTGATCACGTTGAGGGAGAGGTTGTTGTCCTGGCACCACACGGCCAGGTCTCTGACCTCCTACCTATAGGCTGTCTCGTCGTTGTCGGCGATCAGGCCTACCACTGTTGTGTCATCTGCAAACTTAATGATGGTGTTGGAGTCGTGCCTGGCCATGCAGTCATGAGTAAACAGGGAGCACAGGATGGGACTGAGCACGCACCCTGAGGGGCCCCTGTATTGAGGATCAGCGTGGCGGATGTGTTGTTACCTACCCTTACCACCTGGGGGCGGCCTGTCAGGAAGTCCAGGATCCAGTTGCAGAGGGAGGTGTTTAGTCACAGGGTCCTTAGCTTATTGATGAGCTTTGAGGGCGCTATGGTGTTGAACGCTGAGCTGTAGTCAATGAATAGCATTCTCACATAGGTGTTCCTTTTGTCCAGGTGGGAAAGGGCAGTGTGGAGTGCAATAGAGATTGCATCATCTGTGGATCTGTTAGGGAAATATGCAAATTGGAGTGGGTCTAGAGTTTCCGGGATAATGGTATTGATGTGAACCATGACCAGCCTTTCAAAACACTTCATGGCTACCGACGTGAGTGCTATGGGTCGGTAGTCATTTACCGTAATTGCTGGACTATTAAGCGCACCTGAATATAAGCCGTACCCACTGAATTTTTTACAAATATGTATTTTGTACATAAATAAACCGCACATGTCTATAAGCCGCAAGTGCCTACCGGTACATTGAAACAAATGAACTTTACACAGCCTTTAAACGAAACACGGCTTGTAACAAAAATAAATAGGCTTTTAAACGAAACACGGCTTGTAACAAAAATAAATAGGCTTTAACGAAACACGGCTTGTAACAAAAATAAAAAATAAATAGCAGTAAACAGTAGCCTACCAAGAAAGTCAAACTTCATTGTGGTGGCGATTGTTTTGGCTTTCAGTCGGATCTGCACAGTTCCAACGTCTTATCATCGACTCATTAAGGCCAAGCTCTATTTCCTTTTCCAACAGCCAGATCGATCGCCTTCAACTTGAAAGCTGCATCATATGCATTTCTCCGTGTCTTTGCCATGATGAGGGTGACAAAATGACTACCGTAATCAGAATGATGGCAAGTTTGAGCGCGCTCGATTTACGTCACATTATGTGACGGTGCTCAGTTTTTTGGCGGCATGAATCTTGTGAGAAAAAAAAAAAAAAAACATAAATTAGCCGCGTCATTGTATAAACCGCGAGGTTCATAGCGTGGGAAAAAAGTAGCAGCTTATAGTCCGGAAATTATGGTAGACAGGTTACCTTAGTGTTCTTCGGCACAGGGACTATGGTGGTCTGCTTAAAACATGTTGGTATTACAGACTCAGACAGGGAGAGGTTGAAAATGTCAGTGAAGACACTTGCCAGTTGGTCAGCGCATGCTCGCAGTACACGTCCTGGTAATCAGTCAGGCCCTGCGGCCTTGTGAATGTTGACCTTTTTAAAGTCTTACTCACATCGGCTGCGGAGAGCGTGATCACACAGTCGTTTAGAATAGCTGGTGCGCTCATGCATGTTTCAGTGTTATTTGCCTCGAAGCGAGCATAGAAGTAGTTTAGCTCGTCTTGTAGTCTCGTGTCACTGGGCAGCTCTCAGTTGTGCTTCCCTTTGTAATCTGTAATGGTTTGCAAGCCCTGCCATATCCGATGAGCATCTGAGCCGGTGTAGTACGATTCGATCTTAGTCCGGTATTGACACTGCCTGTTTGATGGTTCGTTGGAGGGCATAGCGGGATTTCTTATAAGCTTCCGTATTTGAGTCCCGCTCCTTGACAGCGGCAGCTCTAGCCTTTAGCTAAGTGCGGATGTTGCCTGTAATCCATGTCTGCTGGTTGGGCTATGTACGTACAGTCACGATGAGGACGACGTCATCAATGTGCTTATTGACGAAGCCAATGACTGATGTGGTGTACTCCCCAATGCCATAGGAAGAATCCCGGAACATGTTCCAGTCTGTGATAGCGAAACAGTCCTGTAGCTTAGCATCTGCTTCATCTGACCACTTTTAATATTGACTGAGTCACTGGTGCTTCCTGCTTTAATTTTTGCTTGTAAGTAGGAATCAGGAGGATAAAATTATGGTCAGATTTGCCAAATGGAGGGCGTGGGAGAGCTTTGTACACATCTCTGTGTGTGGAGTAAAGGTGGTCTAGAGTTTTTTTCCCTCTGGTTGCACATTTAACATGCTGATAGAAATTTGGCAAAACAGATTTAAGTTTCCCTGCATTAAAGTCACTCATTAAAGTAATTTTTTCACTCTGTCAACTAGGTTAGTATTGTGAAGTAACTTAAATGTTGTTGATTCATCCTCAGTTTTTTCATATCACAGCCATTAATCTCTGTAACTGTTTTCAAGTCACCATTGGCCTCATGGTGAAATTCCTGAGCGATTTCCTTCTTCTCCGGCAACTGAGTTAGGAAGGATGCCTGTATCTTTGTAGTGACTGGGTGTGTTGATACACCATCCAAAGTGTAATTAATATCTTCACCACGCTCAAGGGATATTCAAATTTGGCTTTTTACCAATAGGAGCCATTCTTTGTGAGGCATTGGAAAACCTCCCTGGTCTTTGTGGTTGAATCTGTGTTTGAAGTTCACTGCTTGACTGAGGGACCTTACAGAGAATTGTATGTGTGTGGTACAGAGATGAGGTAGTCTTTCCAAAAAAATGTTAAACACTATTATTGCACACTGAGTGAGTCCATGCAACTTATGTGAATTGTTAAGCAACTTTTTACTCCTGAACGCTAGCCGTAACAAAGGGGTTGAACACTTATTGACTCAAGACATTTCAGCTTTTAATTGTTCATTTGTAAACATTTTGAAAAAGGTAATTCCACTTTGACATTATGGTGTATTGTGTGTAGGCCAGAAACAAAACACAAAATTTAATCAATTTTAAATTCAGGCTGTAACACAAAACATTTTGGAAAAAGTCAAGGAGTGTGAATACTTTGTGAAGGCACTTTAATTTAAGAAGTCATTTAAGAAGCCGAATTAGGAACCACTTTGGCCACCCTGTAGACGATGTCACAGCCTGGAATATTGTCAGTCATTACAGGCATTTCAGAAAATATGCAAATGCATCTACATGTATTTGAAATATATTGGGGATAAGAAAATGTGATAAGAGAACACATAGTCAAATGACGAGAGAGCAGCTGGAGGGTTGTCAGGGCTCAAAACATCTAGCGATTGAAGGGGAACTTAGGCTAGATGAACTCAGCCTTGCTGACCACAGATTGGCAATTCCAAACACTGACGGAGCTGAAGTTCCAGCCCATGAGATGTTCTTTCTGTGGTGCCCGTAAGATGAATTACAGCAGAAAATGATGACAATGTGGTTACTCCTCAACTAATTATATGATCCATTATTGGGCTCAATTGAGCACACTACAGTACATGACATTCGCATTCATTATAATTCTCTTCTCTATAAATTAACTAATTACATGATAGTTTCCACTTTTCTCCATCATTGCCATCATGCAGAGCGTATTTTTCGCTAAGATTTAATTTATGAATTTCTTGATGCAGGCCCATTAAATCAATTAATCTAATAATTAACAATAGTGTTGAGATATGTGACCCATAGACATATACAAATTGTCATCTCACATATTGATAAATTGCTTTTGCACATGTCAACATCCCATAACTGCATCTTTTTGCGTTATACTAACAAAAACCCATTTCACATGATTCTTCAATCTACTAGGTAACAATAACATTGAATCTATCCTACATGAGTTCAAGCATTGTGATCACACGTTTGGTGGTGGTTCATAGTTGTTACTGTTAGGCTGTGTTTTTCAGGAAGTAAGATAATGCATTCAGCAGGTACAATACTGTGTGTACTGCATTCAGTTATGAGGTAGTCACGCTTATCACTAAAAACCGACGTCAGTCCAACAGACGTCACATTGCATTATTGCTCCAGTGTTCTAAACTGATCCAATGACCCGGTATCAATCATGAGAGAAATTAATTGCTGATTTTCTCTTTCCATCTTCCAGTGCATTTCAGCTTCTCTGTCATGCCTCTCTCTTTTTCCGCCTCATCTGAAATATTCATTTTTCTAATTAATGCTCTATTGCCCTGTTCTGAGGAGTAAAAATGTATGAGTTTGACCTGATAGCTAATAAACAGCCACAAACACACCAGCTCGCAAATCAGCAGAGAGGGAAAGTGATTCAAATTATTCAGTCTTCCAAAGAAATAATAACACAATTTTACAGAGAGGATTTGTTCCTTGAAAACATTAGCATATTCATGTGACAGAAGTGCAGATAAATGGACAAAGCCTCTGTATTAGTCCAAACCATTTGTACTAGTTCTGCCATGGAGGGCGCAGTCCCAGTGAGCTGAGGCTAAATTTGTAGTCTCCATCTCTCCCATGGCCTCCTGCTGTGTCATCTCACACCTATGTGTGGTCAACCATGCAGTTTCCAGAGCAACTGGGCTACACTTCACAGCTACATGGTAGCTGAGCTAATTCATGCTACCTCCCGCCTCTTGGATTATGAAAACTTGCGTAGGCTTTGTTCGGTCCCTCTTGACTCACAATAAAGATGGATGATATACAGTAATGCCGTTGAGGATTGCAGAAGCCTTTTAACTGTCTCTTAGTAAGAGATGTACCGTTATGGAACCTAGCTGTAAATGCAACACTATAACATTTTGCCAACTGCTCCACTATCCTATTAACACCTTGTTTACTCCTCTCCTTGATGACCAGCAGACCAGACCGCTGGAAAGTCTCTGCGTTCTATTTTACATGGGACTGTACCTCATGTTTTCATGAGTAAATGATCACACTGGTGATGTTGAATGAATGTCTCTGAGTGTCACGATGTTATAAATAGATCGGGAGACAGGCGCAGGAATGTGTAATAGGAGTTTTTTATTGACCCAAATTACAGCGTGCCATGTAAAGGCACGGGGACAAAGACCAAACAAACATGTATACAAAACACAGGGTTGAAACACAAACAAAAGAGTGAGGAGTACCTCGAATAAATACACTGGGACGAGACCCGTAACATACAAGCACACAATGATTCTACATGGGACGAGACCCGTAACATACACACACACAATGATTCTACATGGGACGAGACCCGTAACATACACACACACAATGATTCTACATGGGACGAGACCCGTAACATACACACACACAATGATTCTACATGGGACGAGACCCGTAATCATCTGCACAAATACAAGCGGCACGAAAGCCAAAACAACACAGCACAGGTACTCACACGACCAACGGACATTGGAACAATAATCGACAGCCCAATGGTGAACCAAAGGGCACATTTATACAATTACAATCAGGGAAATGGGGACCAGGTGTGCGTAATGACACAGTTCCGGAGGGATCCGTGACACTGAGATTTGCTTTAAGAGGAAATTGGGGTGTTTTTAGACCATGCGGAAGGCATGCATCTACTCAGTAGTGTAGAGCTCTCTGTCCAGTGGTGCCAGACAGAGGAGAGCAGTTTGGTAAACAACTTTGTAATTAGAGTAATTTATTACACACCTGGCTCTGTCTGCACAGCCAACATTTTGTCAATCCAATTTCCAGTTTATTACTGGCAGTTGTTTCTCTAATATGGGCTCAGAAGTGATGGAGGATTTGTATTTCAGATGTGGATAATTACAACAATGCTATTAACTTTGTTCCTTCAGGCAAGCAGTGGTGTAAATGTACAATAAAAGACCCATGTGAGAGTCAACACACTCAGTCAGACTGCTTCAATAATAGGCTACCATTTTCACGTCTGGAGATGTGAAAAAAGTGTCTCAATTCTTAATGGAAAACTCCACCCAAAAACGTTTGGTATTTGTTTCATTAGTCCATTGTTGACATAGTCCCAAAATGTTTAGCTTTTCCTTTAACTCCATAAGCATGCCCTGTTCATATTTTTAGGGCAATGTTTCATTTAATTTTCACTTTATGCTTTCATAGTACCGCATGTTACTATGTGATCTGACCAGGAAAAATGCTGGGCTTTATTGATACCAGGTCAAGAAGGTCAAGTCTCATGGTCATAAAAGGCTGCAGGTATAGACGGGTAGGGTGTTTAGCAACAAAACCAATGCGTGCGCAACTTCAGGGCAAAACAACTGTCAACTCCAAAGGATTATACAACATGTGAACTATATTTTGTCTCCAAATGTTTATTGAAAACATAAATACACTTTCACAATAAGCACTTGTTGTCTCTCATCTACATTGTCACAGTTGTTGGTTAGCTTGCTAGTGAATTTTAGCCATATTAGCATACTATAGGTTGTGTTGTTGTTTTAGGTCTCTCTTTCTGTAGTGTTGTGTTGTCTCTCTTGTTGTGATGTGTGTTTTGTCCTATATTTATATTGTATTTATTATTATTTTTTAATCTCAGGCCCCCGTTTCCGCATGAGGCCTTTTGCCTTTTGGTAGGCCGTCATTGTAAATAAGAATTTGTTCTTAACTGACTTGCCTAGTTAAATAATAAACAATACAAGTCAAAACACCTCAAAACAAGACTTGGTATCAAGAACAAGATACAACTATCTGAAACAAGCCACCATCGATTTCCCACACGGCAGCTTCTTGTCATTGTTGCTCACGGCCTTCTGCCCCATTTAGTGACGTTGTTGTCAACGGCTGTGGTTGGAGGCTTGTCCAACCCACAGGTGCCATCTTGAGTTGGCCTGCATAGCATTGTTCTCCTCAAAGATGGATTTCAGACCTCTTTTCTCTTTCATTCCACACTCTGTTGGTGGAAAATGAACATTGAATAGTCCAGAGCCATCTGTTTCCATTGGACTTTTTGATTTCTGTTGGTTTATTGACTTCATACCTGAGATTGCGTTGGGATGACCTTTTGTGAGGATTATTTCTATTTCCTTGGATTTGGACTTCCTTTCAAAGGCTCAAAAGCCTTTTCGCAATTGCATACTCCTCGCCTCCTCTCTCTCCTCGTCTCCGTCTCAAAACCCATTGGATGAAAAAGCCAGAGATCCCTCATCTCTGACCTTCTCCTCCAATGGGTTTTGAGAAGGAGACGAGGAGAGAGGAAAGAGGGTGCGAGGATTATGCAATTGCGAAAAGGCCAAAAACTCATCCAGAGGTTTTGGTAGGACTAAGATTTTAAAAATAAATAAAAAACTAACACCCTTGCCTTTCGTGAACTAACACTCGCACTTTACTTTTTCCTACTAGCACTGACTTTGCAGATAGCTACTTTATTGAGGAAATGTGTACTTGCTATGACTGAGATATGTGGTTGTCTCACCTAGCTATCTTAAGATGAATGCACTAAACTGTAAGTCGCTTTGGAGAGAGCATCTGCTAAATGACAAAAATTAATTATTTACAATGTGAATTTGGTCTTTGGACTCTTGGCTCTGATAGGACTAATAATCTGTTGATTATTGAACCATTACTTTGTTTCTTATGTTGAACGCCTATTATTTTCCTGCACTCTAGTGATTCACCCTCTCAGTGGGGAGTCTCACAGCTCCTATAACAAGTAGAACCATAGCCTTGGTTCCATCTGTTGTAGTTTTATTTTAGCGGTGGAAGTGTTGCTCACGGTTTTATTCAGCCACTGAAAGCAACTGGGTCATTCTCACTCTTTTGAGATCTAAACTGAATGTCACCTGCTGAGACAAAGTAGGATTGGTCCTATTCAACCCCAGAACATTGCACAGAGGGTCTGTAGTAGTGCAGGGCATGGGATAAAAGTGTCTAACAAATGGTTTAATTCTCCAGAGGTTGATCCGTAACACCCTCCACCGATATAAACCACTCGTGCGCTGCTTCTCATTCTTCCCTTTTCTTTAATAGTTCTTCATCTCCTTCACGCTGTCTTGTTAAGCCACGGGTGGTGGCTTAAAAAGTTCAACTTGGCCCAGTTTTTGCTCAGTCAGTGGGAGACTGGAGACCTGGGGTGTATTCATTAGTGCAAACCATAGCAAACCGAAAATGAGAGTTTCTTATCGGACAAATTGACATAGGTATCTACCCGTTTGCTTCAATTTGGTTCCTAGTGAACAGGAGGTGTGTGATGAGTATGGTGGGTCGGGATCCATGGCCAGGGGACTCCTCCTGCAACACATCAGCTCATCTATAATTACAGAAGGTAAATTACACATGGCCTTTTAATCTGGAGCATGCAACAGTTAAGCAGCGCTATTGGTCTCGCCTCACAAATAATCTATCAAGTCATTGAATATTGAGCCTGCCGGGGCCAGCCATGAGAGGTTACTATTTGCATATCAAAGGAAATGAGCTGATTGGGAAAACTGCGTCAGTTGAATAGCCTGGGTGTGAAGTTGGAAAAGAAGTGAGTACTTCAGATTAATAATAATGAAAAACATCCCCTATAGGACTCGGGTATACTTTATCCTAATCTGCTTTTTAATTAAGATATAAACGGGGTATGGCTGTGATCCATCCTCATTGGAGGGATATTTGAGCCTCGACAATTTAAATAGATGGCCTATGGGCAGCAGGCAGCCTATAGGTTAGGCTATTGAGCCAGTAACCAAAAGGTCGCTGGTTCGAATACCTAATCTGACATGTGCCCTTGACCAAGGCACTTAAAATTAATTTACTCCAGGGGTGCCGTACTGCTATGGCTGAACTACTATGACTGATTTCCGGCCCCACTATTGATTGGCTAAGTTTTAACGTCGAAACAGGGCCCATATTCACAAAGCATTTCAGAGTAGGAATGCTGATCTGGGATCAGCTTTCCTTTTAAGATTATAATGAGCTTGTTGACAGGGTGAACCAGATCCTAGATCAGACCTCCAACTCTGAAACACTTTGTGAATACAGACCCTGGTCTTATCCAATGATTGGAGATTGGAGGGCAAACTCCTCAGCAGGAATACCTTGCATGGTAAATGAGTTTATATCATATCAGCAGTAAATATCATCAGGGGGATGGCATGCCTGGCCTTGCCTTGATTCTTCTGAGCATTCATTTGAATTCCTTGGCTTTATGCTCACAATTATAGACAGCTATGAACTGTTCGATCAGAACATTGCGGCTGACTTGGTATGCCGTCGATGGGTTGTGAGCCCCAGGAAGCATCCAATAGGATTGTTAGCGTTCCACTGTTTTAAATTATCATTATGCTGCTGTGAGAGGAGGCCACACACTGGACACATCTGCTGGTAATCATGTTGGCAGATTGTTAAAGTGAGATGTAAAACCTTCTGAAGTGTCGCTAGGGGACAGTGCCTGCCTTCATCGGCTCCATCTCTCCTGTCAGTTGTGATATGAAATAGCAATCCATTTAGATGTAGAGAGCCTACATTACCATGCTCAGAGAGACCATGCCAGATATATTTACCAGGCAACAAGGGTTTATTTGGTAATCATATTTGATTAGGTTCATATTGAATATGATTATGTGCCTGTAGTGAGATTACGATGAGCTACATGCATAATACCAGCGTCATTGTTTCATTTTAAAGGAAGTTTGGCGACTACTAAGTATTTTTTAAACCTCCTGCTTTGGGCCGGATGTGTCAATGTGTAGTTCATACATACATTATCTATAAGCAGAAAGCTGCTTTTTTTTCTGGAATCTGTGCTGCGCCATTTCCAAAATGTTTCCCTACATGGACCAGCCTCCTAGCAATTCCAGTTCTAGCCAATGACCTTCATCCCCTTTTCCGTTTGAGTGACAGCTAGCAAGACAGTGACAGCTAGCACACACAGCAGAAAGAGAGAGAAAACAAGGACATGGTGCACTATCTGCACATATGTGACGCAAATTCTGGTGACCGCCTTTGGCTCGTGAGCGCTTCTTTCAGATCTACTGGCTTAAAAGTATACAAAAGTACCGCATAATCTCTTTAAGCTATGTAAAGCAACATAATAACTGCTACTTCACATTGCCCAAGATATGTTGTTGATGCACGTGTCTGAGCATTTGATGTTGATGAATTCTGTCATTTCATCCAAGTATAATGGTTTCTGGGAAGACTAAAAATGAGCTAAAATTGGAGTCAGCCATGCGACACCACCTGATGCCGCCTATATTCTACCTCCAGAAGTGCAGTCTGACAGAGTCATGTGGTCTCTAATGTATTTCTCATTAGTCTGGATAATGAGGAGGCTTCACAGGCAACAGTGTTCGAGGGATATTCACATCCATGAAAAAAGCTCACAAACACTAACAATTAGCTTCATGTTGATACAGAGGATACTAGACACATCTGCTCTAAATTACCCCAGACTGGGCACAATACCACACTGTGTGTCTCACACTTCAAACAGGCTTTAGTAATTCAATGGGAATTTATCGGTTTTCTCTCACCGTGCATTTGTCGGTAGACCACATTGCTATTTTTTCACAAAATGTACGATGGCAGCTTCAGAATGTCAGTATTCACCTGTAGTTTGTGACTGATGGCAGGGTTTGCTAGGAAGCCAACCAGGTAAATGCACTCCATGACGTCTGTGTGTTCAACCTTTACATGTACTTAGTGTGGGAGATGGAAAAACGTATTATTCAGTTGAGATCTTTCTCTCCACGCTCTTTAATCTCCCTCAACTTCTCTCTCCATATAGCCAGCCCCCCTCTCCCTAAATCTCTCTCTCTCTCTCTCTCTGATCTCTCTCTCTCTCTCTCTCTCTCTGATCACTCTCTCTCTGATCACTCTCTCTCTCTCTGATCACTCTACCTGATTTAGATTTGGTTTTGTACTTTGATTTGTGGTGTTGACATATTGCATCCTGGTTCTAGCTCATTTTAGAGGACTGCAATGTATGACACTGTGCATTTCCTGCTGATACTTCAATATTTTCCATGAACATAATTTTTTTAAGTACTTGCATCAGAGCTTTTTCATGTTACCTCAATTTATCACAGCCTCGGGGTAATAAATGCCATACAATTAAAAGCAAGCAGCCAAGCCATCATGACATATGATATACTTAAATTCTTAGTATGTAACCATGGTTGCAAAGTTGAGGAAACTAAATAATTTAGCGTCTAGCTTATTATGAATCATTTATCGACTACATCAGTTCAATCCCTTCTCAAGTAATGGGACTTTCAATATCAGAGAGAGGCACTTTCAATCACAGCCACCCCCTAATTGGGTAAACAATACAACAACCTATTAGAAGTTAGATCAACCCATTAGGATGCCAAGCTTATTCTTATTTGGCACACCACGTGTTTCTGGGCATTATACCACGTGTTTCTGGGCATTATACCACGTGTTTCTGGGCATTATACCACGTGTTTCTGGGCATTATACCACGTGTTTCTGGGCATTATACCACGTGTTTCTGGGCATTATACCACGTGTTTCAGGGCATTATACCACGTGTTTCTGGGCATTATACCACGTGTTTCTGGGCATTATACCACGTGTTTCTGGGCATTATGCCACGTGTTTCTGGGCATTATGCCACGTGTTTCTGGGCATTATGCCATGTGTTTCTGGGCATTATACCACGTGTTTCTGGGCATTATACCACGTGTTTCTGGGCATTATACCACGTGTTTCTGGGCATTATACCACGTGTTTCTGGGCATTATACCACGTGTTTCTGGGCATTATACCACGTGTTTCTGGGCATTATGCCACGTGTTTCTGGGCATTATGCCACGTGTTTCTGGGCATTATGCCACAGTTGCATTTAGGAGTCTGAATCTCTGTGAGGTAGGAGTGTGAATATCTTCTGATGAAGGTCTGACGACCGAAAGCTCGGCCTAATAAATTGAAAATTGTGGGTTGATCCTGAGTGTGTGGAGACTCTTTTTAATTGTAGGACTGTGAATAAGAAAATGTATTCTATAATTGGCAACATTCTTGGCGAAGTTCAACTGCCACATGCCAATTTATAGATGTTTTGCATGTTTCCTGAATCAAAGCAATCAGATGAACTTCCTGTTTAGTAGACAAACAAGATGACACAAATATTTAGCTAAAGTGAGGTTTCTAGGGCAAGAATAGGAAGCATAAGTATTACAAAATGGAAGACTTTTTGAGATGCCGCCATATCGTTATTGTAAGGAATGGTTTGATTAGTCTTTTCCCAAATGTTCATAGCTTTCCTGGTCTCGCAGCAAAAAGCCTTGCTGTCTGCCGTATGTGCTCTTCCAGCGGCTCTTAATAGGCTTCAGACTGCCGACACAGTTGGGAAAACCACCGCTTTTAACAGTAAACTTTAATGAATGACCCAAATAGAACAGCATCATGAAACTGTGGTTTACCTCTGAGCAACTTGAGGGAGTTGGGGGCAACTCCTTTCAAGGCTAACTCCATAAAAACATACAGACTTAATTGGCAACCTGGAAACTGTGGCTGGGCCATACACTAGCAGGATCTGTTGGAGATGATGTCATTTTCGGGCGAGAGCACCTGCTGGCGTCGTGCTTGACTGCCGCTTCTCCCTGGTACCTGTTTAGTAACTGTGTTTATCCGTCTGTTTTTCGTTAAGCGATTGTTTAGTCTACTTTTTGGCCTGTTGTTTTTGTCCACTACTGGAGTTTTTGTGACTTTTACAACCTTGGCTTATTAATGCTAGCTAGCTTGCTAGTTTCCGACCTCTGTTTCTGGACTGCGCTGCTGTGATCACCTCCACCTGCATGGATTCATTCTCTGATTACTGTTCTCCTGGTTCCCTGACCCACCTCTTGATTATTGCCTTGGAATTGATCTATTTTGGATTTTCCTCATCATACCTCTCTCTGGAATACCTATCGGATTACTCTCTTTGACTCTCCCTCTGCCCAGTGTCAGTCCCGTCTCCCCCATGCTTTTTCGCCGGCTAGCTCCATGGCCTCTCCCCTGAAACGTTTCTCTCCCTGGCTCTCGCTCTGGTAGCCCCCTTCCACCTACCACTATTCATAAACTCACCTCGCAGTCTCACAATACTAACTTTGCTCTCCTCAACACTCGATCAATGAATAAAAGCCCCCCCTCTTGTTCCATGAACTTATATCTGACAACAAGCTAGACTTACTCTTCCTAACTCGTCCATCACAGCACAGCTCTACCAGACCAGGCCCACCTCAACTCAGCCCAGCTCTACAAAGCACCGGCCACTACCCTAGGGTGTGGCAAAAGACTCTCGAGGGTGGTGCACCACATGATGCAGTCCACACCATGTATCATTCACATCATCAGCCCTCATATGCTGAGCATTTAGAGCTTTGCCAGCTATACTGCCCTCCACACCACCCTCCTCAATTCCCCCCAACAAACTCCCTCCCAGGCTAGTTTGATTACCCTCCCTGCTCAAATCCCCAGGACAGGCCTGCCCCCCATGCCTGCCCCATCCCTGCAACAGGAGCCACACCAAGGCCTCCTGTGCACACCCAGAATGTAGCATTGGCAGCCACTCCGATCCTCTGCAGTAGCTCCACTCCTTTGGCAGGAGCTTCATCAGGGCATACTGAGCTCTGCCAACACTGCTCTCTCAGTTCCCACTCCAGACCCTGGATCCAGCAACTTGAGGAAGGTTTGTCAAATGCTCAGTCTGCTCTGCTCTCACGTGGCTAGCCAGGGACCTTGGCAAAGTTTCTGCTCAGTCAACAAATAGCTGCAGATTTCTTTTTACCTTTATTTAACTAGGCAAGTCACCAAAGAACAAATTCTTATTTTCAATGACAGCCTAGGAACAGTGGGTTAACTGCCTTGTTCAGAACGACAGATTTTTAACTTGTCAGCTCGGGGATTTGATCTTGCAACATTTCGGTTACTAGTCTAACGCTCTAGCCACTAGGCTACCTGCCACCTGTTAGCTCTTATGGGAATTAGCTGAATACCCCATCGGACTTTAAATCTCGTAAGGGGCTTGGGCTAATGCACCTGAACATGCAAAGTATGATTTTTTAAACATGGACACAATTGATATTTGGTTACATGACTCGTGTCCTGACATTCTGGTTCTCTCGGAAACAATGTTAAATGGTTCTGTATCTGATAAAGACATTGAAGTAAATTATTATAATATATTTAGAGGAGGAGTTGCCAAATACATTGCATTCGGAAAGTTATAGCCCTTTCGTTACGTTACAGCCTTATTCTAAAATTGATTAAATTGTTTGTTTTTCTCATCAATCTACACACAATAATGACAACGCATAAACAGTTTTTTCTATAAATATTTGCATATGTATTAAAAAAATGTATCAGAAATATTCAATTTACATAAGTATTCAGACCGTTTACTCAGTACTTTATTGAAGCACCTTTGGCAGCGATTACAGCCTCAAGTTTTCTTGGGTATGACGATACAAGCTTGGCACATCTGTATTTGGGTAGTTTCTCCCATTCTTCTCTGCAGATCCTCTCAAGCTCTGTCAGGTTGGATGGGGCACGTCGCTGCACAGCTATTTTCAGGTTCTCCAGAGCTGTTAGATTGGGTTCAAGTCCGGGCTCTGGCTGGGCCACTGAAGGACATTCAGAGACTTGTCCCGAAGCCACTCCTGCAATGTATTGGCTGTGTGCTTAGGGCCGTTGTCCTGTTAGAAGGTGAACCTTCGCCCCCAGGCTGAGGTCCTGTGCGCTCTGGAGCAGGTTTTCATCAAGGATCTCTATGCACTTTGCTCCGTTGATCTTTCCCTCGATCCTGACTAGTCTCAAAGTCCCTGCTGCTGAAAAACATCCCCACAGCATGATGCTGCCACCACCATGGTTCACCGTAGGGATGGTGCCAGGTTTCCTCCAGACGTGACGCTTGGCATTCAGACCAAAGAGTTCAATACTGGTTTCATCAGACCAGAGAATTTCTTATGGTCTGAGAGTCCTTTAGGTGTCTTTTGGCAAACTCCAAGCAGGCTGTCATGTGGCTTTTACTGAGGAGTGGCTTCCGTCTGGCCACTCTACCATCAAGGCCTGATTGGTGGAGTGCTGCAGAGATGGTTGTCCTTCTGGAAGGTTCTCCCATCTCCACAAAGGAACTCTAGAGCTCTGTCAGAGTGACCATCGGTTTCTTGGTCACCTCCCTGACCAAGGCCATTCTCCCCCGATTTTTCAGCTTGGCCGGGCAGCCAGCTCTAGGAAGTCTTGGTGGTTCCAAACTTCTTCCATTTAAGATTGATGGAGGCCACTGTGTTCTTGGGGACCTTCAATGTTGCAGAAATGTTTTTGTTCCTTTCCCCAGATCTGTGCCTCGACACAATCCTGTCTCGTAGCTCTATGGACAATTCCTTCGACCTCACGGCTTGGTTTTTGCTCTGACATGCACTGTCAACTGTGGGACCTTATATAGACAGGTGTGTGCCTTTTCAAATCATGTCTAATCAATTGAATTTACCACAGGTTGACTCCAATCATGTTTTAGAAACATTTCAAGGATGATCAATAGAAACAGGATGCACCTGAGCTCAATTTCGAGTCTCATACAGTGGTTATTCCTTTAACAGTTGCGGCGTACTGGAGCACAGTTTGTGAGGTGCCTCAGAATTCTATGGCACGTTATTTAAGTGTCAGCCATTGTTGCTAGAATGACATAATTTACCACAATCTGCCACCATCTATCACAAACTGTCGTGGCATAAGCTCAAAACTTTTAAAGGAAGATCCAAAGATATTTCTGCGTTCTTTTTAATAAATTTTCACACATTTTTTTTTACCTGTTTACGCTTTGACATTATGGGGTATTGTGTGTAGATTGATGAGTAAAATGCTTTATTTAATCCATTATGGAATAAGGCTGTAAACTAACAAAATGTTGAAAAGGGGAAGGGGTCTGATTACTTTCCCAAATGCACTGTATACTGTACCAGTGATATCTAATTTCACAACATTCCAATCTTTAAATATTTCTGTTGAGCTCCTGGTTGTAGATGTATCCATAAACCAGAATACACATGTATTTGTTCCTGGGATGTACCCCCCTGCTGCCATGGCAGAGGCTATCGCTGCTAAATCCAAGTGCTTAAAACCTTTTCAGTCCTCTGAGTTGGACATTTTAGGTGATTTGAATCTGGATTGCCTATCCCCGGTCTCAGATCAATGTAAGGGAATATGCATTGATTTTAATCTGCCTCAATTGATCTCAAAACCCACACGGCTCAATGTGAAAAACCCTGGAAACTCCTTATTGATTGATTTAATTCTTACTAGTAACCCCCATAAATATGTGTCTAGTGAAGTGTTTGCATATGATCTCAGTGATCATTGTCCCATAGTATGTATTAGAGATGTGAAACAGTAAACTACTAATCCTAATTTAATTAAGAAGATACATTTTTTTAAGTTTTCTCCTCAAGGGTTTTTACATGACATGTTCTACTCTGATTTAGCCACTATCTCATGTATTCCTGACCCTGAGTTGGTGTCACGCCCTGACCATAGTTTGCTTTGTATGTTTATATGTTTTGTTTGGTCAGGGTGTGATCTGAGTGGGCATTCTATGTTGTATGTCTAGTTTGTCTGTTTCTGTGTTTGGCCTGATATGGTTCTCAATCAGAGGCAGGTGTTAGTCGTTGTCTCTGATTGGGAACCATATTTAGGTAGCCTGTTTTGTCATTGTGGGTGATAGTCTATGTGTAGTGTTTGTGTCAGCACGATTGGTATTTAGCTTCACAGTTGTTTCTTTGTTGTTTTTGTAGTGTTCAGTTTTTTCCATTAAAATGACGAACACTTAACATGCTGCGTATTGGTCCTCCGATCCTTCTCGCTTCTCCTCCTCAGACGAGGAGGAAGACGACAGCCGTGACAGTTGGCTCTAGAACATTTATCCTCCATATTTATTCCTCTGCCAGATAAACACGCTCCTTTTAAACACTACAGAGTCAAAGATAGATCTAACCCTTGGTTTTCATCTGAGCTCATTCAGATGAGAAATCAGGCCTGTGCCAAAACAAGGAAAACTGACTCTGTAGTGGACTGGCAATGTTTCAGACAATTGAAAAACAGATGTACTATCTCGATTAAGAACGCTAAATACATGTTTTTTTTTTAATAATATATTTATTGGGATTTTTTTTTCAATTTAACAATCACCAGCAAAATATGACACAGATAATGCCTTGTTATTCCTTCCACCTACACAAAACAGCATGCTACATGGGAGCACATCGTAACTAAACCCTTCCTTCCCCAATATATGAACACCCCCCTCCCTCCCCTCTACCGGTATTAGCTTAAATGATTAACAACAACAAAAATGAAACAGAATAACCTTCACATTCAATGCTAGAAGATAAATTATTAAACGCAAAAACAAATAATAATAATACAAATAATACATTATTGAAGAAAATAATAATGAGGAGGCTGAGGTGACAACTCTAGAAACTGCTGAAAGTCCCCCCAGACATCAGTAAATTCAAAAGGCTTATTACGTAAATTGAACATTATTTTTTCAGATGGAATATAGGAAGATAGTTCTTTTAGCCACATCTGTTTGCTTGGTGGAGTGTCACTCTTCCATATAGTAGCTGTGCATTTATTGGCTGCAACGACCGCCAATTTAATGAATCTGGTTTTGCTACCAATATTAACTGGTAGAACAGAATCATCTCCCAGAAGAATAAGGGAAGGATCTAGTGGTACCGTCATATTAGTGACCTGTGATAAGATCTGAATAATGTCTTCCCAATAATTGCCTAGTTCAGGGCAGGACAAAAACATATGCATAAGTGTGTCCAACCCCGTTTTACACCTCGGGCAACATTTTGAATATTTAGAATTGATCTTATACAGTCTCTCTGGTGTAAAGTAGACCCTATGTAAAGTATTGAATTGCATCAACTTGTGCCTTTTGTTAAATGAAAGACGCTGAACATCTAAAAAGAGCTTTCCCCATTTCTCATCCTCAACAATGAGACCAAGGTCATCATATCACGTCATCCAAGCCTTCAGAGCTTTATTGTAGGAAATGAAATATTGTACCTCTTTCCTCTCCAACCACACTTGATCAGTTATAGGTTTACTCATGGACTGAATCCTACCTCCCTGCTGAGTGGCAATATAGTGCATAACCTGTAGGTACTTGAAGAAATTAGTTTGAGGTAACTGAAAATGATATGCCAGTTCTTATAG
The DNA here is from genome assembly GCF_016432855.1 of Salvelinus namaycush. Taxonomy (NCBI): domain Eukaryota; kingdom Metazoa; phylum Chordata; class Actinopteri; order Salmoniformes; family Salmonidae; genus Salvelinus; species Salvelinus namaycush. The sequence continues at coordinate 7,527,784 of NC_052318.1, read as the reverse complement.
TAGTTCACCTTCTCTATACAGATGACCACATGTTTTAATTCCTTTGTTGAACCAAGCACATGTAATTGCATCTCTCAGGGGTTTGGGTAAGATATTATAGAAAGGTATTTGTTCATGTATAGATCTATGCCCTTCTGTTTGTTTACAGATATTCAATCAGTATATTTAAAGTGTTTTTAATTAAAGGGTTAATGAAACCTAGCAAAGCTTTAGGTAGGTCTAATATAAGGTATAGATGTCAATGAAACAGGGGAAAGACACTCCTCCTCTATCTGTCTCCAAGAGGGCGAACTTGTTGTTGTATTTTGCCATACCATCACAGCCTTTAACTGAGATGCCCAGTAACACAACAGGAAGCCCTCCTTCTGAATATGGTTTGCATAAAGTTGTGAATTTCACTCTGGGGGGGTATCCCTTTCCACAGAAATGAAGAGACCTTCCTATTAAGTTGTTTGAAAACAACTTTGGGAATAGGAAAGGGAAAGGTTTGAAAAAGGTAGAAGAATTTTGGTAATATATTCATCTTTACACAATTGACCCGCCCAATAAGATAAATTGGTAAATCCCGCCATCTATCCAGTCCTTCCCCAACCTTTTTGAGAAGTGGAAAATAGTTCCGTTTATATGTCTTAAGGTCTCCAAGAAGACGGCTGGTCGAAGATTAGGTGCTGCATAGCTGCCCTGTTAAAAGGCACAATTATACTCTTCGATAGGTTTATTTTATGTCCTGAAAAGGTCCCATATTCTTTCAGGATGTCAACGAACGCTCGGAGTGACGTTTCTGGTTTAAAGAGGTAAAGCAGAATGTCATCAGCGGATAGCGAGACCAGATGTTCACGCCCACCCACGAACACCATGTATGAATGAGATCTAAAAGCTTCTGCCAGTGGCTCGCTAGCCAAAGAAAAAAGGAGAGTACTAGCGGCACAACCCTGTCTTGTGCCACGTGATAGGGAAAACTGGGAGGAAACATTTCCATTAGTCAGGAGCTACCGGACATTTGAACAGTAATTTATTCAGACCGACAGTTGAAGTCGTAAGCTTACATACACCTTAGCCAACTACATTTAAACTCAGTTTTTCACAATTCCTGACATTTAATCCTAGTAAAAATGCCCTGTCTCAGGTCAATTAGGATCACCACTTTATTTTAAGAATGTGAAATGTCAGAATAATAGTGGAGAGAATGATTTATTTCAGCTTTTATTTCTTTCATCACATTCCCAGTGGGTCAGAGGTTTACATCCACTCAATTAGTATTTGGTAGCATTGTCTTTAAATTGTTTAACTTGGGTCAAACGTTTCGGGTAGCCTTCCACAAGCTTCCCACAATACATTGGGTGAATTTTGTCCCATTCCTCCTGACAGAGCTGGTGTGACGAAGTCTGGTTTGTTAGCCTCCTTGCTCGCACATGCTTTTTCAGTTCTGCCCACAAATTTTCTATAGGATTGAGGTCAGGGCTTTGTGATGGCCACTCCAATACCTTGACTTTGTTGTCCTTAAGCCATTTTGCCACAACTTTGGAAGTATGCTTGGGGTCATTGTCCATTTGGAAGACCCATTTGCGACCAAGCTTTAACTTCCTGACTGATGTCTTGAGATGTTGCTTCAATATATCCCCATCATTTTCCTCCTCATGAAGCCATCTATTTTGTGAAGTGCTTCAGTCCCTCCTGCAGCAAAGCACCCCCACAACATGATGCTGCCACCCCCGTGCTTCTTGGTTGGGATGGTGTTCTTTGGTTTGCAATCCTCCCCCTTTTTCCTCCAAACATAACGATGCTCATTATGGCCAAACGGTTCTATTTTTGTTTCATCAGAGCAGTGGACATTTCTCCAAAAAGTACAATCTTGGTCCTCATGTGCAGTTGCAAACCGTAGTCTGGCTTTTTTATGGCGGTTTTGGAGCAGTGGCTTCTTCCTTGCTGAGCGGCCTTTCAGGTTATGTCGACATAGGACTCGTTTTACTGTGGATACAGATACTTTGTACCTGTTTCCTCCAGCATCTTCACAAGGTCCTTTGCTGTTGTTCTGGAATTGATTTGCACTTTTCGCACCAAAGTATGTTCATCACTAGGAGACAGAACGCGTATCCTTCTTGAGCGGTATGACGGCTGTGTGGTCCCATGGTTTTTATACTTGCGTACTACTGGTTGTACAGAGGAACGTGGTACCTTCAGGCATTTGGAAATTGCTCCCAAGGATGAACCAGACTTGTGGAGATCTACAATGTCTTTCTGAGGTCTTGGCTGATTTCTTTTGATTTTCCCATGATGTCAAGCAAAGAGGCACTGAGTTTGAAGGTAGACCTTGAAATACATCCACAGGTACACCTCCAATTGACTCAAATGATGTCAATTAGGCTATCAGAAGCTTCTAAAGCCATGACATCATTTTGTGGAATTTTCCAAGCTGTTTAAAGGCACAGTCAACTTAGTGTATGTTAACTTCTGACCCACTGTAATTGTGATACAGTGAATTATAAGTGAAATAATCTGTCTGTAAACAATTGTTGGAAAAATTACTTGTGTCATACACAAAGAAGATGTCCTAACCGACTTGCCAAAACTATAGTTTGTTACAAGAAATTTGTGGAGTGGTTGAAAAATGACTCCAACCTAAGTGTATGTAAACTTCCGACTTCAACTGTACATGCTTAGGGCCAATATTCATCCTCTTTAAAACTTCAAACAGGTAGTTCCATTCTATGCTGTCAAAAGCTTTTTTTCCACATCTAATAAAGCCTCCACTACAGGTTCTTGGTCATTCTCTCCATAATGCATAATGTTAAATAATCTTCTGATATTATCAGGAGATGAGCGGTTTCTTACAAAGCCTGTTTGGTCCATATCAACCAAGTCAGGAAGAACCTTACCTAGTCTAAGAGCTATGAGTTTCGCAAGAATCTTATGTGCAGTGTTCAATAAAGATATTGGTGTACATGACCCACAAAGCAGAGGATCTTTCCCAGGTTTTAACAAAACTGTGATCAGTGCCTGTTCAAGTGTGTCCTCAACCTTTTCTGTCTCTATCGCATAATTAAACATATTGCAAAGAGGCTCAATTAGTTTGGGTAAAAACAATCTATAGAATTCAATAGGGAATCCGTCTAACCCTGGTGATTTTCGCCCAGTGGTGTTGAAAATGCATTCCCTAATTTCCTCAGATGTAATCTTTTTTTTAAAAGTTAAAACTTGTAAATTGAGTTTGTTCAAAAACTCATGCATTGTGGCAGGGGTATCCCCTTCAGACTAGTACAATGTTTCATAAAACTCCCTAAAGACTAGATACATTTCCTCAGGACCCTGAACAACTGTGTTATTGGGCAGCTTAATAGAGCTAATAACTCCACTAGCTTCCTCTCGCCTTATCTGCCAAGCAAGCAACTTTCCTGCTTGATCTCCATGTTCATAGTAGTTTTGTTTTGTTCTCCTAAGTGCGTTTTCCGCTTTGTAGGTCATCGGGGTGTTATATTCCAATCTCTTTTAGTCACATTTTTATAGAGTTGAGTTGTCAAATGTTATACTATGTTCATTTTCCAGATTTCTAATTTCTTTCTCCATCGAATATACAGTACTTGAGCCATATACATCTTACGAGCACCTGACCTAAACAAAATTATTTGAACCCTCAGATATGCAAGGAGAGCTTCCCATAAAGTTAGGGGGGAGGCATTGTTATTGGTGCTTACAAATATGTCGATATGAGTGATCAGAAATGTTACAAATGTGGGATTATTTAGTAAGTATGTGCCAAACCTCCACCTTCTTGAGGTGGTTGTGTTTTACTGACTGGTAATGAAGCCAGCAGGGCAGAGTGATCTGATATACATCTTGGTAAATACTTACATATTGGTAATAAACTTCCCTTGCCTGCAGGAATAAGAAATAAGTCAATTCTAGAGTAACTGTTATGGACAGGAGAGTAAAATGAGTATTCTTTAACCTTTTGGTTGTGAAATCTCCATACGTCTACAAGTCCTAAATCTTTCATTTCTGATTTTAACATCGTAGCTGCCTGTGTGAGGTTGATACTATTAGAGGAAGATCTATCACTGGAAGGGTCCAGTACCAAGTTAAAATCCCCTGCCATTATTATCTCTGATGAGGGGCACGTTAACTTCAAAAAGATGTCTTGGTAAAATGTACAATCATCATGGTTAGGCCCATACACATTCACAATGGAAATGGCCTCGGTGTTAAGGAAACCTTGAATGATCACAAACCTGCCCCCTTTGTCTTTAATCTGAGATTGTATCTGAAAGGGGCAATGCTTATTAATGTGAATGGCCACACCTCTTGCCCGAGAGGTGAAAGATGAATAGTACACTTGACCCACCCACTCTCTCTTCAGTTTATAACACTCAGAGTCAGTCAGGTGTGTCTCCTGAAGAAGAGCTATATCAATCTTATGCTGCTTTAGATCATTCAGTCCTGCCTCTCGATAAATGGTAGAACGCAGATTATTCAGTCGACGTTCCTATCGGTTCTAGACTGTGGTGACATCATCGATATGAATGCAACTGCCACTTCATTAAAGCAGTTAGATGCAGTTTATCACAGTGCACTGAGCTTTATTACAGGCGACAAGTTTGGTACTCATCACTGCATTCTCTACCAGAAAGATGGTTGGCCCTCTTTGATGCCACGTAGGTTGATACATTACTATGTTTTCATTTATAAAACCCTTTTACAAAAAGTCCCACTTTACCTAACATCATTACTAAACTTTAGACATGAGTTACCACCCACGGTCTCAGGGATGAAAAGTCCTTTGGCCTCTACGGCGGTAAATCAGCTTTTAGTTTTCTTTCCTCTTATTTGTGGAACAATCTGCAAAATGTTCTTAAATTTGATGTGTTGGTTCCTCTAAGGCAATTCAGAAAGCTGTTTGAGGATCTTTATACTGATGAGTGTGTTAAGAACTTCCGGACTTCTCCATTGCCAGAAAACTACTACAGCCCCGTGATGACACCTTCTCTACTCCCTCCACTGAACTACAGCCCCGTGATGACACCTTCTCTACTCCCTCCACTGAACTACAGCCCCGTGATGACACCTTCTCTACTCCCTCCACTGAACTACAGCCCCGTGATGACACCTTCTCTACTCCCTCCACTGAACTACAGCCCCGTGATGACACCTTCTCTACTCCCTCCACTGAACTACAGCCCCGTGATGACACCTTCTCTACTCCCTCCACTGAACTACAGCCCCGTGATGACACCTTCTCTACTCCCTCCACTGAACTACAGCCCCGTGATGACACCTTCTCTACTCCCTCCACTGAACTACAGCCCCGTGATGACACCTTCTCTACTCCCTCCACTGAACTACAGCCCCGTGATGACACCTTCTCTACTCCCTCCACTGAACTACAGCCCCGTGATGACACCTTCTCTACTCCCTCCACTGAACTACAGCCCCGTGATGACACCTTCTCTACTCCCTCCACTGAACTACAGCCCCGTGATGACACCTTCTCTACTCCCTCCACTGAACTACAGCCCCGTGATGACACCTTCTCTACTCCCTCCACTTAACTACAGCCCCGTGATGACACCTTCTCTACTCCCTCCACTGAACTACAGCCCCGTGATGACACCTTCTCTACTCCCTCCACTGAACTACAGCCCCGTGATGACACCTTCTCTACTCCCTCCACTGAACTACAGCCCCGTGATGACACCTTCTCTACTCCCTCCACTTAACTACAGCCCCGTGATGACACCTTCTCTACTCCCTCCACTGAACTCTGTAACTCAATCCTTCAGTTTTTCAAGGACAAAATCACTAAAATAAACTCATCACTGATTGATCAATCTCCCTCAACCGCCTCTCCCCATGTCAACCTACCAACCGTCACACCTGAAACCCGGCTCTCCCCCTGTCAACCTACCAACCGTCACACCTGAAACCTGGCTCTCCCCCTGTCAACCTACCAACTGTCACACCTGAAACCTGGCTCTCCCCCTGTCAACCTACCAACCGTCACACCTGAAACCTGGCTCTCCCCCTGTCAACCTACCAACTGTCACACCTGACACCTGGCTCTCCCCCTGTCAACCTACCAACTGTCACACCTGAAACCTGGCTCTCCCCCTGTCAACCTACCAACTGTCACACCTGAAACCTGGCTCTCCAAATTTGCCCTCATTGACTCTCCCTATAAACCCATCATGTCTTCCAAGACTACAACTTGCTCCCTGGATCCTCTCCCCATGTTCTCATCAAAGCCTGCCTGCCTGCTCTCTGTCCATATAACACACACATCGTCAACCTCTCCCTCGCACACAGAACTGTCCCCTCCAACTACAAAACAGCTGAACTCAACCCATCTTAATAGCCAGGACTGGACACCACCATCCTCAATAACTTACGCCCCATTTCCAACCTCCCCTTCCTAGCCAAGACTCTGGAACATACTGATGCCTCCCAATTACAAACCCACCTGCTAATCAACAACCTGTTTGAGCCTTTCCAGTCTGGTTTCTGCCCCCTCCACAGTACTGAAACTGCACTCAATGACCTCCTGACCTCTGCTGATGCTGGTGCCCTCAACATCCTGATTCTCCTTGACCTAAGTGTCGCTTTTGACACAGTGAGTAATTTAGATCCTCCTCACCAGACTGGAGGGTCTGGGTGTTGAGGACATGGCACTATCCTGGCTACAATCATACCTCACAAACCAGACCCACAAAATCTCCCTCAATGGCTACATCTCAGACTCAGTTGCAGTTATACAGGGTGTCTCCCAGGGCTCTGTGCTGGGTCCCTTGATCTTCATCATCTACATCCTCCCCCTTGGTCAGATCATCCGTCACTTCAACCTTGACGTCCACTGCTATGCCGATGACACCCGTATCTACCTCGCATCGTATCTACCTAGCACCGAATCCCTCCTCAACCCACCTCTGACCCACATTGAATCCTGCCTCTCTGCAATAAAAACATGGATACAACAAAACTTCCTTAAGCTCAATAGTGATAACATGGAACTCCTCCTCATAGGCCCCAAATCTACGCTGGCAACCTCACCCTCACCATTTTTGACACCACTATCTCTCCCTCCCTCCAACCTTGGCATCATCCTGGACCCCACCCCTCTCATTTGACCACCACACAAGAGAGACTGTCAAATCCTCATTCTTCCACCTCCGCAACATTGCCAAAGGCAGGTCCTCCCTCTCCCTGTCCTGCCGCGGAAACCCTCATACATGCATTTATCTCCTCCCGTCTTGACTACTGCAACTCACTACTCTTCGGCATCAGCTCAAACTCTGCAGCCCGCCTCCTCTCCCACACCAAGTCCTGGCAGCACATCACCCCTGTCCTCTGTGAACTCCACTGGCTCCCTGTCTCCCACCACATTGATTACAATATCCTCCTTCTGACCTACAAAGCTCTTCATCACCTTGCCCCCCCCATACTTCTCAGACCTTCTACTCCCCCACCAACCCACATGCGCACTCCGTTACGCCACAGCGGGCCACCGTGTCATCCCCAGGTGGAAGCACCAGAGCTTTGGCAGCAGGGCCTTCTCAAGGGCTCTGGAATTCCCTCCCTCCAGCCATCCGTGACTCGGAGTCCATCACTATCTTTCAGTCCCTCCTAAAGCCTCACCTTTTTGACAAGGTCTACACTTAAGCCCCCCCCCCCCCCCCCCCCCCCTCCACACACACACACACACAAGCAAATAAATACACTACTAAGACACACCTCTCTTCACCATAGTGAGCAGCACCTAACCCTTACCCTACCTCATACCCTAAACCAGGTTCATATCCAAATCCGCTCCCCTCCCCCTACACTGATACATCACACTCTTTCCCTTCTTTGAGCCCACTCATCTCTTTGTCTTGTTTAGTCTGATGTTTTGTTTTGACTCCTGTTGTGTTGTTTTTCTTTTACATTTCTATAATTGTAAAATGACTTTGGGTCCATGAAAAGGGTATATACAGTGGGGCAAAAAAGTATTTAGTCAGCCACCAGTTGTGCAAGTTCTCCCACTTAAAAAGATGAGAGAGGCCTGTAATTTTCATCATAGGTACACTTCAAATATGACAGACAAAATGAGGAAAAAAAATCCAGAAAATCACATTGTAGGATTTTTTATGAATTTATTTGCAAATTATGGTGGAAAATAAGTATTTGGTCACCTACAAACAAGCAAGATTTCTGGCTCTCACAGACCTGTAACTTCTTCTTTAAGAGGCTCCTCTGTCCTCCACTCGTTACCTGTATTAATGGCACCTGTTTGAACTTGTTATCAGTATAAAAGACACCTGTCCACAACCTCAAACAGTCACACTCCAAACTCCACTATGGCCAAGACCAAAGAGCTGTCAAAGGACACCAGAAACAAAATTGTAGACCTGCACCAGGCTGGGAAGACTGAATCTGCAATAGGTAAGCAGCTTGGTTTGAAGAAATCAACTGTGGGAGCAATTATTAGGAAATGGAAGACATACAAGACCACTGATAATCTCCCTCGATCTGGGGCTCCACGCAAGATCTCACCCCGTGGGGTCAAAATGATCACAAGAACGGTGGATTTTTTTTTCTCATTTTGTCTGTCATAGTTGAAGTGTACCTATGATGAAAATTACAGGCCTCTCTCATCTTTTTAAGTGGGAGAACTTGCACAATTGGTGGCTGACTAAATACTTTTTTGCCCCACTGTAAGTCCCATGTATTATTATTATAATGAAGTACACTAAGTATAAACAACATTGCATTAACATGTTGTTACATAGTAATTACCCTTTAATTGCATATTGATATAATTGATCATCTCAATTCAGTGTTACCCGCCTAAGTTCATCAGTTTACACTTTTTTATCTTTGAAAGAAAAGAAAGACTGAACAATTAAATGGAATTGAACATGAAATAAACGTCAGAGAAGCAACAACATCAAAGTTTATGGATCCTTTTAGTTGATAAATCTTTCAAGTCTTCCAATCCTCAGATTAGTTTAGTATTGTGTTTTCATGACAACATTGCACTGAACCTTGACAGGCACGGAGTATTAATTTGTACAATACGCAGAGTCAAAGATGAAAAATGGGAGAAAGATTCTGTTTCATCAACCTGAGAAGAATGCCTGTGTACCAGATAATATATTTTTCTGTGGCCGATGTCTCTCTGTCTCTCTCTCTCTCTCTCTCTCTCACACACACTCTCTCACTCTCTCTCTGTCTGTCTGTCTGTGTCTTTTAAAAGGCATTGTAGATTGCTTAGCCTTAACTTACTGGCCTAGAAGAAAGCAATCAGATTACCTGGCCTTGGTAGATTGGTCCAGAAGGGTGGAATGTATTATACAATTCTGTGGGTCCCTGCTCTTGCCAATCTTTATTTTTCATAATTTTCTTCTTGTAAAGCACACATATGCAAAAGAAATGAACTACATAATACACCTTGTTTATTATTACCTTCAAAATGCCAAGTAAGAGTACAAAATAAAGTGCATTTGTCTCATTTCAAATTTGTTCATAATTCATGTTCAGGTCCATGGATAGAGATGGAGGATAGAGATGGAGGATAGAGATGGAGGCTAGAGATGGAGGCTAGAGATGGAGGACAGGATCTATTACATTGTTTACAGATATATTTTCACTCAGAGCAAAGACAGATTAGTCATAGAATTTTACTCTTGTGATACGTGTTGGTAAAATAGTGCATGAAGTGATGTAAAATAAAAAGGTGGAATATGTTTTCCCTTGCCTTTTCTTGGGTTTATTCTCAACTGTTGGGTATATAAGCTTATTGTAAGTTAAATGTAAAACTAAAAGCATAACTTGGAAAATAGGCTGTATTTGTGTTCCGACTCATGTAATCTGGGAGCCTACATTGTTGAAGCTCATGACTTTTACTTACTATTTTCAAAGCACCTCTCTACAGTCAACAACTGCACTCCACAGTCTAGCTCCTTAATGAAATAAATAAATGATGCGTTAAAACAGTTGTTGAAGGTAGGGAGGGAAGGAGATGGAGAAGAGAGAGAGCGAGAGGCGATGGAGAAGAAAAGAGAGGTTGGCTGACTGATCGATTGGGGCTTCATTTAAAGAGCTCCAACAGTGCCTGAGAAAGTCCACAAACTATCTTCCCCAGTTAGGCTGATGTGACTTGCAGACCTTATGGACACACGCTGGGCTTATACAAAAAGGAGTGGAACATGTGCTTTGAAAATCAAGAAGCTCAGCCTGCACTCCCACATTTCAACAAGGACACGTTGTGTCTGGGAAATGAATGATGTGTTTGGTAGTATTACTGATAATACTGTGAGGTGAAGAACTACAGTGACAAAGGTTTTCAGCACTGGATAGCAGGAGGTATTTAATATAACCCTCCTTTTCTCAGAGGGTATTATAAGTAAGGGATTCTACAATAAATTGAATTTAGAGGAAGGCTTGATAGCAGTATGAATGAATTCTTATGAGAAAAAAATTAGCAAAAGCTCAAGTTACAATGAATAGACTACAGTTGATTTTCAGTTTTCCAAAGTCAAGTTTGATTTTATTTGATGCTGGAACCCCTGTATAGTTCATAGTTTGTGTTGCTTTAATCTCTGTTTTCAAATGCAAGAAAGAGCTTCTCCAACGGTTGGCTGCATTTTGAAATATGATTACCCACATAGACTGTATTGATTTAGTGCTTCCAAACACTGAGACGCTTGAAAAACCAGACAACAGCGATGCTAACTCAAAGGCAAATACCCTTAGCATTCCATGCACAGATACAGAGGCACACACCTGTGGGTATGGGACGTTGATGGCAATGATCTGCCATACCTTAACATGGTCAGCAATTTCATTTAGACTCTGTAGAGGGAGTAGATTGAAATTGGAATCCGTTTAAGCAGTTCTCACAGATCATTGTCTCTACAGGTGTCACAAGGCATTAATTTAATGCTGATGCTTGTGAGGAATGGTTATAGGAATAGAGGCAGGTATAGATAGAGAGGTGAGAGAGGTATAAAGGTGGGGAATAGGGAATTGAATGCATGGCCGGCTCTCCATCTGAATGGAAATCAGAATGGAATCTAGAATGGAATCTAGAATGGAATCTAGAATGCCAGGCTTCTTGTGCTACAATGGATGCACCATTTTATGAGGCCATTAAAATGGTGCTGCAACAGGCAGGGTGCAGATAAATCTAGTTTGGGCCATAAAGTGAAACAGACATTTCCTGCAAGTGGTTTTTCTTGCAATGGTGACACCAAGTTGAATGTATTACTGTCATATCTGTGCTCAGGGACCATAACAGAGGGCCAATAGATATGGCTTAATAAGACACCGACATAGATTTCTTGCCACAGTGATAAAACATGCTCTGTTTGTTTGGAAATTACAAAGTGGAGTCTAACACTGTAATACCTGACCTTTTAATGCAATTGACTTATTTTTGGCTCAGTTTTATCTCCACATTTGGTCCGTAATTTTGTTTTCAAACTACTTTAGTGTCATTTTCACTCACCTGGGCTGTAGCCTCCAGTCTGGCAACTAGAAATAACAATATCTAATCAGTTTCTGTCTGATAAACATCCTCTTGCGTAATGAAGCATTGTAAATCCATGATGTAATTCTCCAAGTTCAAATTCTCTGAATGGGAAAAATGTTATCATTGCAAGTGAGTTCTATTTTTAGAAAAACCTTTTAGTGTAATGCAAAAATCTTAAAGGAACTCAAGTGACATATCACAAAGGTTTGGAAGATGCATGCCCTGAAAGCCATAGGGGGCTGTCTGAACTGAATCGCTCATCATTTCAACATACTATTCAGCAACCCAATTAGATGCAGACACCTCATGAATGTCAGTGTGACACAAATACAAAGCATCATGTATGTGTTCCTTATCAAATCCATCTCATTATGTAACTTCAAACCATGGCATTGTTGAATACTTGTTCCTAATTGTCTTGAAGGGCATTCTTGAGCGTGCAGTATTTCCCTATAACGCACAGTGTACTCCAAGTCGGTATTCATGTCATAACGAATTCCCCTCGACCACGCCCAAAAATTGGGGGAAACAAACATTCTTTCCCATTGATCCCCATTGGAAAAGAGCCAGCTTCCTAGTCTATTTTTTGTTATAAAGAAATAACAAAACATGCTGAAAAGCTGATGTTCAATGTACACCAGCGTTCAAAAGTTTGGGGTCACTTAGAAATGTCCTTATTTTTTAAAGAAAAGCAAGTTTTTTATCCATTCAAATAATATCAAATTGATCAGAAATGTGTACTATGAGCATACGCTGACCAAGTGTCTTCACTGACATTTTCAACCTCCCCTGTCCGAGTCTGTAATACCAACATGTTTTAAGCAGACCACCATAGTGCCTGTGCCCAAGAACACTAAGGTAACCTGCCTAAATGAATACCGACCTGTAGCATTCACGTCTGTAGCCGTGAAGTGCTTTGAAAGGCTGGTCATGGCTCACATCAACACCATCATCCCAGATACCCTAGACCCACTCCAATTTGCACACTGCCCCAACAGATCCACAGATGATGCAGCTTCTACTGCACTCCACACTGCCCTTTCCCACCTGAACAAAAGGAACAGCTATGTGAGAATGCTATTCATTGACTACAGCTCAGCGTTCAACACCGTAGTGCCCTCAAAGCTCATCAATAAGCTAAGGACCCTGGAACTAAACACCTCCCTCTGCAACTGTACAATTGTGAAGAGGGCACGACAAAACCTATCCCCCCTCAGAAGACTGAAAAGATTTGGCATGGGTCCTCAGATCCTCAAAAGGTTCTACAGCTGCACCATCGAGAGCATCCTGACTGGTTGCATCACTGGCTGGTATGGCAACTGCTCAGCCTCCGACCGCAAGGCACTACAGAGGGTAGTGCGTACGGCCCAGTACATCACTGGGGCCAAGCTTCCTGCCATCCAGGACCTCTATACCAGGTGGTGTCAGAGGAAGGACCTAAAAATTGTCAAAGACTCCAGCCACCCTAGTCATAGACTGTTCTCTCTGCTACCACACGGCAAGTGGTACCGGAGCGCCAAGTCTAGGTCCAAGAGGCTTCTAAGCTTCTACCCCCAAGCCATAAGACTCCTGATCACCTAATCAAATGGCTACCCAAACTATTTGCACCCCCCCCCCCCACACCACTGCCACTCTCTGTTGTCATCTATGCATAGTCACTATAATTTACTCTACCTCCATGTACATACTACCTCAACTAACCGGTGCCCCTGCACATTGACTCTGTACCGGCACCTCCTCCCTATTATTATTTTTTACTGCTGCTATTTAATTACTTTTTATTTTAATCTTTTATTCTTATCCGTATTTTTTGAAACTGCACTGTCGATTAGGGGCTCGTAAGTAAGCATTTCACTCTAAGGTCCACACCTGTTGTATTTGGCGCATGTGACTAATAACATTTGATTTGATTTGAAATATAGTGTAGACATTGTTAATGTTATAAATTACTATTGTAGCTGGAAATGGCAGATTTTTTTATGGAATATCTACATCGGCGTTTAGAGGCCCATTATCAGCAACCATCACTCATGTGTTCCAATGGCACGTTGTGTTAGCTAATCCAAGTTTATCATTTTAAAAGGCTAATTGATCATTAGAAAACCATTTTGCAATTATGTTAGCACAGCTGAAAACTGTTAGACTAGTTGAGTATCTGGAGCATCTTCATTTGTGGGTTTGATTACAGGCTCAAAATGGCTAGAAACAAATAACTTTCTTCTGAAACTCGTCAGTCTATTCTTGTTCTGAGAAATTAAGGCTATTCCATACGAGAAATTGCCAAGAAACTGAAGATCTCTTACAACGCTGTGTACTACTCCCTTCACGGAACAGCGCAAACTAACTCTAACCAGAGTAGAAAGAGGAGTGGGAGGCCCCGGTGCACAACTGAGCAAGAAGACAAGCACATTAGAGTGTCTAGTTTGAGACACAGACGCCTCACAAGTCCTCAACTGGCAGCTTCATTAAAAAGTACCCGCAAAACACCTGTCTCAACGTCAACAGTGAAGCGGCGACTCCGGGATGCTGGCCTTCTAGGCAGAGTTGCAAAGAAAAAGCCATATCTCAGACTGGCCAATAAAAAGAAAAGATTAAGATGGGCAAAAGAACACAGACACTGGACAGAGGAAGATTGGAAAAAGGTGTTATGGACAGACGAATCTAAGTTTGAGGTGTTCGGATCATTGTATATTTTGTCACTGTCCATTTGCCATTGTTCCATTTTTTTTCAGTGTGTCACACACTTAGGTTCTTTGTTGCACCTTTTAAGTTGAAAATGATAACATCCGAATACCATACCATAAAGTGGGAGATTTGTACAGGGTAAAAGGGATCTTGAAGAAGGAAGGCTATCACTCCATTTAGCAACACCATGCCATACCGTGTGGACGGTGCTTAATTGAAGCCAATTTCCTCCTACAACAGAACAATGACCCAAAGCACAGCTCCAAACTATGCAAGAACTATTTAGGGAAGAAGCAGTCAGCTGGTATTCTATCTATAATGGAGTGGCCAGCACAGTCACCGGATCTCAACCCTATTGATCCGTTGTGGGAGTGTCACGTTCCTGACCTGTTTTCTGTTGTTTGGTATGTGTTTAATTGGTCAGGGCGTGAGTTTTGGGTGGGTAGTCTATGTTATGTGTTTTCTATGTTGGGTTAATGGGTTGCCTGGTATGGCTCTCAATTAGAGGCAGGTGTTTGGCGTTTCCTCTGATTGAGAGTCATATTAAGGTAGGTTGTTTCACATTGTTTGTTGTGGGTGGTTGTCTTCCGTGTCAGTGTATGTTCGCACCACACGGGACTGTTTCGTTGTCGTTAGTATATGTAGTCTGTTCCTGTTCGTGCGTTCTTCATGTTTTATGTAAGTTCTCTAGTTCAGGTCTGTCTACTTCGTTTTGTTGTTTTGTAAAATTATCAAGTGTTCTTCGTGTGTTTAGTTTAGTTTTGTTAATAAAGTTCATTATGTATTCACAACCCGCTGCACGTTGGTCCAATCCTTGCTACTCCTCTTCGGATGAAGAGAAGGAGGAGGCCCGTTACAGGGAGCAGCTTGACCATATGGTACATAAGAAGTGCCTATCAAGCCATTCCAACTTGTGGGAGGTGCAACTTGTGGGAAGTGCTTCAGGAAGCATGGGGTGAAATCTCTTCAGATTACCTCAACAAATTGACAACTAGAATGCCAAAGGTCTGCAAGGCTGTAATTGCTGCAAATGGAGGATTCTTTGACGAAAGCAAAGTTTGAAGGATGCAATTATTATTTCAATTAAAAAACATGATTCATAACCTTGTCAACGTCTTGACTATATTTCCTATTCATTTTGCAACTCATTTCATGTATGTTTTCATGGAAAACAAAGACATTTCTAAGTGACCCCAAACTTTTGAACGGTAGTGTACATGTAAACCAGGTCAAAAATCCTGACCTATGGTTCGCGTTGCTCCCGCCTAGGGAAATAGAACCTGCGAGAAAGAGCCCTGTAGCTTCAGACTATCTGATGTGGAAGAGTGGGAATTTGTGGTGACCCGGTGTCCAAGTAGACCTCACATAGCATGTACATGGAAAAACATTGAATCACAGGTAAGACATTTAACTCATTTAATATAGTGCGTTTGTAACGCCACTCACTACTTTTAGCTTCGTAGTTTGTTTGTGTTTGGATAGCTTAATGTTCTGGTTGATATTTAGCTAGCAGTCACTCACTTGGCTAAAGTTAGTGCTGTCATAAGAAGGGGCATGAGGGAAGCCATACAATATAACATTTTTCTAAGTAGTGAGAACGCTTGGGAGCAGGCAATGCTGAAAAGTAATATTTAAACATGTACTTTTCTTAAGTGTAGTTTTGTAATTGACTAAAACACGCAGACAACAACAAAATTGCTGTGAGCCAATTGGGTAATCAAGGCAACCACAGGCTGTTTTCCCCAAAGTCAGGCAGGGCCGCAATGTTCTATTTAATACTGACTGGTACTCTATCAGCACGGTAGAATTACATGTTTATATAGTTTATTCTTAAATGTTATGTGTTTGAGCTGCTTTTGAAAGCGAAAGTCTAATCGAAAAAATTATTAGCATTGTTGAATTCGATTTTCACAATACCAAGCTAGGACTGATGGTTTGGTTAGCTAAACTAGCAAGTCTGTTTGTTTGGTTACCAAGGCAGCTACTGTAGCTATCTAGTAAACCTCCTAGCTACTTCAGTGGATGTTGAACACATTTCTACCTACAAATGAACACATTTTTTTGTGACAAATGTGTTCCATTATAGCTATGGTATAAACGGGATAATCAACTCGGGGCTCTATGCATTTTCTGCATTTTCAGTGGAAGGTTAGTTCCACTCCACTAGTGAGACTTGGAACACCCCTTCCACGTCGTTCATTATTTTCCATAGAACGCATAGCCCCTCGTTGATGATCCCTTACATGATCTCCTGTTGATGCTGTTTGGAATATAAAAATACTTAATTTACCGCATTTACTGAGATACCAGCATATCACCTCACAATACCAATGTAGCTCTGAGAGTGTATGCCACTTGAGCCATAGGGTTCTTGATGGAACCCTTCCAACTCATTGAAACATTTCTACCCAATAATAGAGTAGCAGTTTAGTGATGCACATTCATCTCACCAGATAATAAACTAATAAAGGACCAAAAGAGATACCCAGACACTAGAATTACAAAGGGATTACTCTTGCCATGTATGATACCATGCTTCAATGTAACTATTGTTACACAGGTACAGCAACCTAAACCTCTTTGGGATAGGTGGCAGCATTTTCACGTTCATGAAAAGCATGCCCAGAGTAAACTGCCTGCTACTCAGGCCCAGAAGCTAATATATGCATATTATTAGTAGATTTGGATAGAAAACACTCTGACGTTTCTACAACGGTTTGAATGATGTCTGTGAGTATAACAGAACTCATATGGCAGGCGAAAACCTGAGAAAAATCCAACCAGGAAGTGGGAAATCTGAGGTTTGTAGTTTTTCAACTCATTGCCTTTCCAAGATAGTGTAAATGGGGTCATATTGCACTTCCTACGGCTTCCACTATATGTCAACAGTCTTTAGAACCTTGTTTCAGGCTTCTACTGTGAAGGGGGAGCAAATAAGAGCTGTTTGACTAAGGGGTCTGGCAGAAGGCCATGGGCTAAATCATGAGCGAGCTGCGTTCCTTTTCATTTCTAAAGACAAAGGAAATGTCCGGTTGAAACATTATTGAAGATTTATGATAAAAACATCCTAAAGATTGATTCTATACATTTTTTGACAGGTTTCTATGAACTGTAATAGAACTTTTTGGACTTTTCGTCTGAACTTTCACCTGGACTGTGATTATTATTATTTGACCATGCTGGTCATTTATGAACATTTGAACATCTTGGCCATGTTCTGTTATAATCTCCACCCGGCACAGCCAGAAGAGGACTGGCCACCCCTCATAGCCTGGTTCCTCTCTAGGTTTCTTCCTAGGTTTTGGCCTTTCTAGGGAGTTTTTCCCAGCCACTGTGCTTCTACACCTGCATTGCTTGCTGTTTGGGGTTTTAGGCTGGGTTTCTGTACAGCACTTTGAGATATCAGCTGATGTAAGAAGGGCTATATAAATACATTTGATTTGATTTGACTTGCCCGCGCCTTGTGAATTTCGATTGGTGAACTAAACGCGCTAACAAAAAGGAGGTATTTGGACATAAATGATGGACTTCATCGAACAAAACAAACATTTATTGTGAAACTGGGATTCCTGGGAGTGCATTCTGATGAAGATCATCAAAGGTAAGTGAATATTTATAACGCTATTTCTGACTTTTACTGACTCCACAACATGGTGGGTATCTGTATGGCATGTTTTTGTGTCTGAGCGCTGTACTCAGATTATTGCATGGTGTGCTTTTTCCGTAAAGCTTTTTTGAAATCTGACACAGCGGTTGCATTAAGGAGAAGTATATATTTAATTCTGTGCATAACACTTGTATCTTTTATCAAAGTTTATGATGAGTATTTCTGTTAATTGATGTGGCTCTCTGCAAATTCGCCGGATGTTTTCGAGGCACAACATTACTGAACATAACGCGCCAATGTAAACTGAGATTTTTGGATATAAATATGAACTTTATCGAACAAAACATATATGTATTGTGTAACATGAAGTCCTATGAGTGCCATCTGATGAAGATCATCAAAGGTTAGTGATTCATTTTATCTCTATTTCTGCTTTTTGTGACTCCTCACTTTGGCTGGAAAATGGCTGTATGTTTTTTGTGACTAGGCGCTGACCTAACATAATCATATGGTGTGCTTTCGCTCTCAAGCCTTTTTGAAATCGGACACGATGGGTAAATTAACAAGAAGTTAAGCTTTAATTTGGTGTATTGCACTTGTGAATGTATGAAAGTTAAATATTTCTAAAAAATATTTTTGAATTTCGTGCTCTGCCTTTTCAGCGGATGTTGTCGAATCGATCCCGCTAAAGGGATTTGATCCCTAAGAAGTGTGATGTGTTACCCTTAAATTATTCAATCTCTCTTTCACTTAGGTATCGATAGAAGGGCACACAGCTATTCATTTGATTCATGATCACTCAATTACACCATTGGGCACAATGAGAGCAAAGATGCCTTGTCTTGGGGTCTGCATGTCAATGTATACAGTGGTGCACATGACCAAAATAAAATGTTTTTGGTCACACATATATTTAGCAGATGTTATTGCGGGTGTAGTGAAATGCTTGTGTTCCTACAGTAGCTCCCACAGTGCAGTAATGTCAAATAATGCAGAGGAATACACACAAATCTAAAAAGTAAAATAATGTAATTTAGAAATATAGAAATATTAGGACGAGCAAAGTCGGAGTCTAGAGTATAAATATATATACAGTGCCTTCGGAAAGTATTCAGGCCCCTTGACATTTTGTTACATCATAGCCTTCTTCTAAAATTGATTAAATTGTTTATTCCCCCTCATCAATCTACACACAATACAAAAATAACAAACGGAAATATTACATTTACACAAGTATTCAAACCCTTTTTTCAGTACGTTGTTGAAGCACCTTTGGCAGCGATTACAGCATCAAGTCTTCTTGGGTATGACGATACAATCTTAGAAAACCTGTATTTGGGGAATTTCTTCCATTCTTCTCTGCAGATCCTCTCAAGCTCTGTCAGGTTGGATGGGAAGTGTTGCTGCAAAGCTATTTTCAGGTTTCTCTAAAGTTGGTCGAAAGGTTTCCAGTCTGGGCTCTGGCTGGGCCACTTAAGGACATTCAGAGACTTGTCCCGAAGCCACTGCTGTTTTGTCTTGGCTGTGTGCTTAGGGTCATTGTCCTGTTGGAGGTTGAACCTTCGCCCCAGTCTGAGGTCCTGAGCGCTCTGGAGCAGGTTTTCATCAAGGATCTCTTGGTAATTTTCTTTGTTCATCTTTGCCTCAATCCTGACCAGTCTCCCAGTCCCTGTCACTGAAAAACATCCCCATAGCATGATCCTGCCACCACCATGCTTCACCGTAGGGATGGTGCCAGGTTTCCTCCAGACGTGACGCTTGGCATTCAGGCCCAATAGTTCATACTTCGTTTCATCAGACCAGAGAATCTTGTTTCTCATGGTCTGAGAGTCTTTAGGTGCCTTTTGGCAGGCTGTCATGTACCTTTTACTGAGGAGTGGCTTCCGTCTGGCCACTCTATCATCAAGGCCTGATTGGTGGAGTGCTGCAGAGATGGTTGTCCTTCTGGAAGGTTCTCCCATCTCCACAGACGAACTCTAGAGCTCTGTCAGAGTGGCCATCGGGTTCTTGACCAAGGCCCTTCTCCCCGATTGCTCAGTTTGGCCGGGCGGAACATTGCCTTTAAATTGTTTAACTTGGGTCAAACATTTCGGGTATCTTCCACAAGCTTCCCACAATAAGTTGGGTGAATTATGGCCCATTCCTCCTGACAGAACTGGTGTAACTGAGTCTGGTTTGTAGGCCTCCTTGCTCGCACACGCTTTTTCAGTTCTGCCCACAAATTTTCTATAGGATTGAGGTCAGGGCTTTGTGATGGCCACTCCAATACCTTGACTTTGTTGTCCTTCAGCCATTTTGCCACAACTTTGGAAGTATGCTTGGGGTCATTGTCCATTTGGAAGACCCATTTGCGACCAAGCTTTAACTTCTTGACTGATGTCTTGAGATGTGGCTTCAAAATATCCACATAATTTTCCTCCCTCATGATCTATTTTGTGAAGTTCACCAGTCCCTCCTGCAGCAAAGCACCCGCACAACATGTTGCTGCCACCCCTGTGCTTCACATTTGGGCTGGTGTTCTTTGGCTTGCAAGCCTCCCCCTTTTTCCTCCAAACATAACGATGGTCATTATGGCCAAACAGTTCTATTTTTGTTTCATCAGACCAGAGGACATTTCCCCAAAAAGTACAATCTTTGTCCCCATGTGCAGTTGCAAACCGTAGTCTGGCTTTTTTTTTATGGGGTTTTTGGAGCAGTGGCTTCTTCCAGGTTATGTCAATATAGGACTCGTTTTACTGTGCATATAGATACTTTTGTACCTGTTTCCTCCAGCATCTTCACAAGGTCCTTTGCTGTTGTTCTGGGATTGATTTGCACTTTTCGCACCAAAGTACGTTCATCTCTAGGAGACAGAACACGTATTTGGTCACCTACAAACAAGCAAGATGGTGTCCTTTGACAGCTCTTTAGTCTTGGCCATAGTGGAGTTTGGAGTGTAACTGTTTGAGGTTGTGGACAGGTGTCTTTTATACTGATAACAAGTTCAAACAGGTGCCATTAATACAGGTAACGAGTGGAGGACAGAGGAGCCTCTTAAAGAAGAAGTTACAGGTCTGTGAGAGCCAGAAATCTTGCTTGTTTGTAGGTGACCAAATACGTATTTTCCACCATAATTTGCAAATAAATTCATAAAAAATCCTACAATGTGATTTTCTGGATTTTTTCCCCTCATTTTGTCTCTCATAGTTGAAGTGTACCTATGATGAAAATTACAGCCCTCTCTCATCTTTTTAAGTGGGAGAACTTGCACAATTGGTGGCTGACTAAATACTTTTTTCCCCCCACTGTACATTGACTAGAATACAGTATATACATATGAAGTAGGTAAAACAGTATGTAAACAATATTAAAGTGACCAGTGTTCAATGACTATGTACATAGTGCAGTCTCTAAGGTGCAGGGTAGAGTAACTGGGTGGCAAGTGACAATGACTAAAGTTCAGGGCAGGGTACTGGGCGGGGGCCTGCTAGTGGTGACTATTTAACAGTCTGATGGCCTAGAGATAAAAGTTGTTTTTCAGTCTCTCGGTCCCAGCTATGATACACCTGTACTGACCTCGCCTCTGGATGGTAGAGGGGTGAACAGGCTCAGGTGGCTGAGGTCCTTGATGATCTTCTTGGCCTTCCTGTGACACCGGGTACGGTACGATCGATGTCCTGGAGGGCAGGCAGTGTGGGGCAGACCTCACCACCCTCTGGAGAGCCCTGTGGTTGGTGGATGGTGCAGTTGCCGTACCAGGCGGTGATACAGCCCGACAGGATACTCTCAATAGTGCATCTGTAAAATATTGTGATGGTCTTATGGGCCAAGCCACATTTCTTCAGTCTCCTGAGTTTGAAGAGGCGCTGTTGCATCTTCCTCAACACACTGTCTGTGTGGGTGATTTATTTCAGATTGTCAGTGATGTATATGCCGAAGCGTTTCACCTTCTCCACTGCGGCCCTGTCAATGTGGATGGGGACTTGCTCCCTCTGCTGTCTCCCGAAGTCCACAATCAGCTCCTTCATTTTGTTGACATTGAGGAAGAGGTTATTTTCCTAGCACCACTCCGCCAGGGCCCTCACCTCCTCCCTGTTGGTAATCAGGCCTACTACTGTTGTTTCATCTGAAAACTTGATGATGGAGTTGGAGAATTGAGTGGCCACGCAGTCAAGGGGGAACAGGGAGTACAGGAGGGGGTTGAGCACACACCCTTGTGGGGCCCCTGTGTCGTGGATCCGCGAAGTGGAGGTGTTGTTGCCTACCTTCACCACCTGGGGGCGGCCCGTCAAGAAGTCAAGGACCCAGTTGCACAGGGCGGGCATCAGAACCCAGGGCCCCGAGCTTAATGATGAGCTTGGATGGTACTATGGTGTTGAAGGCTGAGCTGTAGTCAATACACAGCATTCTTACATGGGTATTCTTCTTGTCCAGATGGGATAGGGCAGTGTGCAGTGCGATGGCGATTGCATCGTTTGTGGATCTATTGGAGTGGTATGCAAATTACAGTGTGTCTAGGGTGTCCGTTAAGGTGGAGATGATATGATCTTTAAGTAGCCTATCAAATCACTTCATGATGACATAAGTGGGTGCTATGGGGCGATGGTCATTTAGTTCAGTTACCTCCACTTTCTTGGGTAGAGGAACAGTGGTGGACATCTTGAAGCAAGTGGGGACAACAGACTGGAATAGGGAGAGATTGAATATGTCTGTAAACACTCCAGCTGGTATGCGCATGCTCTGAGGACGCGGCTAGGGATGCCGTCTGGGCCGGCAGCATTGCGAGGGTTAACCTGCTTAAATGTCTTACATCAGCCACAGAGGAGCAGTGGTGGCCGGCGTTGACGACACCCTGTTTCCCTTGACGTGGATGGTTTTCCCTTTATAATCCGTGATTGTCTAGTGTCCCTGCCACGTACGTCTCGTGTCTGAGCCGCTGAATTGCGACTCCACTTTGTCTCTGTACTGACATTTTGGCTGTTTGGTTGCCTTACGGAGGGCATAGCTGACACACGTGTGATTTGATGAGAGTGGTGGTAATGGTGAGACACCCAGTCTGACTAGAAGTTGCTTTACCCTCGCTAGAAAATAGTGGAGCTTGGAATCTGTCACAGATTGTCACATTGAGTCCTTAATGCAATCCTTTCACTCTGATAGAGCTGCCCTCAGAGTTACAGCCGGGCCAGACTCTGAAAATGAGCCTCGGCAGGAAAAAGTGAGCAAATTAGCAATGAATAAATCATTTGGCGGAAAGAGAGACAGGCCAAAGATCAGAGGAATCTGTGACGATTAGTTTCTAGAGTTTAAGGTTAGTTTGAAAAGCACAAAATCTGCTCATTTGCTTCACCTGTTCAAGCTGTTCCTCTGGCCGTGTGGCTATGATCCCGTGTCACAGCTGTTCCTCTGGACGTGTGGCTGTGATCCCGTGTCACAGCGGTTCCTCTGGCCGTGTGGCTATGATCCCGTGTCACAGCTGTTCCTCTGGACGTGTGGCTGTGATCCCGTGTCACAGCGGTTCCTCTGGCTGTGTGGCTATGATCCCGTGTCACAGCTGTTCCTCTGGACGTGTGGCTATGATTCCGTGTCACAGCTGTTCCTCTGGTCGTGTGGCTATGATCCCGTGTCACAGCTGTTCCTCCGGACGTGTGGCTATGATCCCGTGTCACAGCTGTTCCTCTGGCCGTGTGGCTATGATCCCGTGTCACAGCGGTTCCTCTGGCCGTGTGGCTATGATCCCGTGTCACAGCTGTTCCTCTGGCCGTGTGGCTATGATCCCGTGTCACAGCTGTTCCTCTGGCCGTGTGGCTATGATCCCGTGTCACAGCTGTTCCTCTGGACGCGTGGCTGTGATCCCGTGTCACAGCTGTTCCTCTAGCCGTGTGGCTGTGATCCCGTGTCACAGCGGTTCCTCAGGCCGTGTGGCTGTGATCCCGTGTCACAGCGGTTCCTCTAGCCGTGTGGCTATGATCCCGTGTCACAGCTGTTCCTCTAGCCGTGTGGCTATGATCCCATGTCACAGCGGTTCCTCTAGCCGTGTGGCTGTGATCCCGTGTCACAGCGGTTCCTCTGGCCGTGTGGCTGTGATCCCGTGTCACAGCTGTTCCTCTGGCCGTGTGGCTATGATCCCGTGTCACAGCGGTTCCTCTGGCCATGTGGCTGTGATCCCCTGTCACAGCTGTTCCTCCGGACGTGTGGCTATGATCCCGTGTCACAGCTGTTCCTCTGGCCGTGTGGCTATGATCCCGTGTCACAGCGGTTCCTCTGGCCGTGTGGCTGTGATCCCGTGTCACAGCTGTTCTTCCGGACGTATGGCTATGATCCCGTGTCACAGCTGTTCCTCTGGCCGTGTGGCTATGATCCCGTGTCTTTCTCTCGTTCTGCCAGAGATGATACGATTTAGCGCTGCTTCATGAAGGCAATTATTTTTCAGAACAAGTTCAATATTTGACTCTGACATTTAAATTTTTGCTGCAGATTATTTCAAAAGGTCTTAATCACTAGATCATGCAAATTATCTCATTTGACACATACATAATAAACTTGATAAGCTTTGAGGCATTTTGCTTCTGTGGGGTTAGAAGGGTTAGATGTGCTTTCATTGCTCTCATTGCCATACACACACACACGCACGCACCACTCTCCTCTACCAATGTAGACCCTTATAGTCAAACTACCCATCCATTTTCAATCGCCGCCCTTCTCGATACAGGGAGCTGCAGCTGCTTCCCATTCCATTATAAATTGGAGAGGCGCCCGACAGGATGTTAATTGGCATCTCATCATCTTCCCGAGCGCTGATTACGCTCCAGCTCCTGAAGATGAGCACCTTCTGTGCTGCATGGCACCGGGGCGAACCAGTGGGATTCACATAGAATGGATCATGGCATGTCCAAAAGCCATGCCTATGAAAAAGAGACGGATATGGACTGGAGTTAGCTATGCGAAAATTATATTTCCACAGTGTTTACTTTAGATACATTTGCAATTTCACACTTCAGAGAAAGATAAATGAGCTATGCATTAATCATGTTCTTCTGGAACATACAGTCATTTTTCTTCCTAAGGCTTATCTCACAGCATAAACAAAATTCCCTTTGCCCTCTCTTTTGAGGTTCAGAATGTATGTGTTTTGTGGAAATCTGGCTTCATGGTGGATCTTGATGAAGCATCCTGTGAAGATTGAATAACATTAGGTCTTCAGTGCAGAGCTAAAAGCAGCACAAAAAATTGCAGAAAACTTAACAATTATCCTGAAATTCAGGCAATTGTTATAGTTCCTACATTTTTGTCCGATCTTGATTTACAAGTTCTCCAAAGTTCTCAACATGAGAGTCTGTAGACTAGATCTGACAGCTTTATTAAAGTGCTCTGAGCCTAAAATGAAATCAGAGCTGTATTACAATTGGTTACGGTTTGGGTCAAGGTGGGTGTGTTTCAGAAGTATATAGCATTCTGTAAGAGATGTGAATTACTGGCATGATTGCAAAGCACTATAAAGACCCTGGCTGGGATATTATTGTACTCTAGACAAGGAATTGTTTAATCTAGACTAGATGACGATGCAGAGACAGTCTGACTTGGATCCGGTAATATTTTTGTCAATAAAGAATGTTCTTGAAGATTCGTCTAATGGAATTGGAACTGAGAGAGAGACTGCCAGGCAGTATTGCACTGATTAAAAATTAAATCGAATTCTTATTCCACGTAGGCTGTTATGAGGTATGAGTAATGAAGAGTGCTGAAGTCTGCATAATACATTATGAATTGGCTATATAGAGTTATGAACATTTATAATGGATCATAATGAAGGTGCTGTCAAACTTTTTGTTATATCCAACCTTGGTTACTGAAAGTTTGTTAGACTCAGACTTTACTGCTAAATCCAGATCAAATCAACGTTTATTTGTTGCATACACATATTAGCAGATGTTAAAGCAGGTGCAGCAAAATGCTTGTATTCAGCGGTGCAGTACATGTCTAACAGTACAATACTAATACACAAATAATCCCAAGGTGGGGCTATGGTGGGCAAAGTTGAGAGGATGGATGACCTTGTTTCACCCAGATCAGTGATTTTGAAAGGGACAACAGATGCACTGGTATTTCACATATGTACAGTACGTAGCTGTGACGTCTGGCCTGATGGTGGGCGGCAGTTAGCCTAGCGGTTAGAGCATTGGGCCAGTAATTGAGCCAGGCACTTAACCATAATTTCTCCAGGGTCACCGTTGATAATGGCAGACCCGGACTTGACCCTGGCCGTTACCCCGCTCTCAGAGGGTGTCTCAGGGAGAGTTGGGATATGCAAAAAACACATTTCCAATTCACACTTTAATACACACTTTAATACACACTTTAATACACACTTGTACATGTGTGAAACAGGACAAATATACACACCACCAAAAGTATTATTACGTCACCAGGCCCTCCCACTGGTGAAACAACAACACAGTGCCTAATGGGAAAGGTTCTATTCAGAGACATCCGTTGACTCATTTCCTCTAGTAGACTGAGTGGTATTCTTCTGTGAAAGAAAACTGCAGTCAGTGCCCTCTGACACAGTACACATTCTACTATGATAAAGTCCCTGTAACTCTGAGTTACCTTTGAGGTGTGCACATATTCCCCTCACACTCTAGTACAGAACAGGTCACTTGGGAACTAGATGGAGAATTAGGTCATGGTAGTCCAGAGCTCTGTTCTGTTCCACTTGACCCAAAGGCCCTTGGATGTACTGAGAGTAAAGACAGTGTTTGTGATAAGGCCTAACTTTAAGTGATGTGTGACAAATTACTTTAAAATTGACTTTGCCTCTTGTGTGGCACAGGGGTCAAAGGCACTACATTGCAGTGCTAGAGGCGTCACTACAGACCCTGGTTTGTTCCCAGGCTGTGTCACAACCGGCCGTCATCGGGAGTCCCATAGGGCGGCGCACAATTGGCCCAGCGTCGTCCGGTTTAGGGGAGGGTTTGGCCAGGGGGGGTAGGCCGTCATTTTAAATAAGAATTTGTTCTTAACTGACTTGCCTCGTTAAAAAAAAGGTTAAATACATTTTTAAATGTAAGTAGAACAAGTAGAACTCTAGTTAAAGTCCCAGAGTACATACCGTAGTTGTGCCAAATACCTTCCAAAGTAGTAATCCCGTTATATGCTTTGTTGTTCATTGGGCAATATTTGGATCCTTACAGACTTGTATTTTTCCCCACTCAATCTTAAGTGTAAGCTATTGATGTGGTTGCCAAAAACATTCTTTGTGAGTTGAAAAGTAAGATTTTCTTTGTGTCCGTTTGTAAAAGGCTAAACTAGCGTTCTGTAGTTTGAACACGTCCCCTGGCGTATCCACCTCTGGCCTCAGCACACAAACTAGGAGACATATTTATCCCAGCAGTTTTTGTTGCTCTTTGATAGAAAATGTACCCTTTGTTCTGAGAGGCGGGAAACAAAACCTGGACTCTTTAGTATTCTTCAGGGCTGTGTCTTTCTCCCAAGTGAGGAGAGTATACTCCTTTGAGCTTTCTGCATCATTTTCCCCCCATTTATTTATTTGTTTAAAGAAATAAAAAGGAATAATATGAAAAGGATAAACAGTGAGGGAGAATGCAAATGCAATTTTCAAAAGCAGTCACGCTAGTTCCTCGGGCACAACTACATAGCACAGCAGAGCAGTTGCTCTTGCTTAAAGCACCTCAGTCAGGTAGCGCAGGAGCCTGTGGTTAAGCTGCAGTAGTTACATTGTTCCTCTAACCAACTGAAACAGTATCAAAACACAGTGGACAGATTGTTCTTCAGATAACATCCACCTGGAATCTGTCTGAACATTATAGGGTTTGTTTTTGCAACAGATGTCATCATTTTTATTAAATTGTGGGCAGATGTCAAGTCTTTGATCTCTGTCAGAGAATGACAACTATCTACAGTAGATTCAGCCTTGCAACGATTTCTGTCGGAGCGGAAGGTTAGCGAGCCAGAACATAAATGTAATAAATGACACACTGCAAATTGAACACAACTAAGCCCAAAATGAGATTGTATTTGAAAAGAATAACAAATTCATACCTTAATTACATTGAGACGCGATAACATACTGTATATAAGTTTTTTTTTATTTTTTGCTGGTTTCCTGGTGATTTTACAGTCTTTTTTTACCCCCCAAAAATCACTTGCAGGGTGGATTTAGTCCGCTGGCCGCCTGTTGCCGACCCCCTGCATACTGTATATCCCCAGCTATGAACCCAGCCCGACCCCCTGCATACTGTATATCCCCAGCTATGAACCCAGCCCGACCCCCTGCATACTGTATATCCCCAGCTATGAACCCAGCCCGACCCCCTGCATACTGTATATCCCCAGCTATGAACCCAGCCCGACCCCCTGCATACTGTATATCCCCAGCTATGAACCCAGCCCGACCCCCTGCATACTGTATACTTCCAGATATCAACCCAGCCCGACCCCCTGCATACTGTATACTTCCAGATATCAACTCAGCCCGACCCCCTGCATACTGTATACTTCCAGATATCAACCCAGCCCGACCCCCTGCATACTGTATACTTCCAGATATCAACTCAGCCCGACCCCCGGCATACTGTATACTTCCAGATATCAACTCAGCCCGACCCCCGGCATACTGTATACTTCCAGATATCAACTCAGCCCGACCCCCGGCATACTGTATACTTCCAGATATCAACTCAGCCCGACCCCCTGCATACTGTATATTCCCAGCTATGAACCTAGCCCGACCAATGGCATACGTATATTCCCAGCTATGAACTCAGCCCGACCAATGGCATACGTATATTCCCAGCTATGAACCCAGCCCGACCAATGGCATACTGTATATTCCCAGATATGAACTCAGCCCGACCAATGGCATACTGTATATTCCCAGCTATGAACCCAGCCCGACCAATGGCATACTGTATATTCCCAGCTATGAACTCAGCCCGACCAATGGCATACTGTATATTCCCAGCTATGAACTCAGCCCGACCAATGGCATACTGTATATTCCCAGCTATGAACTCAGCCCGACCAATGGCATACTGTATATTCCCAGTTATGAACTCAGCCCGACCAATGGCATACTGTATATTCCCAGCTATGAACCCAGTCATCATAGGCATTTCACTGTTGATAGACATCATAACGAAAAATATTTTCTTTCTCTAGTTGATTTAATTGGAAGGGAAATTTGTCTAATTTACTGGCATTAAAATGTGCCAGCATCACAAAACTTTCACTGGCACTGAATCTCAATATCGCTTTCATCTCTACACCCATGGGACTAAACTGCTGGCTTAGCAGATCCAATATAGCCTACATCAGGATCTTAATATACATGTGGATATGTCAATATACAAGATTCATCTATAGCTGTACAACCTGTTTTGTTCCCCATTCTCCTTTAACCAGTCAGATGTGCACGGTCTAAGATGACCCCATAGAATCCCATCGATGTACACCACCCCATGATTACAGCAGGCCTGTAAGATCTACACAAGTTGAATGATTGATGAATTACCATATACATGGTGCCCACTTTGTTTTGTGTGTGTCAGCAAAATCCTGTGGTGCCTCATTTGTAGAGGAGTTCTGAGCGATTAGCGAACTCCCCTGGTGAGTCTGTGGGGAACGGCTCCCTTTTGAAGGCCAAGCACCACATTGCAGCTCCGTGCCGTTCTCCCGAGGCCACACGGTGCCCTGACCTATAGAGAGAAGGAAATCCAATCTAGTGACACAATGGCCTGAAAAATATCACTCAATGGCCCGAGTTCATTGAAAGCGGACTCTGGACACCGAGGTACGGGTAGCAGTGGCGCCGCTGCGATGGCCTCATCTGAGAAAAAGCAGCTGGCAGGAGAACTGTGTGCCCACAAGCAGATAATAGAGCCTCTCTCTTTTCAACTATTTTTCACAGGTGCTTAATGGACGTACCAATGACTATTATTACTGGTCTAACGACTCTAAGTGAGTTTCCATTTTCAAATCAAATCAAAGTTTATTGGTCGCTTATACAGTTTTGCAGATGTTATCGCAAGTGCAGTGAAATGATTATGTTTCTAGCTCCAACAATGCAGGAATATATAGCAATACAATAACAATGCACACAATATCTAAAAGTAAAAATAGAACAAGAAATTAAGACATAACAGAACGAGCAATGTCAGAATCCGGAACATAAATATATATATACAAACATGCTCAAATCTGTTGGTACCCTTCCACAAAAAACGAAGAATGCAAATTTTTCTCTGAAATAACTTGAAACTGACAAAAGTAATTGGCATCTGCCATTGTTTATTCCATATTTAATAGAAATCAGACTTTGCTTCTGATTTTTTATTCTACATATTATTGTAAATAATAAAACAAATGAAAATGGCATGGACAAAAATGATGGGACCC
Source organism: Salvelinus namaycush (assembly GCF_016432855.1). NCBI lineage: Eukaryota > Metazoa > Chordata > Actinopteri > Salmoniformes > Salmonidae > Salvelinus > Salvelinus namaycush. Next base: position 7,497,599 of record NC_052318.1, on the reverse strand, counting down.
TTAACCTAATATTTTGTTGCACAACCTTTAGAGGCAATCACTGCAATCAAACAGCTCTGCAATCTGTAGCTCTCAATGAGACTTCTGCACCTGTTAACAGATAGTTTGGCCCACTCTTCCTGAGCAAACTGCTCCAGCTGTCTCAGGTTTGATGGGTGCCTTCTCCAGACTGCAAGTTTCAGCTCTTTCCGTGGATGTTCGATAGGATTCAGATCAGGACTCATAGAAGGCCACTTCAGAATAGTCCAATGTTTTGTTCTCATCCATTCTTGGGTGCTTTTAGCTGTGTGCTTTGGGTCATTATCCTGTTGGAGGACCTATGACCTGCGACTGAGACAGAGCTTTCTGACACCGGGCAGATCGTTTCACTCCAGAATGCCTTGATAGCCTTGAGATTTCATTGTTCCCTGCACAGATTCAAGGCACCCTGTGCCAGGAGCAGCAAAGCAGCCCCAAAACAGAACCCAGCCTCCTCCATGTTTCACTGTAGGTATGGTGTTCTTCTCTTTGAAAGCTTCATTTTATGTCTGTGAACATTAAGCTGATGTGACTTGCCAAAAAACTCCAGTTTTGACTCATCTGTCCAAAGGACATTCTCCCAGAAGGATTGTGGTTTGTCAATATGCATTTTAGCAAATTCCAGTCTGGATTTTTTATGTTTTTCTTTCAAAAGTGGAGTCCTCCTGGGTCTTCGTCCATGGAGCCCACTTTCGCTCAGAAACTGACGTGCCTTCACCTTGGACTTCAGCTTGTATCTCTTTGGCCTTGGTTCTTCATTCACACTGTCCTTCTGTTCAATCTGGGGTTGATTTTCCTCTTGCGGCCGCGCCCAGGGAGGTTGGCTACAGTTCCATGGACCTTAAACTTGTTAATAATATTTGCATCTGTTGTCACAGGAACATCAAGCTGCTAGGAGATGGTCTTTTAGCCTTTACCTTTACCATGCTTGTCTATTATTTTCTTTCTGATCTCCTCAGACAAATCTCTCCTTTGCTTTCTCTGGTCCATGTTCAGTGTGGCACACAATGATACCAAACAGCACAGTAACTACTTTTCTCCATTTAAATAGGCCGACTGACTGATTACAAGATTAAAGACGTGTGATACTAATTAAAGAAACAAATTAGTTTGAAATATCACTATATTCCAATTATTTATTATCTTTTCTAAGGGGTACTAACAAATGTGTCCAGGCCATTTTAGGATATCATTGTAGAATAAGCAATAATTCATATCTTTTCACAGCTTCTTTGCTTTATTCTATGACATACCAAAGGCATGCAAGTATACAAGATAAAATAGCTTTTAATTGCATCACTTTTCAGGAGGAATTAAGCATTATTTCAATGAGCTGTAAGGGTACCAACAAATTTGAGCACATCTGTATATGTACAGTATACAGTATACAGTATGGACAGCATCTGAATAGGAAAAGTGTGTACAGCAGTAGTTATATAGGATAAGCCATGACTAGAATACAGTAAAAACATATAGACTGGGTTAAACAGTACGTAAACATTATTAAAGTAACCAATGCTCAATGACTATGTACATAGGGCAGCAGTCTCTAAGGTGCAGGGTAGAGTAACTGGGTGGTAGCCGGCAAGTGGCAGTGACTAAAGTTCAGGGCAGGGTACTGGGCGGGGGCCTGCTAGTGGTGACTATTTAACAGTCTGATGGTCTGGCGATAGAAGCTGTTATTCAGTCTCTCGGTCCCAGCTATGATACACCTGTACTGACCTCGCCTTCTGGATGGTAGAGGGGTGAACAGGCTGTGGCTCAGGTGGCTGAGGTCCTTGATGATCTTCTTGGCCTTCCTGTGACACCGGGTGCTCTAGATGTCCCGGAGGGCAGGCAGTGTGCCCCTGATGATGCGTTGGGCTGAACGCACCCCCCAGTGTGCCCTGCGGTTTTCAGCGGTGCAGTTGCCGTACCAGGCAGTGATACAGTCCGACAGAATACTCTCAATGGTACATCTATAGAAGCTTGTGAGGATCTTATGGACCAAGCATAATTTCTTCAGCCCCCTGAGGTTGAAGAGGTTGTACCTTCTTCACCACACTGTGTGTGTGAAGGGGCTATTTCAAGTCCTCAGTGATGTGCATGCCAAGGAACTTGAAAGCTTTTGACCATTAACACTGCAGCCCTGTCAATGTGGATGGGGGCATGCTCTCTCTGCCGACTCCTGTAGTCCAAGCTTCTTCATTTTGTTGATGTTGAGGGAGAGGTAATTTTCCTGTCTCGTCGTTGTTGGTAATCAGGCTTAACACTGTTGTGTCGTCAGCAAACGTAATGGTTGAGTTAGAGACATGGGTGAACAGGAAGTACAGGAGGGGGCTGAGCACGCACCCTTGTGGGACCCACGCGTTGAGGATCAGCATGGTGGAGGTGTTGTTGCCTACCTTCACCACATGAGGTCGGCCTGTCAGGAAGTCTAGGACCTAATTGCACTGAGAGGGGTTTAAACCCATGGACTTGAGCTCAGTGATGAGCTTGAAGGGCACTGTGGAATTGAAGGCTGAGCTGTAGTCGATGAACAGCTTTCTTACTTAGGCATTCCTCTTGTCCAGGTGGGATAGGGCATTGTGCATTGTAACGGTGATTGCGTCATCAGTGGATCTGTGGGGCTGTATGGAAATTCTAGTGGGTCTACTCCAGGGTGTCTGGGATGATGGTGCTGATGTGAGCCATGACCAGCCTTTCAAAGCATTTTATGGCTACTGATGTGAGTCATTTAGACAGGTTACCTTGGTATTCTTGGGCATAGGGACTATGGTGGTCTGCCTGTAAGTATTACAGACTGGGTCAGGGAGAGGTTGAACATGTCAGTGAAGACACTTGCCAACTGGTCAGCAGATGCTCTGAGTAAGCGTCCTTTCCCCAGGGCCTTGTAAATGTGAGTTATCTTACACAGTGTTGAAACTGTCCATGGTGCTGATCATGGTGCAATAACACCAAATAGAGTCTTTAAGAAATATCATACTGTAGTAGAGAAAAACAACATGGCAGGAAAATAAACCCCCTGAACATACACATTAGGAGCACCTACAAAGCATTAGGAACACCTGCTCTTTCCATGACATAGACTGACCAGGTGAAACCAGGTGAAAGTTATGATCACTTATTGATGTCACTTGTTAAATCCACTTCAATCCGTGTAGATGAAGGGGAGGAAACAGGTTAAAGAAAGATTTTAAAGACAATTGAGACATGGATTGTGTATGTGTGCCATTCAGAGGGTGAATGCGCAAGACAATATTTAAGTACCTTTGAACGAGGTATGGTAATGGTAAGTGCCAGGTGCACCGATTTGGTGTCAAGAACTGCAATGCTGCTGGGTTTTTCACGGTCAACAGTTTCCCGTGTGTATCAAGAATGTTCCACCACCCAAAGAACATCCAGTGGTGGGAAGCATTGGAGTCAGCATGGGCCAGCATCCTTGTGGAATGCTTTTGACACCTTATAGAGTCCATGCCATGATGAATTGAGGCTGTTATGAGGGTAAAAGGGAGGGGTGCAATGCAATATTAGGAAGGTATTCTTAATGTTTTGTACACTCATTGTATATTCCAGGTACAGTATATGGAATATGTCTACCTTCAAGATCTATACTGAACAAAAATATAAACGCAACATGCAATAATTGAATAGATTTTACAGAGTTACAGTTAATATTAGAAAATCAGTCAATTGAAACAAATTAATTAGGCCCTAATCTATAGATTTCACATGACCGGGCAGGGGCGCAGCTGTGAGTGGGCCTGGGAGGACAGAGGCCCACCCCCTGGGGAGCCAGGTCCAGCCAATCAGAATTAGTTTTTGTCACGCAAAAGGGCTTTATTACAGACAGAAATACTTCTCAGTTTCATCAGCTGTCCGGGTGGCTTGTCTCAGACAATCACGCAAGTGAAGAAGTCAGATGTGGAGGTCCTGGGCTGGTGTGGTTACACGTGATCTACAGTTGTAAAGCCAGTTGAACGCACTGCCAAATTCTCTTAAACGACGTTGGAGGAGGCTTATGGTAGATAAATTAACATTCAATTCTATGGCAACAGCTCTGGTAGACATTCCCGCAGTCAGCATGCCAATTGCACGCTCCCTCAAAAATTTTGCCATCTGTGGCATTGTGTTGTGTGACAAAACTGCACATTTTAGAGTGACCGTATATTGTCCCCAGCACAAAGTGCACCTGTGTAATGTTCATGCTGTTTAATCAGCTTCTTGATTTGCCACACCTGTCAGGTGGATGGATTATCTTGTCAAAGGAGAAATGCTCACTAACAAGGATGTAAACAAATGTGTGCACAAAATTTGAACTAAGCTTTTTGTGCGTATGTAAAATGTCTAGGACCTTTTATTTCAGCTAATGAAACATGGGTGCAACAGTTTACATGTTGTGTTTATATTTTTGTTCAGTATAGTTAGGCAAACTGATGTGAACAGTAATATACTCTAAATGAGACATATTACATATTGATGAAGGTCCTGACATGAGGAGATATCAGGTAGGGTTAAATGGCTGGAATCCGGTTACTGAGATTGGCCAGAATTCTTTCATGCAAAACCACTCCCTTTTCCCAGGATAAATAACTGCGAGAAACCGGTAAATTATCATTAAAAAAATGATATGAACAGCAAGGCGTGAAATGGAACTGTTCAATTATATGTGATGTCTAAATCTGGCTTCTCTACGGCCTCTGCATGATTAATCATCAACACTCAGGGTGGGGACAGACATCTCTGTATGGAGCACAGTTCACAATACATGTAGACCTATCACCTCATGCTAACTTTTTTTATTTTACCTTTATTTAACTAGGCAAGTAAGTTAAGAACAAATTCTTATTTACAATGACGGCCTACCCCGGACGATGCTGGGCCAATTGTGCACCGCACTCACGGCCAGATGTGATGCAGCCTGGATTCGAACCAGGGACTGCAGTGATGCCTCTTGCACTGAGATGCAGTGCCTTAGACCGCTGCACACCACTCGGGAGGCCTACCTTCTTGTGACAGGTAGGCCTACATTTGCTGCAGCATAGCCTACGCAACAGTAATATAAAGACTGAATGTGTGTCTAATTTACCCATCTCCATCTGGCTTTCAGGGCTCACCATGTTTTTACATTGTAAAGATTTTAAAAATGTTATTGCAGCTGCAGAGTACTAAAACACTTGAATATCGTTGCTTTAAAACAGTGTACTCGCAAGCACTCTCTCGCAGTCTTTCTTTTTCTCTCTCCATCAACCTCATACAAATTGCATCCAAAATGGGTAATTCTGTTCTAGATTGATATATAACCCTATACAGTAGATGTCCTAGTCTATGCAGTATTAGCCTTATATTTAGCTAATAAATGAAGAGTTATGGATAATAAGCTTCTAACTTATAGTCGCTGTCTCTTGTGCAATACGCAAGCACCTGTGCTCCACGTGCCTCTCCTTAAAAATAATTCCTTAGCTCTTGGAGTCCCATGCAGGAAAAGCTAGACTAGAATAGCTTGCTGGACATAATTCTTTTTTTGCATTTCTTATACCAATATAATATTAGAAGAAGAATGCAAGCTCTTTTTTTCTGAATGTGGAATACAGCAGCCAATAGAGCTCACGGATGGTTTAAAAGAAGAGCAAACGTGCCATGGCGGTAGGCTACAGAAGATATTAATGCAGACCCAACCATTCAATCTTTGTGAAGAGAAGTGAAAGACTTCTGCATCTAATGACGGCCTTTCAGGTTATGTCGATATAAGACTTGTTTTACTGTGCATATAGATACTTTTGTACCTGTTTCCTCCAGCATCTTCACAAGGTCCTTTGCTGTTGTTCTGTGATTGATTTACACTTTTCGCACCATCTCTAAGAGACAGAACGCGTCTCCTTCTTGAGCGGTATGACGGCAGAGTGGTCCCATGGTATTGTTTGTACAGATGAACGTGGTACCTTCAGGCTTTTGGAAATTGCTCCGAAGGATGAACCAGACTTGTGGAGGTCTACAATTATCTTTCTGAGGTCTTGGCTGATTTCTTTTGATTTTCCCATGATGTCAAGCAAAGAGGCACTGAGTTTGAAGGTAGACCTTGAAATACATCCACAGGTACACCTCCAAAAAAAAATGTCACTCTTTACGCGATGAGCAATGCAGAGAACACTGGAAGAAGAATTATAATTGTATTACCGTAGTGAATTATTGTAAAGTTTGTTTGTGTCAATTAATCCCTTAAGGGATGAGTTGCCAATTGGCGATTTGACACGAAAATACAATTTTATTAATTAATTAATTCATTGTAATGTTGTAGGCCGCATGTTTTGCACCAGAATCTCATGTTCTCTCCGTGCTTTATCATGGTTTGAACTATGTGCATAATTCCAGTCCATATAATACAGTATAATACAGTACAGTAACACAGTTCACATCAAAAGAGATTAGCCTACTGGAGCTAGTTACATTTATTTACCCAAGAGAGCATATGGTAAGCTACATCTATGGGCTTTCTGTTTTTCTGTTGTGTGTAATGGGCAGTAGCCTACATCATATATGTATTGGATAACGGCAAAATCATTTGGGCTTTTTTGGACTTGGGCTCATTAAATGTCATTCATGTATGGCTCATCAGGCTCAGATAGCATCAGGTTTTACTTTTCATGCTGATCAAAGCTCCAGACATTTCTATGTTTTATAATGCTTTTGAATGATACTTCCGGTTTTGGCGGGAAATACAGGGTTACCCCGGGTTGGAACATTTGTAAAATAATATCAGGTGACTTGTTGTCATGTAGGCCTACACATCGAACACTTTCCTATCAGTGGAGGCTGCTGAGGGGAGGATGGCTCATAATAATGTCTCGAACGGAGTGAATGGAATGGAATCAAACGTGTGTTTTTTATGTGTTTGATGCCATTCCATTCACTCCATTCCTGCCATAAAACTCCATTCCAGCCATTATTATGAGCCATCCTCCCCTCAGCAACCTCCATTGTTTCCCATCCCATTTTTGCATTTCAAGATGGAGTGGATTTACAGTAATTTACAGTTGCTTCAGACATTTATGATCAACATTTATCCTCCAGATTTGACCATTTCAGGGGGAAAACGTGACTAGTTTGAATCCTTGGGATGTTCAGAGTACCTTTCTCAACTGCTTGGATAATGTACAGTTTATGTGTGTAGCCATTTGCATTCCACAATACTAGATGGATTATACTCTGGATAACACAGAGGTTATGTCACCCAAAGAGTGGTTATGAGGAAATCATTATGAGAAATATATTCAGTTGTATACTGATAGATCTTTTCTTATTCTCAGCTTCCTCAAACAGTAGGCCTACAAGTTCAAGGGCTGCGTAGCCTATTACAGTATCACAACATGTCATGTAACAGCATCATGTAACCACATCATCATGTACCTTGTAACAACAAACTTAACACCATATCGGTCTAATGTAACAACAAATAGTTAAGGGTGTGCTGTGGTTCGTATTGCTATCAGTGTTGAATTACTGACTGTTATTTTCAATTGCTCTGATTCGCTGGGATCCTCAGAAGACCACTGTGGACAAAATGAAAGGAGAACCACCAAGACAGAGGTCAATCTAATGAGCGCTATATCTGCTGGATGAAAACGGCCGCAAGCCAAAAGGTCAAAGTTGTGTGTACAGCAAACAACAAACAAGGCCTCAGAGGACTATCATAAGAAACATAAGGGACAAAACAAAATTATCCAAGAAACTAGTCTGAGCGGAGTCTCTTTGGCCACATTCCAGCACAAACAACACCATGTTTACATTTTCAGTACATTCTGAAGTCTTTTTAATAACAAGCCATCTTAACATGGGTCCTTTGAAACTTTGCTTCACACGTGCATAAGCTATCTGATTATCACCAGTGATGAGGGAGGCTGTAAACTTGTGAATATTTACCCACTTCACACTTTTCTATGTGTGAATAAGGAAGGTGTTGCATACACATAGTTTAGCCGATTGAGAACAGAAGGAAACCCTCACAAATAGAGCATAAAGACATCTTCCCATGTTTGGTTATAAACAGACTACATTTGGAGAGAAAAAACTCCATATAATGACTAGAAATTATTCATGAATGTTCAAATGAATTGGAATAACTTGGAATGTGAAATGAGCAGCACAGTTCACGAATGCACACAGCACATGAATCCAAGCGATCTACCATCTGATGAGAGATTTCCAGCTGCCAGTATTCCTGTTCTGATATGAAAGGCTAAGGGTTGAACCTCGCAGGATTATTGAAGCTAGCGCTCCATGCCGCAGGATGGATCCATGTAAGAGCAGCAACTCAAAGCTTTGATGCAGTACTATCCCCCACCCCACACAGGAGATGAGAGAGAACGAACGAGACCAGCTCTTTGGAAAAAGAGAGGAAAGAAAGCATTTTTGTGACTATGGTAAAGTATGTGTTCAGCTGAGATAAAGCCAAAAAGAAAGCCACAGCAACAACTGTATATCTGCTAACTTCTCTCAGGGATATTTGCTGAATCACTCATCAAGTATCTCCATTTTATACTAGTAAAAACAGAAGGCTATACATTCGGGGGTATACACATAGAAATAGAATGAATAGAACGGGCTTGGAACCTCTAACCCTGGCAATTTGAATGGACACCCATTCTATTAATTATGTTTCTATGAGTATAAGTAGATTCCTTCATTGACTAAAAAGAAGAGCCAATGAAAATAAGGCATGTGTCCATTTTATTCATTCTCACCAAGACAACTCTGGAAGCAATTACCTCAGCATTAGGAAGATAAAACACTAATTCATTTCTTTCTACCTCCAGAGCTGCCCAAAAGCCTCTCCATAATTTATTGAAAGTCTTCCCCTCTCTCCAAATGAAAGCATCAATTAGCCTTATATATAGGCCTAACATGGGAGATAAAAGCGGTTTTCTCTCTGGTGAATGTGGGGATGATAGGACAGCTTCCCTTGTGGATAAAATGCAATGGTTTTACATTATTTTAATTAAAATGATAAGTCATCATGAAACCAGTTGGAAGTTCATGTTATCTTTGCAGAGACTCAGATGCACCACCTACCACCAATAGAGTGAATCTGTTGTCTTATCATGTGTCTTTGTTCTCTATGGTTCAGCCAGCTGCACGTATGGTAGCCTCCTTCCCTTCCAACAATTGGATTCTGATTCCTTACAAAAACATATGCAGTGCTCCAATAACCATCATAACCATTTTATATTACAGTGCTATTACATCAGGAGAGACAATGGGCACACACACAGCCAGTGGTTGGTGTTATTTGGAACAGGACTGGCACCTCTCCAGTCCATCAGGGTAGCAGGCCTGGCATCGCAGCACACTGATAGACTCATTGAAGCGGTTGGCCAGCATGGACAGCTTACTGCCATGGCATAGAGAGCAGGGGGCACTGCCCGAACCTCCACAATGCTGGCAGTCAGACACTGCATCCTGCTGGAGGCACACACACATACACACAGTGTCACTAACAACCCAGAGAAGCACTGCCACCCATGTCAACTCATATGACATATCATTACTAATGAATCCAACAAAATGGTAGAAAAGTACAAGTCAAAAAAAGATGACCTGGGTCCAAACAGAGAATGTTAAAAAGGCAACAAAGAGAGAGAGAAAAAATGAAATATTAGAACATATGGAGAGGCAGAGGAAATGAGAAACCCATTGAGAGAAAGAGAGATGAGTTAGGAATGGAAAGACAGAGAGAGAGAGAGAGAGAGAGGGAGAGAGAGAATGGGGGGAGCGAGGGGGAGAGCAAGAGGGAGGGGGAGAGGGGAAGGGGGAGAGAGACGGAGAGCGAGAGGGGGGAGGGGGGGGAGGGGGAGAGAGGGGGAGAAAGAAGCAGAGAGTGCAACTGGCAATCAGTTGAAGAAGCGACCATGGGGAATTACTGAGAGTATCCCGGCTCATAAATGGCAGCAGAGAAATTGAGTAGTCATCACTATCTGCGCAGTCGGTAGGCAGAGACGGGAGACCATGTGGTTAGTGAAAGACAGAGAAGAGGATAGCATTGCTGAAGCACATTAACACGGTGCAAGGTGTTCTGGTCAGGCATTTTTACCCCGTCCTGTCGATGGGTGCTCTGCTCCTCCCCGTCCTGTGGATGTGTGCTCTGCTCCTCCCCGTGAGCACAGAGGGCGTTGGGCCTCCTCTTGCCCCCTCTGATACGCCCCTGTGAGTACTCGTCCACTCCCCCCGGGGTCTGAGGATGTCGCCCCGTTCCTTTTTCCCTCCGAGGGGCCCGGATGATCCGCAGATTGCTGGTGTAGATTATTATCTTTCCGAAGTCCAATACTGAAGACTAGAGGGCAAACAAAAAGCATGGTCATGGCCTTTGATGTGCATTACTTAGTACAAAGTAGTTGATGTCTCTTTGTTAACAACAGAGGCGTCGCTCCTAATGGCCGGTGATTTTAATGCAGGAAAACTGAAATCCATTTCACCTAATTTCTACCACCATGTCACCTGTGCAATTTGAGGGGTGATAAAACTCTAGATCACCTTCACTCCACACATAGAAACGCATACAAAGCTCTCTCTCATCCTCCATTTGGCAAATCTGACAATAACTCTATCCTCCGGATTCCTTCTTACAAGCTAAAACTCATACAGGAAGTACCAGTGACATGCCCAATACGGAAGTGGTCCGATGAAGTGGATGCTAAGCAACAGGACTGTTTCACTAGCACAGACTGGAATATGTTCCGAGACTCATCCGAAAGCATTGAGGAGTTTACCACATCAGTCACTGGCTTCATTAATAAGTTTATCGACAACGGCGTCCCAACAGTGACCGTACGTACTTATCCCAACCAGAAGCCATGGATTAAAGGCAACATCCACACTGAGCTAAAGGCTAGAGCTGCCGCTTTCAAGGAGTGGGACACTAACCTGAACGCTTATAAGAAGTCCCGCTACGCTCTCTGACGAACCATCAAACAAGCAAAGCGTCAATACAGGACTAAAATCGAATCATACTAAACAGGCTCTGATGCTCATTGAATGTAGCAGGGCTTCAAACAAGATGCCCAGTTACATGAGCACACCAGACTAAATGCCTTCTATGCTCACGTCGTGGCAAGCAACACTGAACCATGCGTAAGACTGTGATCACGCACTCCGTAGCCAATGTGAGCAAGACCTTGAAACAAGTTAACATTCACAAGGCCGTAGGGCCAGATGGATTACCAGGATGAGTACTCAGAGCACCCACTGACCATCTGGCAAGAGTCTTCACTAATATTTTCAACCTCTCTCTGACCCAGTCTGTAATACCTACATGTTTCAAGCAGACCACCATAGTCCCTGTGCCCAAGAACTCCAAAGGGAACCTGCCTAAATGACTATTGCTTCTTAGCAATCATATCTGTAGCCATTAAATGTTTTGAAAGGCTGGTCATGGCTCACATCAACACCATCATCCCAGACACCCTGGACCCACCCTCATTTGCATACTGCCCCAACATACCGACAGATGATGCAATCTCTATTGCACTCCACACTACCATTTCCCACTTGGACAAAAGGAACAGCTACATGAGAATGCTGGTCATTGACTACAACTCAGCATTCAACACAATAGTGCCCTCCAAGTTCATCACTAAGTTAAGGACCTGGGACTGGGACTGAACACCTCCCTCTGCAACTGGATCCTGGACTTCCTGACGGGAAGCCACCAGGTGGTGAGGGTAGACAACAACAGATCTGCCACGCTGACCGTCAACACGGGGCCCCTTAGAGGTGCGTGCCTAGTCCCCTCAAGTACTCCCTGTTCACCCACGATTGTGTGGCCGCGCACAACTCCAACACCATCATTAAGTTTGTCGACGACACAATGGTGGTAGGACTGATCACTGACGACGATGAGACAGCCTATAGGGAGGAGGCCAGAGACCTGGCTGTGTAGTGCCAGGACAACAACCTCTCCCTCAACGTCAGCAAGACAAAGGAGCTGATTGTGGACTACAGGAAAAGGAGGACTGAGCACGTCACCATTCTCATCAACGGGGCTGTAGTGGCGCAGGTTGAGAGCTTCAAGTTCCTTGGTGTCCACATCACTGATCTATCATGGTCCAAACACACCAATACAGTTGTGAAGAGGGCACAACAACGCCTCTTCCCACTCAGGAGGCTGAAAATATTTGGCATAGGCCCTCAGATCCTCCAAATGTTTTAGAGCTGCACCATTGAGAGCATCTTGACTTGCTGCATCACTGCTTGGTATGGCAACTGCTTGGCATTCGACTGCACGACGCTACAGAGGGTAGTGCATACGGCGCAGTACATCACTGGAGTCGAGCTCCCTGCCATCCAGGACCTTAAAACCAGGCGGTGTCAGAGGAAGGCCAAAAAATTGTCAAAGACTCCAGCCTTCTAAGTCATAGAATTAAAATATGGCACCGACAGATAGGGCAGCTGTGCTTCTAGCTCCTATGCAACTTAGTATTTTGTATTTTGTTATTTTATATATTATTTCTGACATTATTAGCCCAGACATTTTTTTGTGTTATTACATACAACTGGGAATAACATTTGGATATCAGATCGGCGGTAACTCACCGGCATTACCAGCATTACGATCAGGAGTACGACTTTCCCGAATTGGATCCTTTGTTCGTACTCCCCAGGGCAATTTAACTGATTCCAGAGGCTGATCCAAAATACAGCCAGCGTAGAAGAGGTATTTGGAGTGGACTCTTAGTCCGACTCAGGAGGCGCGCACACCACCAACCGCTTCCGAGTATATTACTCGCTAATGTTCAGTCTCTGGATAATAAAGTTGACGAGCTCAGGGCGAGGATCTCCTTCCAGAGAGACATCAGGGATTGTAACATACTCTGTTTCATGGAAACATGGCTCTCTCGGGATATACTGTTTGTGTCCGTACAGCCAGTTGGGTTCTCAGTTCATTGCGCAGACAGGAATAAAGATCTCCCCTTAAGAAGTGCGGGGTGTATGTTTCATTATTAACTAATCATGGTGTGATTGTGATAACATACAGAAATCCAAGTCCTTTTGTTCACCCGACCTAGAATACCTCAAAATCAAATGCCGACCGTATTACCTCCCACGAGAATTCTCTTCGGTTATAGTCACAGCCGTGTATATTTCCCCTCAAGCCAATACCCCGACGGCCCTCAAAGAACTACACTGGACTCTATGCAAACTGAAAACCATCTATCCGGAGGCCGCATTTATTGTAGCCAGGGATTTTAACAAACCTAATCTGAGGAAAACGCTACCGAAGTTCTACCAACACATTGACTGTAACACTCGCTCTGAGAAAACATTGGACCACTGCTACTCAACTTTTCAAAATATCTACAACGCCCTCACCCGCCCCCCTCCCTTTGGCAAATCTGATCACGACTCCATTTAGCTCTTCCCTTCCTATAGTCAGGAGCTCAAACAGGAAGTACCGTGCTACAGAGTATTCAATGCTGGTCTGACCAACCGGAGTCCATGCTTCAAGATTGTTTTGATCACGTGGACTGGGATATGTTCTGGGTAGCCTCTGAGAATAATATTGACGAATACACGGATATGGTGACTGAGTTTATCAAGAAATGTATATTAGATATTGTACCCACTGTGACTATTAAAACATACCCAAATGAGAAACCGTGGATAGATGGCAGCATTCGCACAAAACTGAAAGCATAAACCTCCAAAGGATAGAATTTGTAGATAATTGGCCCTCTTTCTGGGACTCACCCACAAACAGAACCAAGCCTGGCCTGTTGAGGAATGACGGACTCCATCCTAGCTGTAGGGGTGCTCTCATCTTATCTACGAACATAGACAGGGCTCTAACTCCCCTAGCTCCACAATGAAATAGGGTGCAGGCCAGGCAGCAGGCTGTTAGCCAGCCTGCCAGCTTAGTGGAGTCTGCCACTAGCACAGTCAGTGTAGTCAGCTCAGCTATCCCCATTGAGACCGTGTCTGTGCCTCGACCTATGTTGGGCAAAACTAAACATGGCGGTGTTCGCCTTAGCAATCTCACTAGAATAAAGACCTCCTCTATTCCTGCCTTTATTGAAAGAGATCGTGATACCTCACATCTCAAAATAGGGCTACTTAATGTTAGATCCCTCACTTTAAAGGCAGTTATAGTCAATGAACTAATCACTTATCAGAGATGAGATGCTTGAGATGCAGAGATGCTTGTTCTAGGTCCCAAGAAACAAAGAGATCTTCTGTTGAATCTGACAATTAATCTTGATGGTTGTAAAGTCGTCTCAAATAAAACTGGGAAGGACCTCGGCGTTACTCTCGACCCTGATCTCTCTTTTGACGAACATATCAAGACTGTTTCAAGGACAGCTTTTTTCCATCTACGTAACATTGCAAAAATCAGAAACTTTCTGTCCAAAAATGATGCAGAAAAATTAATCCATGCTTTTGTTACTTCTAGGTTAGACTACTGCAATGCTCTACTTTCCGGCTACCCGGATAAAGCACTAAATAAACTTCAGTTAGTGCTAAATACGGCTGCTAGAATCCTGACTAGAACCAAAAAAAAAAGAAGAAAAAGATTTGATCATATTACTCCAGTGCTAGCCTCCCTACACTGGCTTCCTGTTAAGGCAAGGGCTGATTTCAAGGTTTAACTATTAACCTACAAAGCGTTACATGGGCTTGCTCCTACCTATCTTTCCGAGTTGGTCCTGCCGTACATACCTACACGTATGCTACGGTCACAAGACGCAGGCCTCCTAATTGTCCCTAGCATTTCTAAGCAAACAGCTGGAGGCAGGGCTTTCTCCTATAGATCTCCATTTTTATGGAATGGTCTGCCTACCCATGTGAGAGACGCAGACTCGGTCTCAACTTTTACGTTTTTACTGAAGACTCATCTCTTCAGTGGGTCATATGATTGAGTGTAGTCTGGCCCAGGAGTGTGAAGGTGAACGGAAAGGCTCTGGAGCAACGAACCGCCCTTGCTGTCTCTGCCTGGCCGGTTCCCCTCTCTCCACTGGGATTCTCTACCTCTAACCCTATTACAGGGGCTGAGTCACTGGCTTACTGGTGCTCTTTCATGCCGTCCCTAGGAGGGGTGCGTCACTTGAGTGGGTTGAGTCACTGACATGATCTTCCTGTCTGGGTTGGCGCCCCCCCCTTGGTTTGTGCCGTGGCGGAGATCTTTGTGGGCTATACTCGGCCTTGTCTCAGGATGGTAAGTTGGTGATTGAAGGTATCCCTCTAGTGGTGTGGGGGCTGTGCTTTGGCAAAGTGGGTGGGGTTATATCCTTCCTGTTTGGCCCTGTCCGGGGGTATCATTGGATGGGGCCACAGTGTCTCCTGACCCCTCCTGTCTCAGCCTCCAGTATTTATGCTGCAGTAGTTTATGTGTCAGGGGGCTAGGGTCAGTTTGTTATATCTGGAGTACTGTCTTATGCAAATGAATTACTTAAAAATCATACAATGTGATTTTCTGGATTTTTGTTTTAGATTCCATCTCTCACAGTTGAAGTGTACCTATGATAAAAATGACAGACCTCTACATGCTTTGTAAGTAAGAAAACCTGCAAAATCGGCAGTGTATCAAATACTTGTTCTCCCCACTGTATATATATTTTTAAATCCGTGTCCAAAAATACCGATTTCCGATTGTTATGAAAACTTGAAATCAGCCCTAATTAATCAGCCATTCTGATTAATCGGTCGCCCTCTATTCTTAATACCATTCCTTTACTTTAGATCTGTGTGTATTGTGTGTATTGTTGTGAAATTGTTAGATATTACTTGTTAGATATTACTGCACTGTAGGAGCTAGAAAGACAATCACACCCGCAATAATATCTGCTGTGTATGTGACCGATACAATTTGATTTGATTTCTTTCTGCTACCGCACGGCAAGAAGCATTGACCCTTTTTTGCACTAACTTTTTGGCCTCATCACATTGGCTGCTGCTACTGTTTTTGTAACGGGCTTCCTCCTTCTCTTCATCCGAAGAGGAGTAGCAAGGATTGGACCAAAGTGCAGCGGGGTGTGAATTCATAATGATTTATTAAACAAAAACGACGAAACACGAAATAACACTTTAGAAATACAAAATAACCAAAACGAACTAAACAGACCTAAACTTACGAACTTACATGAAACGAAGAACACACGAACAGGAACAGACAAACCGAAACAGTCCCGTGTGGTAACATGTACTGACACGGAAGACAACCACCCACAACAAACAATGTGAAACAACCTACCTTAATATGACTCTCAATCAGAGGAAACGCCAAACACCTGCCTCTAATTGAGAGCCATACCAGGCAACCCATTAACCCAACATAGAAAACACATAACATAGACTACCCACCCAAAACTCACGCCCTGACCAATTAAACACATACCAAACAACAGAAAACAGGTCAGGAACGTGACAGTTTTCCATCTGTCACTGTATTCCTAGTTATATTTACATATCTACGTCAATTACCTCGTACTCAGGGGCGGACTGGCCATCTGGCATTTCGGGCAAATGACAGATAGGCTGGTAAATTTTTAGCCTAGTGGGCCTGTCTAAGCTAGTTATTTTTGCACAAAATGATCCTGATCTTGCTAATGATGGGGGCCTGTCATGCCAAATAGTCCCCCCCCCCCCCCCCCCCGCATCACAATGGGATTTAATGAGTTAACAGACTCCACTGATATAGTTATACATCTGTCATATTAGGGTGTCTAGCTATAAATTAAACGTGATCAATCAAATGGATAGGTGTAAGCAATTTTGGTAATTCCAAATGCCCTTAACTAGGTGTCTGTGCTAGACAGACAAAGAGAGAGGGGGGGGGGGGGAAAGTAAGAAAGAAAGGATGGAAGTGAGAGAGGGAGAGAGAGGTGGGAAAAGAGTGGAAGACAGAGAGAGAGATGAAGAGAGAGAAACAGAGAGAGAAAGACAGCAGTGGAAATGTACTTAGACTTGAGTATTTCAACAACCCTTCTCTTCCAACTTGTTAGGCAATCATATGTACCTACGGGGGAAGGATGGCCAGCTACACAGGAGGGTGATTTTTACTAAGGAGGAGGAGGCCGTGCTGACCGAGATGCACGCTGGCCATGTTGGAGTGAAGCACATAATTTTTTTATTTAAAAACAATTATAATTACCCCCTTTTTCTCCCCAATTTCGTGGTATCCAATTGGTAGTAGTTACTGTCTTGTCTCATCGCTGCAACTCCCATACGGACTCGGGAGAGGCGAAGGTCGAGAGCCATGCGTGCTCCGAAACACATCCCAACCAAGCCGCACTGCTTCTTGACACAATGCACATCCAACGCGGAAGCCAGTCGCACCAATGTGTCGGAGGAAACACCGTACACCTGGCCACCTGGTCAGCGTGCACTGCGCCCGGCCCGCCACAGGAGTCGCTAGTGCGCGATGAGACAAGGATATCCCTGCCGGCCAAACCCTCCCTAACCCGGACAACGCTGGGCCAATTGTGCGCCGCCCCATGGGCCTCCCGGTCGCGGCCGGCTGCGACAGAGCCTGGGCTCAAACCCAGAATCTCTGGTGGCACAGCTAGCACTGCGAGGCTGTGCCTTATACCACTGCGGCAACCGGGAGGCCCATGAAGTGCATGATTGCCAAATTCTTCTGATGGGGAATTGTCAAGGAGGTGGACAGCTGGGCAAATGAAATAACCTTTTGTTTATCAATCACATTCTATTATATCTGAATTTATTATAATTTCAATGAATGTCATATCTGAGAGTACACAATGTTTCAATTTGGCACTTTTTGCTTAAAGGTCAGTACCCTGTCTAGCCTGCCAAAAGTTTGAGAGGGTGAAGACTGTGGCACCGGAGTTGAAGCCCATCAAAGTTGTTTCACCATGGCACATGATTGGTATGTGTCCCAATTCAAATTTTGCCCTGATATGTTGTTTTGTAATGGTTGCTTTACTTGACCACAGCAGAGTTCAATATTATAGCACGTGTGTGTGTGTCAGTATGCTTACAAATATGAAAATCTGCATTCTGTATGACACAGATATGGGTAAGAATAAAGTAATCTTCTCTCTAACACTTCTCTCCACACAAATGTTATGGGTGGACCTCATCGGACCCTTCACGAAATCCAGAAATGGCAACAGCTGGTGTCTGCCGGCGACTGATCACTTTACCAAGTGGGTGACGGCAATACCCATTAAGGTCAGTAAAGGAAGAGTATGTGCTTAACTCTAAATTCCCTTCTATAACCCATTAAAAGGGTGATTGGAACCAAAAATAGATATTTGTTTTGTATGATACCCATCAAGTACGAGACTGGCGAGGCCACCTCCAAGGCAATGATAGACATCTTCAACACCCACGGTTCTCCTGAGGTCATCTTGAGTGACCGAGGTCATGAACGCTGGAACAATGTACGGATGTTATAGGTTATATTCTGTCAACAATGGTTTGTTTTATTTATTATTTACAATTCGTTTTTTGTTTTTCCATGGTACATAATCTGACATATTTCAATATCTTACATTGTCAATTGATATCCCTTTCCTACCCTCTCCTCCAGGTTTGGTGAATGGACCAACCAGACCCTCAAGACTGCCATGGGCAAGTACCTAAATTGGTACCAGGAAGGGTGGGCGAACAACCTGAAGGTAATTCTCACACATTCTACTTGGTTCTACTTGGTCACAATCCCGGATCCGGGAGCACCCCCATCAGTAAAAAAGCTGACTAGCATAGCCTAGCATAGCGTCACAAGTAAATACTAGCATCTAAATATCATTAAATCACAAGTCCAAGACACCAGATGAAAGATAGACATCTTGTGAATCCAGCCATCATTTCTGATTTTTAAAATGTTTTACAGGGAAGACACAATATGTATTTCTATTAGCTAACCACGATAGCAAAAGACACAACTTTTTTCTTCCACCATTTTTTTCCTGCATAGGTAGCTATCACAATTTCGACCAAATAAAGATATAAATAGTCACTAACCAAGAAACAACTTCATCAGATGACAGTCTGATAACATATTTATTGTATAGCATATGTTTTGTTAGAAAAATGTGCATATTTCAGGTATAAATCATAGTTTTACATGGCAGCCACCATCACAACTCTCACCAAAGCAACTAGAATAACTACAGAGACCAACGTGAATTACCTAAATACTCATCATAAAACATTTATGAAAAATACACAGCGTACAGCAAATGAAAGACAAAGATCTTGTGAATCCAACCAATATTTCAGATTTTTTAAGTGTTTTACAGCGAAAACACAATATAGCATTATATTAGCTTACTACAATAGCCAACCACACAACTGCATTGATTCAAGCCAACAATAGCGATAACGAATAATCCAGCAAAAGATATTAATTTTTTCACTAACCTTCTCAAACTTCTTCAGATGACAGTCCTTTAACCTTTTCTCAATAGGGGGTGCTGTTTGCACTTTGTAAAAAATTTGTTCCCAAATTAAACTGCCTCGTACTCAATTCTTGCTTGTACAATATGCATATTATTATTACTATTGGATAGAAAACACTCTCTAGTTTCTAAAACCGTTTGAATTATATCTGTGAGTAAAACAGAACTCGAGTTGGAGCAATTTTCCTATGAGGAAGTGAGAAATCTGAAATCTGCAGGCTGTTCTGAGGTCGGTTTATTAATTTGCATGTCTTCTATTGGTTGAGATGCACTGCATACGCCTTCCCCTGGATGTCAGCAAATAGTGAGAATTGGAATGGAGTTGCTAGGCAGATCTGAGGCCATATAAATGGGCTCGGAACGGGGGGTCCTCTCTTTCCTTTGTTCGCCATGACGCAAGACAGACCTCAGGATGGCGTTCTAGAAAGCTCCCGTTATAGCCCTTAGATATATCCGGCTCTGATTTTATTCGATATAGGTGTTAAAGACATCATAATGTTGTTATTTTAAACCGAGTTATATCAGTTTATATCAGTATATTGCGATTTTCGGATATTTATTTGTGCTGCGTTCTAGTCAGTTTGGCACGTCTGGGCCACATGGCTAATGTTTACTGCTAATTCCAAAGTTGAAGGCGACAATCTACAACCGAGCAACGATTCTTTTGGACAAAGGACAACTTGCCCAAGATTCCGATGGGAGCTCATCAAAAAGTAAGAACTATTTATGATGTTAATTCGTTGTTCTGAAAAATGTAAAACTCATATTCCGCCATTAATTTCGGTGTGGTCTCGCTTTAACGCACGCTGTATGTCGTAGTAACGTTAATTTAAAAAATCTAACACAGCGGTTGCATTAAGAACTAATGTATCTTTCATTTGCTGTCCAACCTGTATTTTTTAGTCAAGTTTAGGATTAGTTACTGATTAGATTAGGTGCCTCTCCCAAGATTTCTCCCGACATATTGTTGGCAGCTTGGCTACTATTCTCATTGTATAACCACGATTTGTGCCGCTAAATATGCACATTTTCGAACAAACTCTATATGTATTGTGTAATATGATGTTATAGGACTGTCATCTGAAGAAGTTTGAGAAGGTTAGTGAAAAAATTAATATCTTTTGCTGGTTTATTCGTTATCGTTATTGTTGGCTTGAATCAATGCTGTTGTGTGGTTGGCTATTGTAGTAAGCTAATATAATGCTATATTGTGTTTTCGCTGTAAAACACTTAAAAAATCTGAAATATTGGCTGGATTCACAAGATCTTTGTCTTTCATTTGCTGTACGCTGTGTATTTTTTAAGAAATGTTTTATGATGAGTATTTAGGTAATTCACGTTGGTCTCTGTAGTTATTCTAGTTGCTTTGGTGAGAGTTGTGATGGTGGCTGCAATGGTAAACTATGATTTATACCTGAAATATGCACATTTTTCTAACAAAACATATGCTATACAATAAATATGTTATCAGACTGTCATCTGATGAAGTTGTTTCTTGGTTAGTGGCTATTTATATCTTTATTTGGTCGAAATTGTGATAGCTACCTATGCAGGAAAAAAATGGTGGAAAAAAAAAGTTGTGTCTTTTGCTATCGTGGTTAGCTAATAGATTTACATATTGTGTCTTCCCTGTAAAACATTTTAAAAATCAGAAATGATGGCTGGATTCACAAGATGTGTATCTTTCATCTGGTGTCTTGGACTTGTGATTTAATGATATTTAGATGCTAGTATTTACTTGTGACGCTATGCTAGGCTATGCTAGTCAGCTTTTTTACTGATGGGGGTGCTCCCGGATCCGGGATTGTGTGCAAGTAGAAGATAACATCTTATTACACAATACATATAGAGTTTGTTCGAAAATGTGCATATTTAGCGGCACAAATTGTGGTTATACAATGAGAATAGTAGCCAAGCTGCCAACAAAATGTCGGGAGAAATCTTGGGAGAGGCACCTAATCTAATCAGTAACTAATCATAAACTTGACTAAAAAATACAGGTTGGACAGCAAATGAAAGATACATTAGTTCTTAATGCAACCGCTGTGTTAGATTTTTAAAATTAACGTTACTACGACATACAGCGTGCGTTAAAGCGAGACCGCACCGAAATTAATGGCGGAATAGTATTTTTACATTTTTCAACAGAACAACGAATTAACATCATAAATACTTCTTACTTTTTGATGAGCTCCCATCAGAATCTTGGGCAAGTTGTCCTTTGTCCAGAGGAATCGTTGCTCGGTTGTAGATTGTCGCCTTCAACTTTGGAATTAGCAGTAAACATTAGCCATGTGGCGAAGACGTGTCCACCTCACTATAACGCAGCACTAATAAATATCCGAAAATCGCAATATACTGATATAAACTGATATAACTCGGTTTAAAATAACAACATTATGATGTCTTTAACACCTATATCGAATAAAATCAGAGCCGGATATATCTAAGGGCTATAACGGGAGCTTTCCAGAACGCAATCCTGAGGTCTGTCTTGCGTCATGGCGAATGATGAAAAGACTGGACCCCACGTTCCCAGACCCTTTATATGGCCTCAGATCTGCCTAGCAACTCCATTCCAATTCTCACTATTTGCTGACATCTAGGGGAAGGCATATGCAGTGCAACTCGACCAATAGAAGACATGCAAATTAATAAACTGACCCCAGAACAGCCTGCCTAATTTCAGATTTCTCACTTCCTCACAGGAAGTTTGCTCCAACTTGAGTTCTGTTTTACTCACAGATATAATTCAAACGGTTTTAGAAACTAGAGAGTGTTTTCTATCCAATAGTAATAATAATATGCATATTGTACGAGCAAGAATTGAGTACGAGGCAGTTTAATTTGGGAACGAAATTTTTACAAAGTGAAAACAGCACCCCCTATTGAGAAAAGGTTAATTTCTTTCATCACATTCCCAGTGGGTGAGAAACTTACATACACTCAATTAGTATTTGGTAGCATTGCCTTTAAATTGTTTAACTTGAGTCAAACATTTCAGGTAGCCTTCCACAAGCTTCCCACAATAAATTGGGTGAATTATGGCCCATTCCTCCTGACAGAGCTGGTGTAACTGAGTCAGGTTTGTAGGCCTCCTTGCTCACACACGCTTTTTCAGTTCTGCCCAAACATTTTCTATCGAATTGAGGTCAGGGCTTTGTGATGGCCATGCCAAAACCTTGACATTGTTGTCCTTAGGCCATTTTTCCACAACTTTGGAAGTATGCTTGGGGTCATTGTCCATTTGGAAGACCCATTTAAGACCAAGCTTTAACTTCCTGACTGATGTCTTGAGATGTTGCTTCAATATATCCACATAATTTTCCTGCCTCATGATGCCATCTATTTTGTGAAGTGCACCAGTCCCTCCTGCAGCAAAGCACCCGCACAACATGTTGCTGCCACCCCCGTGCTTCACATTTGGGATGGTGTTCTTTGGCTTGCAAGCCTCCCCCTTTTTCCTCCAAACATAACGATGGTCATTATGGCCAAACAGTTCTATTTTTGTTTCATCAGTCCAGAGGACATTTCTCCAAAAAGTACGATCTTTGTCCCCATGTGCAGTTGCAAACTGTATTCTGGCTTTTTTATGGTGGTTTTTGAGAAATGGCTTCTTCCTTGCTAAGCGGCCTTTCAGGTTATGTCGACATATGACTCGTTTTACTGTGGATATAGATACTTTTGTACCTGTTTCCTCCAGCATCTTCACAAGGTCCTCTGCTGTTGTTCTGGGATTGATTTGCACTTTTCGCACCAAAGTACGTTCATCTCTAGGAAACAGAATGCGTCTCCTTCCTGAGATTTTTTAAATATAAATATGAACTTTATCGAACAGAACATACATGTATTGTGTAACATGAAGTCCTATGAGTGTCATCTGATGAAGATCATCAAAGGTTAGTGATTAATTCTATCTCTATTTCTGATTTTTGTGACTCCTCTCTTTGGCTGGAAAAATGGCTGTGTTTTTCTGTGACTTGGCTCTGACCTAACATAATCGTTTGTGGTGCTTTCGTCGTAAAGCCTATTTGAAATCGAACACTGTGGTGGGATTAACAAGAAGTGTATCTTTAAAATGGTGTGAAATACTTCTATGTTTGAGGAATTTTAATTATGGGATTTCTGTTGTTTTGAATTTAGCGCCCTGCCAAAAGCCCTTTCACTGGCTGTTGTCATATCGATCCCATTAACGCGATCGCAACCAATAGGAAATCGGTGGAGTGGTTAAAAAACTAGTTGTAATGTCTCCAACCTAAGTGTATGTAAACTTCCGACTTCAACTGTATTTGTTCCACATTATTCATTGTTGTATACTGGGACCTACAATAGATACATATATATTCAACCACAAGGATGTACTAATGAGCTATGCAAGATATATATTTTCTATCATAATAGAGGACTTCTGAAATTATATTATTTCAGTGTAGATAACAGAAGGGCAGGTTGAAATACAAACATGACAGCCAGACAAGCCAGTGTATGAATAAAAAGGATTTGCATATGAATGAAGTGGAAATTTGCTGATTTAGTGATCTGTAAATTAAGTCATTTTAATGTGTCAAGCAGATTACATGTTTTCTTTGCCATTTCCGAAACATAGCAACATTTAAGAAATGGATTTCATGGTAACCAAAAGTAGTTCGAAGTTTTATTAGCTAAATAAAACTTGTTTATACAGCAAAATTGTTGCAGAAATCAGCCTTGTTTGCAGAGCGATGATGAAAATAACGTCATTTAGGCTGTAACGATCTCCAAAATTCTATTCAGTACATCATCACACCGTTGACATAGCGACAGATGCTAATAGTTTATCGAATCCCATTGTGACGCAGAGGGGGACACTTTTTGGCATGACAGGCCTCAAGGAAAATAACAGGCCTGTTTTGGGGGCCTCAAGGGAAATAATGGTCTGGTGTGTTAGAAATACCAGGTTTTTGGTCCCAGTCCAACCCTGTTCGTTTTCCTGCACATTGACTCAGTACTGGTACTACTTGTATGAAGCCTAGTTATTGTTACTCATTGTGTATCTATTACTACTTTGAATATTATGTGTTTTACTTTTCTATTATTTCTCTCTACATTATAAGTAAGCATTTCACTGTCAGTCCACACCTGTTGTTACGAAGCATGCGACTCATAACATTTGAATCGTTTTGATTTGATAGACGGACTTGAATAAAAATGTCTGTTTTAGTGGTTAATACCTGTGTGATAAAATACTAATTTGCTTGTTTACAACGTTTTACTGTCTCTTTTTAAGTGTATTTATTTGCTATTCAGCGGACAACTTGACAACACTCCGAGGGCGTTTGTAAGTGTACAATCAAACTTTTTATTGGACTGTGTGATACTTGCCTTAGTCTTTTAGTCTTTTCATTAAAAGTAATTTGGAGAAATGTGACATAGTGATAAAAGTAAACATCTTATGCTTTTCGTATTTTGTTCAGTCTGAACTTCACAGGACAGACTAAAGTAAAGACATTTATCCTGACTGGCTCCAGAGAATGAAACACTGAAGATGTGACTGTTATCTGATCAGCTGATACTTTATTGCTGTATTGCCACAATATTGTACACACATTGAGGTCGGTAAATAACAGCATAAAACAAAAACATTGTTGTGTCCTTCATTTTAACACAGTTTCATAAGCTATAGCCCAACAGCTCATATGGTATAATGAAATGCTTTGCAATTATGCAGAATTAAAATTGTACAGCCTTTTAATTTGCAGGGATGGGCACTCTTGAATGTCTTAATTATAGGCTACCCCAACTTGCTCTGTTTCTTACTTCTATCATGTTAAATATTAGCCATCACTAGGCCTAATAACCACATATTAAACTGCCAATGTACTGTTTGTTCCCTTCAGTTGCTATAGCCATTGTTTTGTTAACCTTCATTAGCTTCCTCTGTAAACGCTGTCACGGCCGTGTGGTTGTTGCTGAGGATCATTAGTAACAGTTGATAATATAAAAAAAGTAATGCAGGGTAATTAAATCGTTATGGACCGGAGCGCAGACCAAGCCATAACAGTTTGAACCCGACGCATGGCTCAATACTTGGTTGTGTCATCCACAGTTCCATGGTTAGTGCAGGCAATAGACGAGGGTATAACCTACTAGTGTACACTATTCTCCCTATTATAATTCTATGTACACTCATCTTCTAACATTACCATGGGTTAAAGAACTGAATGAATCAAACCACTGTTTTCTTTCTTTTGTGTGTAAAGGCTATCCAAACCTGTTTTTATGATTCATAAATACGTTCCTTAACCTAAATAATCAAATAATTTATCTACCAATTGTTGCTTAAATGGAGATGAATATGCATATATTTATATATATATATATTATATATATATATATAACAAACTCTGAACCAATTATATTAATTTGGGGACAGGCTAAAAAGCATTAAACATTTATGGCAATTTAGCTAGCTAGCTTGCACTTGCTAGCTAATTTGTCCTATTTACCTGAAATGCACAAGGTCCTCTACTCCACCAATTAATCAACACATAAAACGGTCAACCGAATCGTTTCTAGTCATTTCTCATCCTTCCAGGCTTTTTCTTCTCTTGACTTTATATTGCAATTGGCAACTTTCATAAATTAGGTGCATTACTGCCACTGACCTCATTCGTCTTCAGTCACCCACGTGGGTATAACCATTGAGGAGATGGCATGTGGGTACCTGCTTCTATAAACCAATAAGGAGATGGGAGAGGCAGGACTTGCAGCGCGATCTGCGTCAGAAATAGAACTGACTTCTATTTTAGCCCTTAGCAACGCAGACGCTCATTGGTGTGCGCGAGCAGTGTGGGTGCAATAATTGAATAATATAGATTTCTACATTTATTTTGCAACGCTCGCGCACGCGACGCGAGTGGTGTAGTAAGCCTGTAAGTCTGAATCTCAAATACTGAGAAGTGAGGAGGAGAAGTGAGTGCATTTCCTAAGTCTGAATCGGCCCCTTAGATTCTAATCGGCAAGCAGACACCCACCAGGATAGAATTCATTACTGATCTAAGACAATTAACCATGCATTCCAAAAGGCAATGAAAGCAAATAGGGGTGTGGTGAAGGTTGTGTATTGTGCTACAAATCAACAGTTTCATAGCAGGGTTTTTCAACCAAGCCACAACTACTCACATTGGGGACTCCCTCCGGTGTATCGCTGTGGGCAGAGGGTCTGTAGTTAGCCCCCCCCCTGTAGACGTTGATCCTCTGGGCCATCAGTCCGGTAGGGGGGTACAGACCCTGGTCCTGCATGTCCTGGAAGCCACAGAGCTGCTCCATCTCCAGGTGTCTGGGCATCTTGTGGCTGTGGAAGCTATGGGGGTATTTCTCCTCTGGGCTGTCCAGCTCCTGGCCATCCTCGTACACATGCTTCAGCACTCTGCCGCTGACCGACGAGGCCAGCTTGAACCTCACCTTTCTGGGTTTGCTGTCATACAGCTGATCGCTGTCATACCTCTTGTCCAGTTTCCTCTGGAGCTCCTCCATGGTTCTCCTGCTGAAAGATGTGACTTTGAGAATCCGCCTGAGACCCTAAGGACCCTATATACTGTATCTACCTGAACAAGGAGCTGATATGATACGGGAGTGTTCCATGGACTGCTTGAGATCAGCCTACCTCTACCTGCTGTCTGTCTTTAGCTATCACAGCTGAATTATTCAGTGTCAGATCGTATTCACTAAAGGATAATGGGGAAACTGAGACCATATCATCAAATAATCATGTTTGCAGGAGTAGTGGAGTGTTCCTAAAAGCAAGAATTGTGGGCATGGAGCAGAGTGTGAATTACGAGGGGCCCAGGAGGTTCTCAGGCCCCCTGAATGAGACACGAATCCCCCTAAATGCAACAAAGTATAACTGGGGAGGGGGTCCTCTAAATAATGCTAATTTATCCATTCTCCTATTTGTTTAAAATGCAATTTCTACTGCTACAGTGGTACATATTCAAATTAAACAAACAAATTAAACAAACACCCCCAACCGCTGAGTCATGGTTTAAAACATTTTTCTTTTTTTTCGTGGCTGCATCCTGGAACAGTCCCGTATTTCAGCCACTTTTCAAATCAAATCAAAGTTTATTGGTTGCGTACACAGATTTGTAGTTGTTTTCGCAGGTGCAGTGAAATGCTTGTGTTTCTAGTTCCAACAGTGCAGTAATAATACCTAGTAATACAAAACAATTTTCACCAATCCAAAAAGTTTAAAGAAAGAAATTAAGAAATATCAGAATGAGCAATGTCAGGGTCCAGAATATAAATATACACTGAATGTATAAAATATTAGTAACAACTTCCTAATATTGAGTTGCACCCCCCACCTTTTGCCCTCAGAACAACCTCATTTCATCAGGGCATGGACTCTGCAAGGTGTCAAAACGTTTCAAAGGGATTCTGGCCCATGTTGACTACAATACTTCCCACAGTTGTGTCAAGTTGGTTGGATGTTCTTTGGGTGGTGGACCATTCTTGAATACCAAATACTGAAAAGTGAGTATAACGACTTGGAGCTAGCCAATGTAAGTTCAGAGTCACTCGCCCCAACAGTGCGTATGTGCTGGAGGCGAGCAAAATCTCGGGAGAGAGGGGTGAGTGTGGTTGGGGTATCAGATAGGGTGAGACAGGCCAGGGCAGACGGTGAAAAGATTTCCAGGTCGAATCCAAGCAGCAGTGCAGCAGGCAACGGGAGTAGGTGTCACCTATTTGGGAGAAGCTTTTATTTCTAGAGGGAGATTTCTTGTAGAAAATCCCAGTGGACGGTCTCTGAACAGTGGGAGGGGGCTTCAAAGGCCCCTGGATTTGGGTGGGGTAGGCTGTGAGAGACTCATGCCAATTGTTGGGCTTGAAGGCTTCGACACCTCTCACTTCACACCTCAGTGCTAATTGAAGTTGTATCTGGTCTGTCTCAGTTCCGGGTTGGATGGTGTCTCCAGGTCTCTGCTGTTTGTTTGCCAGAGCACCGTCTATATAGCTTGGAAAAAGGAATCCTTGGTAGTAGTAATCCTTCCAGGTAATTTTGTCCAAAATTAGGTTGTAGGTTTGGAGTTTTGAATCTGGAGTGAAGGTTATGCTGTGGAGGGTAGCATCTTGTATACAGTTGAAGTCGGAAGTTTACATACACCTTAGCCAAATACGTGTAAACTCAGTTTTTCAAAATTCCTGACATTTAATCCAAGGAAAAAATCCCTGCCTTAGGTCAGTTAGGATCACCACTTTATTTTAAGAATGTAAAATGTCAGATTAATAGTAGAGAGAATGATTTATTTCAGCTTTTATTTCTTTCACCTTCCCACATTCCCAGTGGGTCCGAAGTTTACATACACTTAATTAGTATTTGGTAGCATTGCCTTTAAATTGTTTAATTTGGGTCAAACGTTTCAGGAAGCCTTCCACAAGCTTCCCACAATAAGTTGGGTGAATTTTGGCCCATTCCTCCTGAAAGAGCTGGTGTAACTGAGTTCAGGTTTGTAGGCCTCCTTGCACGCACACGCTTTTTTGGTTCTGCCCACACATTTTCTATAGAATTGAGGTCAGGGCTTTGTGATGGCCACTCATACCTTGACATTGTTGTCCTTAAAGCCATTTTGCCACAACTTTGGAAGTATGCTTTGGGTCAAGGTCCATTTGGAAGACCCATTTGAGACCAAGCTTTAACTTCCTGACTGATGTCTTGAGATGTTGCTTCAATATATCCACATCATTTTCCTACCTCATGATGCCATCTATTTTGTGAAGTGCACCAGACCCTCCTGCAGAAAAGCACCCCCACAACATGATGCTGCCACCCCCGTGTTTCACGGTTGGGATGGGGTTCTTCGGCTTGCAAGCCTTCCCCTTTTTCCTCCAAACATAACAATGGTCATTATGGCCAAACAATTCTATTTTTGTTTCATCAGACCAGAGGACATTTCTCCAAAAAGTACGATCTCTGTCCCCACGTGCAGTTAAAAAACCGTAGTCTGTTTTTTTATGGCGGTTTTAGAGCAGTGGCTTCTTCCTTGCTGAGCGGCCTTTCAGGTTATGTCGATATAGGACTTGTTTTACTGTGGATATAGATACTTTTGCACCTCTTTCCTCCAGCATCTTTACAAGGTCCTTTGCTGTTGTTCTGGGATTGATTTGCACTTTTCACACCAAAGTACGTTCATCTCTAGGAGACAGAGCGCGTCTCCTTCTTGAGCAGTATGATGGCTGTGCGGTCCATTGGTGTTTATACTTGCGTACTATTGTTTGTACAGATGAACGTGGTACCTTCAGGCGTTTGGAAATTGCTCCAAGGATGAACCAGACTTGTGGAGGTCTACAATTTATTTTCTGAGGTCTTGGCTGATTTCTTTTGATTTTCCCACGATGTCAAGCAAAGAGGCACTGAGTTTGAAGGTAGGCCTTGAAATACATCCACAGGTACACCTCCAATTGACTCAAATTATGTCAATTAGCCTATCAGAAGCTTCTATAGCCATGACATCATTTTCTGGAATTTTCTAAGCTGTTTAAAGGCACAGTCAACTTAGTGTATGTAAACGTCTGACCCACTGGAATTGTGAAAGTGAATTTTAAGTGAAATAATCTGTCTGTAAACAATTGTTGGAAAAATTACTTGTATCATGCACAAAGTAGATGTCCTAACCGACTTGCCAAAACTATAGTTTGTTAACAAGAAATTTGTGGAGTGGTTGAAAAACGAGTTTTAATGACTCCAACCTAAGTGTATGTAAACTTCCAACTTCAACTGTATGTCCCTGCCGAAAAATTATGCAGCTGTGTCTCTCTCTCTCTCCCTCTCTCTAAACGTGATGCATTAAATTTACTAGTTACCTGTCCAAAATTGTAACCAGTAACGTAACTTTTGGATTACCCAAACTCAGTAACGTAATCTGATTACATTCTGTTCTTTTTAGATTACTTTCCCCTTAAGAGACATTAGAAGAAGACAAAAATGTATGTTACCAATTCAACGACATTTATTGCAGGATAAATCAATGTTAAAGGTTACATAGCTGGCCATATATGGATGTTAATTTTACTTTATGGGTTGGTTATGTAGGCTTCTTCTAACCCATCGCTTTCTACTACATATAATAATATGATTCAATTATATATGTACATTAAAAACCAAAGTCTATTAGAATTCCAGTCATTCCAATAAATGTTATACCCCTTGATCCTCAAGAATAGGACTTGGTAATATGGAAGTATAGATTATCCAAATTGTTTTACCCAAGCATGACCCCAAACCTAAGGACTTATTAGCCAGCCCTACTCTCTTGTTTATGATTTTGTTGTCATGGAGGACTGATTGGGCTCATTGATTTGAGTTGAAAAATAAATGCTGCGCTCATGGAATGGCATGCTTTCAGCACTACTGAAAAGTTATATTTACATGTGAAAAATGAATGCCATATGCTGCATTTTCAATAGGCCTATTGTTTACCTTTTTGTTTGCGACACTTTGATATCTTGATAATATGCAGCTGTTTAAAGGGCAAATCCATTGATGAAACAATAACAAAACGGTTGCCCCGCCTCTATTTTGGGTAAAAAGCTGAGGGATGGGCCTGGAGAAATGTAACCACTCTCAGAATAATAGACAGAGCTATGGATGCAAGGACTAACCATCCATGATATAACAAGTATTGTTTTAACCATGTTATGAGGCTATACAGTGTTAGTTTACATTTACAATGTTTACAAACATTGGAGTAAAACAAGGTTATTTTCTGGGGTTCTCATGGAGTGTGACAGTTCATGGAGTGTAACTAAGCTCACGAGTTATATTCTTCAAGAATCAACGGATATATATAATTCATAAGTCCAAAAATGGATGTAGCAGCTACAGATTGTCCCTTTAAGTCTATCAAAAGTGTGTGAGTTTGAGCAAGTGTCCATTAGGTCTATGGATAAAAAATGTTATCAGCATGAATTAGATTGAGCAATAAAAGCCCCACTTTTATTCCATAGATTTGGATCTGCACTATGCAGCTGTTGCGAGAGCCCATTCTTCACTGGCTACCCACTGGTTTCAAAAACAATGATTGATAGGCAGCTTAAACTTCTTGAATTCAACCATTATTGGGTTCAAATACACATTTAGATTTGTGAACAGCCATCCACAACAACCACAATCCGTAAGGCACAAATAGCTAAATGAGAGAGCAGCAGTGTGATTCACATCAATGCGCTACGTATATATTAATAATAGGTGATATCCGTATCGCTGTAGACCACAACACTCCTGTCATCTTCACCTCCAAGCGTTTATTCCATTTGGATCATCTTTGGATGCCGACAGCAGTCGCACCATTGGAAGACATAGCTTGGACTGTAGCCTACAAAAGCCTATTCGTGATATTTTCCCGTGATCCATCAAACACATTTGGTGTGTCATCATCGTGGTCTTTGACTTGTGGTCAGACTCACTCAGGTGGAACAAACTTAAACTAGCACCTTTTTTCAATGCTGATTTGAATGTCATTGAGAAAACAGAGAAGTGTCAAAGATGTTTTTTGCAAACCTCCTTTCTGAATTTAGAAGCAATCGTCGAAGTAATCATCTAGTTTTTCAAAAGTATCTGTAATCTGATTACAATATTTTAGCTGGTAACGTAATGGATTACAGCTACCGTTTTTTGTAATCCCTTACATGTAATGGATTACATGTAATCCATTATTCCCCAACCCTGTCCTTACTGAAGTATGCCCAGTTTGTCATTTATCAACTTTAACAGATCGCTTTCCACCCTTACCAGTCCCGGTGGTGAAAAGCATAAATCGTCTGTATCCGT
Source organism: Salvelinus namaycush (assembly GCF_016432855.1). NCBI lineage: Eukaryota > Metazoa > Chordata > Actinopteri > Salmoniformes > Salmonidae > Salvelinus > Salvelinus namaycush. The sequence continues at coordinate 7,465,382 of NC_052318.1, read as the reverse complement.
CGAGGAGTCGTATTTTTGGGGGGGGAGATTGATTCTCCTCGTTTACTCTCCATCCTGTCTGAGTGTTGCTTGTTTTCGTAATATTTGTTGATACTTTTCTCTTGCCTTATGATTTGTTTTCTGTTAATATCCAGATCGAAGGATATTAACTACAAGTATATGAAGTGCTAATATTTAGTCCAATTTACTGACATTGAATATTATGTTTTTATCTTGAGGCGATCTGCTCCGCTGTGTTCAGTCCGCCATTTTAAGAAATTATTGGCAAAAGAGCTGATCTGATTGGTCAAAAAAAAGATCAGAATTGTGCTGCCTGTGTAAACATAGCCATAAATATTCAGACTATCATGCTCCCATGGAGTGTGTTAATATCTCGGTTTAGAAATCTCAAATGGCATTAGTAACTTTTAGGGTTGGGGCTTAATGCCTGTGGAGAGCCATTTTAGATAGGCCCACTAATCTAATCAATGGCTGCCATTAACCCCCGTGCATGTCTAAATCAATCTTGCAATTATCTCCACGGAGGACTGTTATTGTATTATGCTTAGATTAATCCCCTTTTTTGTTTCCTTTTACCCAGTCCAAGTCTGTGTAATCTGTTTGCGCTACAACTGTGGGCTCGTTCATGCAAGAAATTGTTTTGGGTGCTTCAAAGTAAAGGAATAACTTAAAGTGTCAGGAATCCTACTGGTTTGGTTGAAATGATTGACACTGTAATCTACATGTAGGCTATGATGTATATTATTAAAGCAATTTGACACAAGGGGGTGTGGTATATGGCAAATATACCACAGCTAAGGGATTTTCTTATGCACGACGCAAAGCGGAGTGCCTGGATACAGACCTTAGCCGTGATATATAGGCCATATACCACACCCACTGATGTGCCTTAATGCTATTGTAAACTGGTTACCAACGTAATTAGAGCAGTAAAAATACATGTTTTGTCATACTGGTGGTATACGGTCTGATATTCCACGGCTGTCAGCGAATCAGTATTCAGTGCTGGAACCACCCGATTTATAATATTCCTTTTAGCACTCAAATGATGCATTTCATATATGTTCATCTAATAAGGCCATAATAAATAACAGTTTTCAGGTACACATCCCGCAAAGTATACCTCTGCTTGTCTTCAGCATGCGCTTGCAGATACAATAAAGACTTGAATATATTCCATGTCTGGGCTAAATAATATATTGTATATGGCTTAAAAAACACACAAAAAAATGAAGTCATGACTATCTAAAAAATAAATCGGAACTATTTTTGAAGGCCTTTACAAGGTTTTACACTACATTATTTCTCATTTCAATGGCCTCTTATGGTATACAATCTGGAAATAGGATTGAGCCCAATTTCAAATTCTCCCATGTGTTAAATCATATATAATCCTAATAGGACATAGCTGAAAATCTGTCAGAAGATTTAATTCACTAAAAACAGGGGCAAAGTTACTGAGAGAGCCCTACCAGAGTTACTGAGGAACAGCTCCTCTTTGTAAGATGACTTCAATAGGCTTTCGTGAGTCCAGCCCAAGAAAATACCATTTCTGAATGGCAGCCAATATAGTTCCCTTTTAGAATCTCATCCATAATGCATTGCAGGTGATTTGTTCCAGGCAGACATTACGGGTCTATTACCGTCCTGCACATGGAAGTGAAGTTGTACTTTTTGACTTTGTCATCACACTCCAGCCTCCTCTGAAAAGAAGGGACGCTACAGATGAGCATGCAATATTCATGTCTGTCTTAAATGACTGGCAAACTGATTCAATACATCATTATTTTGGACTGGGATTTGGTATTTTGGTATTGGTATTTTATTAGGATCCCCATTAGCTGTTGCAAAAGCAGCAGCTACTCTTCCTGGGGTCCGACATTTGAATAGCATTTATTGCAGCACAATGGATTTTATTTGGCGAACAGACAAAGAGATGATTCAGGAGTTTCAGACGTGTTGAGGGAATCTGTTGAGCAGGGACAAAGCACAAACATACCATTTTTACAGGGTAGGTGATCTATTAGGCTGGTATTCAACAAATAGTAAAGTATTGAATAAACATAATTATCTTAATTACAGCATCTATCAAATGACAAAATGTGGTTAGTCCTTCTCATATTAATATAAGAGCACAGTGCCAGGCCTGATGACTCACAGTGCCAGACCTGATGCCTTACAGAGCACAGTGCCAGGCCTGATGCCTCACAGAGCACAGTGCCAGGCTTGATGCCTCACAGAGCACAGTGCCAGACCTGATGCCTCACAGAGCACAGTGCCAGGCCTGATGCCTCACGGAGCACAGTGCCAGGCTTGATGCCTCACAGAGCACAGTGCCAGGCCTGATGCCTCACAGAGCACAGTGCCAGGCCTGATGCCTCACAGAGCACAGTGCCAGGCCTGATGCCTCACAGAGCACAGTTCCAGGCCTGATGCCTCACAGAGCACAGTGCCAGGCTTGATGCCTCACAGAGCACAGTGCCAGGCTTGATGCCATAGGCAGAGAAGACACCCAGAGGCTGCTGTTTGGACAAGAGGCTGCTGCTGGTAAGAGGGCAACATATAGGTAGAGGCAGATGCCTATTGTGACAAAATGCAGTATGTACTTGGACAAGAGCATGTCAAGTGAGGTGTAGAAAAAGTAAAACATTAAGGTTATCCAACTGACAATATAATCATTCCTGGACCTATGTACTGTCAGTCAATTGTTTTACAGACCAGGTTGAGAAACAAGGAATTATGAATGTTGAATGTGATTCCATGTGATACCCTATTGGCACTTTCACTGCCTCAATATCTTACACTTTGGCTTGAATGCCATCAAAATGTAACCTGCTAGGACTAAAGAGGATAACTTTAGCAACATGGATTTTTACTATCATATTACCAGCAGTGAGTTAGGAATATGTTTTCCTTCTTCATTCTCATTTTAATTGCCCTAATGATAGGCGGCTGGGAGCCCACTGCTACCACTCAGTATAGTGTATTCAGTATAATAGAAGTGCTTTAAACTATCACTAATTTCCATTATTCATCAAGGAGCTCTTTTAGTGCAAACCCAACAGTGCTTAATTTAGAATGCAGAGCCAAGGCACATCGCTCACTGTTTCTTAGACCAATTAAAAAAATTCTGTTTACATGTGTTATTTTAGCAAAAAAATAGAAAAATAATAATACTTTTTTCAGAGAGATTCAGTTTTTGTCTGATGAGGGTGTTTTCACTGGCCGTGTGCATCTGGATACAAAATGAGCAGTTAGTATTTTTGCATCAAGAGGACCCACAGATAACTCCGTAAGAGACCAACTGAGAAGTTGCAGTTTGAAAGAGCAGAGCTGAGGGAGGTTATCTATAGTTTGACACATTCCACTAGATTCTGTCGGATAATAAGTACAAAGCATCGTTTTTTTAGGTGACAAGCTTTAGTCTGTGGGAAGCAAACTCAGAAGTTTATTTCCTTGGTGCTAAAGCTCCCGAGGAATCATCTCTTTAAAAAAAAGCTCTGACTAGCTGTTTGAATGGATTATCGATTGAATGGCAGCTGCCAATATCAGATAAGACGGTGGATGACTCCCAAATGGCACCCTATTGTCTACATAGTGCACTGTTTTTGACCAGAGCCCTTTGGGATGCAACCTGTGTCTGACTGAATCACAAGCTTCTTCTGGTGGTGGTGAACCTCACTCTGAGCCCATGACGCTTGACTGGTGAAGACTAACAGAGCGTGAAGACGCTGATGGCCTTTCCCTCTCAGTGGTTCTCTAACACATTACTGGGACGCATTATCCCAGCCTGTATGTCTTGGCAAAGTTGTGTCCATTCTTGAGCCTTCCTGCACCTAACCACAACAGCCTTCAGGCTTCCTGCATGCTGTAAGATAAAGGGAAAGAACACAGGACATCTACCTAAAACCAGAGTGAGGAGCTGAACCCACACCTGCCAGGTGAGGCGCCCAGGAAAGAGGGAAGTCGAGCAGGAGAAGTGTCTTTCAGACTCTTTGAGACTTCTGTCTTTCATATCACTTTGCTCTACACCTGGCTGGAGCCAAGAGCTAAAATAAGAACTGAACTTCTGAAAGAAACTATTCCAAGTTTCAGGAAGTTGAGGGCAGAATCTGGGCTATGGCAGTTGAGTTGGGTCAGCCATTTGGAAGATACTGTGCAACTACCATCGGGACCCACACTGAGTCGTCTCACCTATATCTCATGCAGTACTGTAAATTACTGACTAGCCATGCATGTTTGTTTTAGCAGTACAGTACTGTAAATTACTGACTTGCTATGCCTGTTTGTTTTAGCAGTACAGTACTGTAAATTACTGACTAGTCATGCCTGTTTTAGCAGTACAGGGATGTAAATTACTGACTAGCCATGCCTGTTTGTTTTAGCAGTACAGGGATGTAAATTACTGACTAGCCATGCCTGTTTGTTTTAGCAGTACAGGGATGTAAATTACTGACTAGCCATGCCTGTTTGTTTTAGCAGTACAGGGATGTAAATTACTGACTAGCCATGCCTGTTTGTTTTAGCAGTACAGGGATGTAAATTACTGACTAGCCATGCCTGTTTGTTTTAGCAGTACAGGGATGTAAATTACTGACTAGCCATGCCTGTTTGTTTTAGCAGTACAGGGGATGGACGCTCGATCATAGAAGCATTGAGATTCTCAGGAATTCCTAAGGAGGTGGACCTGTCTTTTGAGTGATGGCCCTTGTGGCTGAAATTGAACCTTCATATGACACTTATTGGGAGAGAACAAGTAGAGTAATTCTGCGTGTGTGTGTGTGTGTGTGTGTGTGTGTGTGTGTGTGTGTGTGTGTGTGTGTGTGTGTGTGTGTGTGTGTGTGTGTGTGTGTGTGTGTGTGTGTGTGTGTGTGTGTGTGTGTGTGTGTGTGTGTCAGGTCCACTGTTGCTGACCTCACAGATGTTTCTCTCCAGGCCCACATCGACCCAGACCACTGTCACAATGAACAAGTCTTATTACAGGAAACCGAGACAGTCACGCTGTGAGCTCATTGGGTTTTATCAGTGTTATTAAGACGTCCTGCAGGCACCAGCTCTGAGAACCAGTAGCGATGCAGGCCAGGATATGGATAAGCCATTTATGACCTGTCTAGAACTCATGCCTCAAACTCTGAATAATTCAGCAGTCCCATCCCTACCCAGGTTTTCCCCTCTCTGCTCTGGCTCCTGCTCTGCAGCATTCAGACCAGCGCCCTATGAAAAAGCATGGCACGCCACTGGAGAGAGGCTGAAAGTGTTGCTATTCGTTGTTCACAGGCGGATGGATGACATTTTAACATCAATGTAAATGACCCACAGCAGGCACAGTGCAGTGTGTAAGGTCTCCAGAATCCATGCCCTCATAGTTACAGGGCCTTAACTACCTCGATAAATATGCATGTACATAGAGGCATTACATTGAACAAGTCAATGAAAAAGGAGAAATTCTACAAGACCTGCAACTGGTAGAGTCTGGTAGTTAAGGTCAACATGACTAAAGGTTGTTTTTCCACTTCATCATACTGAAACACCTCACCTTATAGGCATAGACAAAGTCATCCATTACTTTGGCTTTGGAGCAAAGCCCTTCACTGCACATACACAGGATGCTCATAGACGAGCGGTGCAGGGCCGTGAAGAGCCTCAACGTGTCATCCCAGGCTGCAAACACGGAAGCACTGGCATAACAGTGAATTTAATGATTACAAATATAGCATGTGACTCCGTGTTTGTGGAATTAAGAGACAGGACAATGTAGTTAATGCCGTGGTGAGAGGGAGAGGAGACTTCTGAGTGGTCCAAGTCTCTCCACTCCACTCTTTTCATTATTTATTTAACCTTTATTTAACTAGTCAGTTAAGAACAAATTCTTATTTACAATGATGACCTACTAGGGAACAGTGGGTTAACTGTCTTGTACAGAACATCAGATTTTTACCTTGTCAGCTCGGGGATTCGATCCAGCAACCTTTCGGTTACTGGCCCAACGCTCTAATCATTAGGCTCCCCCGCCCCCAAACTTAATCAGTCCAATCCACACATGGCCGTGGCTCACACTGCACGCTTGTGCAAGTTACGCAATGGTCACACTCTTTTCGCCAGTAAAACTCATTCCACTTGGTGGAGCAGTGAACCCTCTCTTTTTCACCACATAAGCAGCTTCAATTACAGATGCCTGTCAACCTGATTTCCATGCATGGGTGAAGCAGGCATTGAAAAGATAGAGGCCTATAACTGATAGCTGACCTTTTCCAATAGCAAAGCAGATTAAGGCTTCACTGAAAGGGATTTGTCCTTTTTTTAAATGACCCCTGGTGATCCTTTTTCCTAATTATAGTAACCAAGCAAATGACATAGTGTCCAACAAACGTGCATAGGGCTATCATAGCTAGACTATTAATGTTCTTTGTCCATGAAAGCATTGGAAATGGACTAAAGCACTGTCATGCAGAGACAAAGACATGTTTGTGAAAAAGCATTGTTGGTGGAACAGCTAAGGGTGAAAAGGACACACTGTTTGGAGTTTCAAAGTTACCACAGCTTTGTGGACTACTCAGTAAGATCACCTTGCCTTACTGTAGGCAGCAGTCTGAAGAGAGGGGGAAATTCTGCTCTTTTTTATCTATAAATAGCTGCCAGGTGGTGTTGTGTTCAGAATACCTGTGGGGATTAACATGTGTGTATCTATCACGGCGCTAAACACAGTAAGATGGTCATCTATCGCTTTCATCCGTCTCTCTGTTTGGCGGATAACCACTGCACCCAACTCAAACAAACACTGCTCTACAGTGGCTGAAGATATGTTCTGAACAGGCTGTTAGACAACCTTGGGGTTTCTTTATCTCTTTTCTTCTTCAGGGCAACTTCAGAGATAATGGTGATCATTAGCTACTAACTTGTTTGAAATAATGTGATCTGCTTGTGGTGTTAGATGTAATTGTGTGTCATTTGAGCGAGGCCTTTTGAGAAATCAAGGGAGGCAAATCAAATCAAATGTGATTTGTCACGTACACATGCTTAGCAGATGTTACCCGCAATAACATCTGCTAAACGTGTATGTGACAAATAAAATGTGGACTACTGATTTTATGTAATTGTGGGTCATTTGTGGGTCAGTCCACCCAGGCCGTTATTCTCCACAATTAACTTATTTTTTCCCCCTACCTTAATAAATACAATTTCCCTAAGATATTAAAGTCCTCTACACACCAATACAACTCTGCCCCAATTATTCCTCTCCCTCTGGGTTGCTGAAACGATGAATGACGCAGACTTTGGCTGTTCTCTTATTATCCTCCATGCATGCCCGAAGCTAGCTCTACCTGAATTATAGCCGAGGCCTACATCTGAAGCTAGCTCTACCTGAATTATAGCCGAGGCTTACATCTGAAGCTAGCTCTACCTGAATTATAGCCGAGGCCCACATCTGAAGCTAGATCTACCTGAGTTATAGCCGAGGCCCACATCTGAAGCTAGCTCTACCTGAGTTATAGCCGAGGATTACATCTGAAGCTAGCTCTACCTGAATTATAGCCGAGGCCCACATCTGAAGCTGGGTCTACCTGAAGTATAGACAAGGCCCACATCTGAAGCTGGGTCTACCTGAATTATAGACAAGGCCCACATCTGAAGCTAGGTCTACCTGAAATATAGACGAGGCCTACATCTGAAGCTAGCTCTACCTGAATTATAGCCGAGGCCCACATCTGAAGCTGGGTCTACCTGAATTATAGCCGAGGCTTACATCTGAAGCTAGCTCTACCTGAATTATAGCCGAGGCTTACATCTGAAGCTAGCTCTACCTGAATTATAGACAAGGCCCACATCTGAAGCTGGGTCTACCTGAAGTATAGACGAGGCCTACATCTGAAGCTAGCTCTACCTGAAGTATAGACAAGGCCCACATCTGAAGCTAGGTCTACCTGAAGTATAGCCGAGGCCTACATCTGAAGCTGGGTCTACCTGAAGTATAGACGAGGCCCACATCTGAAGCTAGGTCTACCTGAATTATAGCCGAGGCCTACATCTGAAGCTGGGTCTACCTGAAGTATAGACGAGGCCCACATCTGAAGCTAGGTCTACCTTATTTCTTAGACGAGACCCACATCTGAAGCTGGGTCTACCTGAATTATAGACGAGGCCCACATCTGAAGCTAGCTCTACCTGAAGTATAGACGAGGCCCACATCTGAAGCTAGCTCTACCTGAAGTATAGACGAGGCCCACATCTGAAGCTAGCTCTACCTGAAGTATAGATGAGGCCCACATCTGAAGCTAGCTCTACCTGAAGTATAGACGAGGCCCACATCTGAAGCTAGCTCTACCTGAATTATAGACGAGGCCCACATCTGAAGCTGGGTCTACCTGAAGTATAGACGAGGCCCACATCTGAAGCTAGCTCTACCTGAATTATAGATGAGGCTTACATCTGAAGCTGGGTCTACCTGATCAGTTATTCTTCTGCTATTTCTTCTGTTACCAAAAATATTTACATGTTAACAGCATCTTCTTATTACAATTATTATATATTTTTTTACATTGAGTCATTTAGCAGATGCTTACAATTAGTGCATTAATCTTAAGATAGCTAGGAAGACCAGACAATCACAGTCGGATCAAGTACATTTGCCCTCAACAAAGCATTATCAGCAAAGTCGGTGCTAGCAGAAAAAGAAAAGTGCTTTTTACAACATATTAGCTTCCAAAATGTAAGTAGGTATATTTCAGGACCCTGTCTTTCAAAGATAATTCGTAAAAATCCAAATAACTTCACAGATCTTCATTGTAAAGGGTATAACACTGTTTCCCATGCTTGTTCAATGAACCATAAACAATTAATGAACATGCACCTGTGGAACAGTTGTTAAGACACTAACAGCTTACAAACGGTAGGCAATTAAGGTCACAGTTATGAAAACTTAGGACACTAAAGAGGCCTTTCTACTGACTCTGAAAAACACCAAAAGAAAGATGCCCAGAGTCCCTGCTCATCTGTGTGAACGTGCTTAGGAATGCTGGAAGGAGGCATGAGGACTGCAGATGTGGCCAGGGCAATAAATTGCAATGTCCGTACTGTGAGATGCCTAAGACAGTGCTACGGGGAGACAGGACGGACAGCTGATCGTCCTCGCAGTGGCAGACCATGTGTAACAACACCTGCACAGGATCGGTACATCCGAACATCACACCTGCGGGACAGGTACAGGATGGCAACAACAACTGCCCGAGTTTCAGCAGGAACGCACAATCCCTCCATCAGTGTTCAGACTGTCCACAATAGGCTGAGAGAGACTGGACTGAGGGCTTGTAGGCCTGTTGTAAGGCAGGTCCTCACCAGACAACAACGGCAACAACGTTGCCTATGGGCACAAACCCACCGTCGCTGGACCAGACAGGACTGGCAAAAAGTGCTCTTCACTGACGAGGTGCGGTTTTGTCTCAACAGGCGTGATGGTCGGATTCGCGATTATCGTTGAAGGAATGAGCGTTACACCGAGGCCTGTACTCTTGAGCGGGATCGATTTGAAGGTGGAGGGCCCGTCATGGTCTGGGGCGGTGTGTCACAGCATCATCGGACTGAGCTTGTTGTCATTGCAGGCAATCTCAATGCTGTGCGTTACAGGGAAAACATCCTTCTCCCTCATGTGGTACCCTTCCTGCAGGCTCATCCTGACATGACCCTCCAGCATGACAATGCCACCAGCCATACTGCTCGTTCTGTTCGTGATTTCCTGCAAGACAGGAATGTCAGTGTTCTGCCATGGCCAGCGAAGAGCCTGGATCTCAATCCCATTGAGCACGTCTGGGACCTGTTGGATCGGAGGGTGAGGGCTAGGGCCATTCCCCCCAGAAATGTCCGGGAACTTGCAGGTACTTTGGTGGAAGAGTGGGGTAACAATCTCACAGCAAGAACTGGCAAATCTGGTGCAGTTCATGAGGAGGAGATGCACTGCAGTACTTAATGCAGCTGGTGGCCACACCAGATACTGACTGCTACTTTAGATTTTTGACCCCCCCCCCTTTGTTCAGGGACACATTATTCCATTTCTGTTCGTCACATGTCTGTGGAACTTGTTCACTTTATGTCTCAGTTGTTGAATCTTGTTACGTTCATACAAATATTTACACATGTTAAGTTTGCTGAAAACGCAGTTGACAGTGAGAGGACGTTTCTTTTGTTGCTGAGTTTAGCTGTCTGATTACACAATCTGATGGAATGGATTGTCCTGCACTTTGTAAAAACCCAGAGTGCATTGAGTGAATGTTGAGCTTTTTTTTATCAGCTAATACAGGACTTTTTCAAAATTCTATTATTATTCTGATTTTTCAGGGGGTGCTGCAGCACCCTCAGCATCCCTACTTCCCACGGCTATGCCCCAGAGTACACATTAAAGAGGATTGAGATTGGTTATTTTAAATAGGACTATATGTGAAAACACCCTACGTCTACCCGAAGTATAGACGAGGCATACGTCTGAAGTTAGGTCTTCCTGAAGTACTGTATAGACGAAGCCCACATTACCTTAGTCTCCGTCAAGGTTCTGCACCCACTTGCACTGACTTGCACACACACACACACACACACACACACACACACACACACACACACACACACACACACACACACACACACACACACACACACACACACACACACACACACACACACACACACACACACACACACACACACACACACACACACACACACAACTTTGTGTGGATTTGTCATCGAGTGCTGTGTGAGAGGTCCTGCTCTGTAATGCTCTGCTCTCGCCTCTGACAGGCTGATGTCTGCTGACGTACGCCAGAGTGGGCGCCAGCACACATATGGTATAATTGAATCCCTGATGCCACTCTCACTCTTCCCCATCTCTCTCTCCAGTCTCCTTTTCTAGAAGTTTCCATTTCGGCTCTGCCTGTGTCTATGTGTGTGTATGCGGCAGCAGGCAGAAAGGGGTGTGTGTGTGGGCTGAGTGAACCAATGAGCTATTGCAAACTCAAAACAGTCAGACATGCTTCATCACCCTCCCTTGTACTCTGTTGACTTGAGTGACACGTCATCCACACAATATGTTTAAGCCGCTCACATGTCTAGATTGGACATGCTTCTACGATCTTCTAGTCTATTTGAAGACAGACAGCGCTCGTATATTTTTTTTGCTTCATACTTTTAGAGTTCTAGGAAAGTACAACTCTCTGACGGAGGGATGGTGATCAGTTGACAAGAGCCGTGCTTCTTCAAATAAGGTTACTCTTGTGGAACGATGAGGCTCCTACTCTCGTCTCTCATCTCTGGACAAACAGAAAATAAAAATCCCAAATTAAAATTATTTTCATTTTCTATCCAGACCTGCATGTATCATCAGTCCGATTTACTGGAATGAATCTGAAAATTATAGTTATGTTTCTGGAACAATAAATGTCAACAGTTGTTTGCTGACACCTGCTTTCTATCCCACTGATTGACCTAGTGGCTGTGGCTGGCATTCCATTGCAGGAAATATGAGAAGCAGTCTCCTCCACAGTGGAAGCTTCAAGCGGACCCCCAGCCTGCCAGGAGAATCCCCAGTCATGGGACCATACATGGAGTTATTAATAGGGTGAACCCTCCCGTTCTGTGTACAGAGAACGTTGGATGAAAGGTGGTCTGACCCACCTTCCCACTCCCCTCAATCACTATTCCCCTCCAGACGAAGAGAAGGATGAAAATATCCGCCTGAGATACTATCGGTCTTATTAATGAAGAGAAAATAATGACTTGGTATGGGTAATGAGTTTGGTGAGAAATGCTGGGATTAGAGTGACAACAAATGTATGCAGCCATGTACAGAATGAAATGGCTGTTCAGTGCTGTGGCCATTGAGATAACTCCCAGATGAAGTTAGTCCCACTCCCTCAACAGGGAAGATTCTACTTTCATTTCTTTGTTGAAAGGATCTCAATGGAGCCGAGGTGTGTTAGTCCATCTGTTATAAAATGTTTGTAGGACAGTTACAGTATCACAGTGAGGGGACCTGTGTGTGTGTGTGTGTGTGTGTGTGTGTGTGTGTGTGTGTGTGTGTGTGTGTGTGTGTGTGTGTGTGTGTGTGTGTGTGTGTGTGTGTGTGTGTGTGTGTGTGTGTGTGTGTGTGTGTGCTTGCGTGCGGGGCACAGTTGGATAAATATGCATTATTCGAGGCGTCTGATCGTGTTTTAATGAGCTCCATAGAGCGGTTTGTTTTGATGTTCTACAGAAAACTGGTGCATCTGTTGTTCTGTGTCTGTGTGTGTGTGTGTGCACCATCACGTGCACGTCTTGTGCTGTGCCGTCTTTAGGTTCTTTATACTTGTGCTATGACATCAAACTGTCCCAAAAAGAGCAGTATGCTGAGTGTGAGGGGTCATGTGTGGTCCTTATGATTAAGTGAGAGATTGGGGGGGGGGGGGGGGGTGGGGGGGTTCTCATCTGTCTATAGTCAAGGTAACAAACCTCCTTGGACCACATCCAAAGCCAGAACATACCCAAGCCAGGGAGATGAGGAGCAAATATTCACAAAGAGAGGAGCTATGATAGATGTGCCAAGATCTATCCTCCGCTGCTCTGCATCAGTGCCACACACACACACACACACACACACACACACACACACACACACACACACACACACACACACACACACACACACACACACACACACACAGCATCAATGCCATTCACCACATCTTGCCACAGTGAAAGCCTCTTCACACACAACAACAAGAGACACCATGCCATGTCGGACGAAAGAGCAGCAACATCAACGGGACCAGGACCTTATGAATCCTGTATGTAGAGCTAAATAAAAAACACACTTCAGCTTGGAGGTGTGAGACAAGATGATGCAGAGAAGGGATAGACAGATGGGGTCCTTCTAACCAACTACTGTAGCCATGCCTGTTCTCCGATCCCTTCATACGGCTGGAGGAGGGGAGAGGAACAAGAGGAAATGGATTCCACAGGGAAGCAGCAAAGACATGCCCCTAGCCAAGACTGATGCAGTGGACCATGGCAGAGGAACACAGAGCAGACTAGCCCTCCAAAAGCATGCCAGCGGTAATTAGACGAAATAATGACCATCACCCCCTAACTGCCTTGGGGCGGCTGTGACTGACTATGCATGCATCACTTGATTATACACCCCCCCCCCCCCCCCCCCCCCCCACTCCAAAATATTTGACAAATGTAAATCCCTCTCCTCTCCTCTGGCCATCTATACAGTAAAGAGAACTTGCTGGCTGCCAGGCTCTTAACATCTGAACAGTCCTTCCCGTGTGTGCGTGTGTGTGCGGCATGTGTGTGTATGTGTGTGTATGTGTGTGTGTGTGAATCTGCCTGGGAAGCGGACTCTGTTATGTAAGCCCCAGGTGGCTGTTGTTGTCCTGGACAGAGTTATCACCAAGGGGACAACTTCCTAGGTCCCCCTGCACCACACCTCCTTTTCTTCCCACGTCATACGCTTGTGAGAGGCTGAGTGACTGAGACATGCTCTGTAGGAGGGATGGTATGGCAGACAAGAGGAGTGTAAGAAATGTCAATAAATCCAGGGGCCAACTCCTCTTAAAGCATCATTTAAACTGAATCTGAATACCTAGAAGCTGGAACGGTTATGCCAACAACAGAAGCCGTCATAATGGCTTCACTGCATGGAAGGGAAACGATGAGACAGTGTGTGTAAAATATAAAACACATTATTTAACAAGCCTACCACACTGTGAATGTATGAGAAGAATACACAGGCAGGCTGGGTATGCATCTACAGTATCACATCTACAGTTGTTTTTCCCCCTTTCCTCTCCTCCCTCTCTCTTCTCCCTCTTCTCCTCCCTCCCTCTCATCATCTCCTGGGCTCTGCAGTGGTTTGGCTCCAGCAGTCCCGCCCCCCAGGGGGTCTCACCACAGACCAACAGCATCACCTGCACACCTGGTGCACCAGGCGGGAGGCACACGCAAGCAGCTTTCTGGTCCCTGCAGAAGCCCAGGAGGCAGCAGAGCAGCAGTACTGCAGTTCAGGCAACACTGCCATCTACTGGTAGACATATGTAAATGGAGCTGGGCTGATGACACGGTCACTAAGGCTGTCCATCTGGTTAGAACCAGATTGCCATTAGACTGAGAAACCTTTTTCCATAATGAGAGCATGATGCTGATTGTTATTAGAGGATACATTCTGATGAAATCATAATACTGTATTAGCTAGCATGCTACTATCATCAAGCTACTATCACCATGCTCCTAGCTAGCCACCCTCTTCACAGGTTGTCATTCATGCATATTTCATCTAGGATCATACAGCATACAAAGGTCAGGGGTCAAGGGGTCAAGCAAGGACTGCTGTTCTACAACAGGGAGATTAAATGTGAAGGATTGTTGGAAACTCACACTACCTCTTATGAACTCACTCAGTTGGATCAATGTGCTTCTAGTATGGACTTTTAAAAAACTGTGTTCCGTATTTGATGTATAATGCTGAATTAAGCAATAAACAGCAGTTAACAAATTGCATATTCAGCCTTTGGATACATCCCGGCTTGGTGTTGGTTGGCATTTGCGGTTCAGAGAGGGACGTGCAAAATTAGCTTACCGTGATTGTCAGCCGCAGGGTAAGGTCAGAAAAAGAATAATACAATAATAATACAAATAGGTTTTATTATTTAATGGCTTAGCCTACATGGACTGTTTCATACAATTGGTTAGGAATTTTATTTTACTTTACAAACATTTATGAAACATTGTCTGGTAAAGTATCACTGATGTTCCACATCCAACATAGGCTCAAATACTAAGCCTACTCCAAGTCCCCATCCCCAAATACATTCTTAACTTAATTCTTAACTTAACCAACTTTACTTTACATATGCCCGACTCATCTTTAACAGGGATGTCCTCAGAAACCCTAGAATGATCACGAGGGCTCTCATAAGACACCAAACGGGCACCTGTAGTATGATGACCCCCATAGAGACCTGTAATAATCACCATCTAGACGGATGTGACATAGTAATCTGTAATAGTAATCATCCATCCATCTGTGACATAGTAATCATCCATCCATCTGTGACATAGTAATCATCCATCCATCTGTGACATAGTAATCATCCATCCATCTGTGACATAGTAATCATCCATCCATCTGTGACATAGTAATATGCAGACATCAGTGATGCACCAATGAAATGACATGAGCCTCTGAAGGTTCTATACACAAGCCAAGTTTGCTATAGGTACCAAGGTTAGATCATGAATATTGTAATATGAATAAGATGTGGTCCTGGCCTGGATGAATGAATCTAGCACACAGACAGCCATGTTGTCAGGAGCACTCTAGTGCAGTGGATACCTTGTAGGTTTGGCTCTTCATCCTCCTCTTCATCTCTCGGATCATCTGACAGATGGCCAGGGGGTAGCAGCAATACACTGTAGTCCAGTCCTCACAGACGCTGCCCTGCGCGCGCACGAACACACACGCACACGCACGCACACACACACACACACACACACACACACACACACACACACACACACACACACACACACACACACACACACACACACACACACACACACACACACACACACACACACACACACACACACACACACACACACACACACACACACACACACACACACACACACAACAGGGGAAAGTTCACATCTGGTCTCAGGCAGGGGCCTTTATTTCTATCTGAAGCCTGGCTGCTGAACTACATAAAAAAATCTGAATGTGTCTTTACATAACAAATCTGAATGTGTCTTTACATAACAAATCAGAATGTGTCTTTACATAAAAAATCAGAATGTGTCTTTACATAACAAATCAGAATGAGTCTTTACGTAACAAATCAGAATGAGTCGTTACTTTACAAATCAGAATGAGTCGTTACTTTACAAATCAGAATGAGTCGTTACTTTACAAATCAGAATGAGTCGTTACTTTACAAATCAGAATGAGTCTTTATGTAACAAATCAGAATGAGTCTTTACGTTACAAATCAGAAACAAATTTCCCACCGCATGCAATACAAAATAAAATATGGTGTACAGCCACAGCTGCGTAGACAGGAGGAAAGTAAATGTGAGGGAGTGAGTGACACATAATTTGTTGTACAATAATTTGTTGTACATGATGTGCAACCTACATCTCTTGAAATAAATTGTGATACCGAATTGCTCTGTGAGAGAACACTGCTTTGGTCCCCATGACACCAGCGGGTCGTTAATGGATTCTAATAACACCCATTAACCCCCATCATTATTCCGTAACAATCCTCACCTGTATCTTGTATCTCTCCCTGATGCCCACCCGCATGGCGAATGTGGAGCCAGGGAGCAGGGGCAGACACAGACACTCCCCGTACTGGTGGGCCAGACTCAGGTCCAAGCAACAGGGCACAAAGGCCCCTAAGAGACCTGGGGAAAACGAGAGCGATACAGGGCTTAGGAAAAACTCTACTAGGTTTAGTGCAATGTCATTTTCCACAAGATAGTAGCAGTTGGTTACGGAAAACGTTTTCAATTTGAATACATGTTTTGCAACCCTACAGAGTATTGTAGATTGATATGGTATTATGCAAGAGAATCGTCATCTTTACGAAGTATCCTCTCTTTAACATTGGGTAACATTGAATGTCCATAATTAACATAGGTAGAGCGTAAGCATGTAAGATAGCAGTATAGCCATCCACCATCTGACTATTTCAGTTACTCAAACCGGCAACTGTGACTTTTACACTTGAGTGTGTACAATGCAGTGTAATAAGCCCAATGCTGTGTCTGCCTCACATGTGCTCCTGTCTCCACACACGTTGAACAGACTGCTGCTCCAGTCCCCTCCCGTCTGAGTGATGGTGGTCACTGTTGTCGTGGTTACCCCCAGGCCAGGCTGCGTGAGCACAGGGAGTTTCATCACAGCAGAAGCGGCACTCTGTGTGTTCCAGCTTTCTGTTCCTATGTCCCAGCCCCCAGCTTCCTCGTCCTCCTCATCACCTGGGGCCTGCTGCTTTGCAGCTTTGGTGACTGGTGCACAACTGAGATAAACAAAAAAGGAACTATAAAATGTAGAAATGAATGTAGGCTTAGCTGTGTTGCAATGCGGCTTAAGAACATGTTGGAATGATTCATTACACCCAACAATGGTGATCTCTACTGATAAAGGCCTAACACTTACTGGTCTGTGGTGACTATGGCTGTGGTGTCCTCCATGCTGACGGCTGCTCCCTGCCAGGGAAGGAAGGGGAGACTGGTTGAGTTTCCCACTGAGACTGGGTGTACTACTCCAGAGAGGGCTGGAGCTCAGCGGCTGCTCTGGGAAGATAAGACATGTTGGACCTCCTCTTCTAGGGGCTCATAACACCCTCTTAGTACAGCATGTGCGCCGCCACAGCAAACAAGGACAGAGCCGGCCTGTTCAAGACTGTCTGGAATGGAGCCTCTAATTCAAAGTGCAAATGCCACATTTCCTCAGTGTAGGGGCCAAGGCCAAGGCAAGCCAGCGGATCAGTAAGTTCATACTCCCAACACATGCATAAACGGGCAGCAGTGACAACGAGAAAATCCTTGTAAAATGAAAAGGCAACACTTACCCGAATCACAGACAACAGCAACGTGCTACCGCTTAGTCCTGGACACAAGTGAGCTGTCACACATCCTCCTGATCACTTCTGCTTTTTGGTGCACAGTGTTGGTATGAGAATCGGCTGGGGGAGGCTTGTGGTAAAATAAGAAACATCTCAACCGGTTTCTCTGAACAGCCGAGGACATTTCCTGCTGAGTGAGAGCAAAAAGCAGAACATCTATTGTGTAGTGTTTATAGAAACAGAGGCAGACTGTGTTTCAACTGCATGACTGATTTCCAAGGGGGATTTAATTAGCGGTGCTCATACTGCCAGTAGATTGGCTACAGTCCATTATAGAGATGTTTTTCATGTGATTCACGCCAAACTGGTAACCTAGAAGACCACTGCAGATGGAGTCTAATGTGGCCGTATGTCGCAACATGAATGAAAAGAAAGAAATGCACCACCCAAATACATAAAAATGTGTTTATTCAATCTCTGACAATTATGCCAGAATATTTTTTGTTTTGTTGACACATTTGTGGAAATGATTAATTGTATACGGTAGTTACTGGACATATAAGTACTGCTGAAGAGATGTTCAGAAGACACCTTTGCCTGGAACCCCTCAACATATGAATACAAAATATATGGCTTGTATCTAGTGGAAAGAGACTGTAGGCAGAGGGCTGTACAGGTATGCTCAAGAGAAGCTTTATTCCGTCCGTACTTTAGCGCATAATGGCAGACACTGAGCCTCTGAAACAACATAATTACATTTAATGTCACATAAGATGAGAGGACGAAGGTACACATTCTATTTACACAAGGCAAGACTTGTGCCTGTGCCTGCTGCCCGAACAACTCTCCTTGTTCGGGCGGCGTTCGGAGGACGACGTCACCGGCTTTCTAGCCATCGTCGCTCCATTTTTCATGTATCCATTTGTTTTGTCTTGTTCCCTGCACACCTGGTTTTCATTCCCCAATCACACTACATGTATTTATTCCTCTGTTCCCCATCATGTCTTTGTGTAAGATTGTTTGTGTTACGTGTGTATTGTTGACACGCCAGACTGGCTTGTTTTTCCGGGTTATTTTTCACTAAGACGTTTATTGTTAAACATAATTCTTGTGACTGTTTTGCGCGTTTTGCACTTTTGCCTAAATAAAGTGTGCACCTGTTCACAAATCTCTGCTCTCCTGCACCTGACTTCGCTACCAGTACGCACACATTCTGACAGCCTGGCTATACGTCACAGAGCTGTGCATGTTATCTACATAGACCTCAGACTCAGCAGGAAAATAGTGTCTTGTCATTCTGCTACAGCCCCAGCTGTTCAGTCCCACCCCTCTACACAGAGAGCAGGGCCCTGTTCAAATACTGTTAACATGCAACCTTCCTACCTTCCTAGAAGGTAATCACTGATATCTATGAGACTAGATGAGCCCTTGTCAGACCAGTGATAGAAGTCTTAAAACAGGCCCCAGACCTGTGCTATTGTAACAGGTAAACCAGGGTGTCTCCTATATCCACGCTGATGCCATTGTCTGTCATGAGGACCTTCCTGTCGGCCAGGCTGATGCTGAAGGAAGACTTGTCAGAGATGGGCAGCTTACCCTGCTCCTCCCTCCCCAGGACGGGCACCTGGCGAGGCCCCAGGACCGGGTCCTCAAGCGCATCAGCTCCACTTTGGAAAGGTCTGCATGGGGACCGAGGGGACATGTAGGAGGTCAGGCACCATGGTTACATTGCAGGGTTAAACAACAATAACCTTGTAGATGCCTCACTTCAGTCAGGTCTGCAGGACATAACAGGGGACGTGTGTTGAACTGCAGCCTAAAACAACATCATTCTGCTAATTGTATGATCAAAAGTTACTGTGTGAAAACTAAGAGCAGAGCACTCATCTAAATGACTACTAGACATAAACTATTTGTACATCTTAAGGACAACCCTCAGTAAACCCTCACCCTCAGTAAAACTAACTTTTACATTTAATTAAGGGAATGGCAACAGGCCAAGGCAGGCAATTCAAAAAACATGATCAAATATGGTTAAATTATAAGCTATCAATAGGAAAGCATTGAAGTCGCAATGTCTTTAGGGGCTTAGAAATATACCTTTAATTAGCCTGATGGCTTTGGATAGTCTGCGGATGATGCCGTCTCTGCTGTCGCCCTGTCGGATGTTGATGGTGATGGTAAACAGACCATTGGATGGATGGGGGTTGACCAGGAACACTGCCACACCAAGCTAGGAGACACACACAGCTCACTGGTCTGAACTATACTCATAATTCATAAAGTGTTCAAATAATTTCACAGACAGACATACATGTTGTCATAAATAATATGTTGTGTCAAGTGTCAAGTTATTATTTATCATCGCTTTCAAAATGTTTAAGTAAACATTTAACATGGACTGATTGAACACGTTTAGTGGTATCAGTGTTTTTAAGATGAAATAATGAATAATAAAGAGGTCTCTCTGGAAACTATGTTGCTGTTACTATAATGATTCTAATACCATCTAAAATGCCCTGTCTGTTTCTCTGTGTGGGGGGCTGATCAAGCAGAAATACAAACTAGTGAAACAACTGACAGGCGGGTCTTTGTGGCAGAATGGCAGCTCAAACAAAAGGATGTGTCTGTCCATCTACCTCGGATCTGAAGACACTGAACGGTTTCCCAAGGCAACAGTCCTCCTTTATTTTGTCATCTCTCTGATGTGAACACAGCATCTATCTGATCAAGCTGGGGAGAAGAAGAAGAAGAAGAAGAAGAAGAAGAAGAAGAAGAAGAAGAAGAAGAAGAAGAAGAAAAAGGAGGAGGAGAAGAAGAAGAAAAAGGAGGAGGAGGAGGAGGAGGAGAGGTAGGACAGGGAGGAGAGGGAGGAGAGGGAGAGAGAGATAGGGAGAAAGATTGAGGGAGAAACCATTAACACAGTAGTTTAATATTTGATAGGGCCAGAGTGTTTGGAGAGTGAGAGCAGAGTGTTTGGAGCGTTGTGAATTCATACTGTGGGGAACAGGGGAGATGGTTGGCATTAGCCTGAAATCCTCATGCGATTGGCACTGCAGAAAAGTTACCCACATTACACATTCAAGGCAACTGTTGTTGTTTCAGTATAATTAAGACTGGTTAGAGAGGGTATTAGAAACTAGATACAGTTTGTTAGACAGCCCTGGTGTGCTATCAAATGCCCCAAATAAACATCACAGGCTGGCTGAATCACTATGGTCGCTATGGGAGTTATGTAAGGGATAATCAACAAGGGGCTATGCATTCTATGGTAAATAATGAACGACGTGGAAAGTGTGTTCCAAGATGTTGTAGCGGAGTGCCGCCAACCTTCCACGGAGTTGCATTATTTTCCAGAGAAAGCATAGAGCCATGGTATAATATTACAGAACTAATAAAGTCAGCATCTGTATTGGGGAATTAGCTTGGATAATGAATGAGGTGGAACATAGGCGAGATAAATAAAACACATCGGGCTGTATAGATGGACAATAGTGCTCTTAAGCAGATAGAAAATAGCTGCATTCAACTCTGGAGGTGGAGGACAAACTGAAAGTCAAACTGAAAACTGTCAATTGGGAGAAGGAATGTAAAAAAAAGGAAACGCTTGATAGATGTTTCAGAGATTACCAGGGGGCGGAGTTAAGAGAATGAATAACAGGTTGTAGAGCCTATCCTTCACAACTCATTCCATGAAACATGCACAGCTGAGAGAAAGTGGGGGAAGAGTGTTAGGTGTAGCTACCTCCAGAGAGTTTGTCAAACTATGTTTTCCAGGAGCACTGCACCCGCCCACTCAGGTCAGAGTGTTATCATCGTCCGAAGGAAGAAGACGTACATTTCTCAGCACTTTTTATTGTCGACATTAACACCAATGTCTAAATGTTGTGAATCGAACTGTAAGTTACGGTGGAGGGGGGGTTATTGGGTGTTTTACATGCTGTGTAATAATAGGTAATTACCACTACTGACTTCCTGTTACTTTGATAAGTTTCAGCCATGTGTTCTACTGTATGGCTGTTACTACTCTCATTAATGTTAGAGTTGCCAATACAGCTCTGCGTATTGTTTATCTATGTAGTATTATTCCGTACAGCCATAACCGTTATTATTCCATTAGTTGCACAAGTACTTTTGCAGAAGTAGGTAAAAAAAAAAATCTCTCTTTTGCACAGAAGTATCTCTACTTGCACATCATCATCTGCACATCTACCACTCCAGTGTTAATGCTAAATTGTAATTATTTCGCCTCTATGGCCTATTTATTGCCTTACCTCCCTAATCTTACAACATTTGCGCACACTGTACATATATTTTTCTATTGTGTTATTGACTGTACGTTTGTTTATCCCATGTGTAACTCTGTGTGGTTGTTTTTGTCGCACTGCTTTGCTTTATCTTGGCCAGGTCGCAGTTGTAAATGAGAACTTGTTCTCAATTGGCCTACCTGGTTAAATAAAGGTGAAATAAAATTTAAAAAATTAATTGTTGTATTGGTAAACATAGTATTTTGCATGCACACGCTACCACAGTGTTTTCCATAGTGGCTTTTATTTAGGTGTTTTATTGTGCTGTCATGGGCGAGCTTCTAGAGTCATCCCAGAGGGTTCTTGGAGCTTGCTCGTGCGACCCTGTGGTGCCAAGACAGATCTGATAAGAGCTCAGCCTGCCAGAGAGAGGGTGTCATAAATATTGACCCTTTGTCAATCCAAGTAATTTGTTTATCTCTCTCTCCAAGAGGTGAATGTTTAAGTCTATGTTTATATTGATGCTGTGTTTATAGCCCTTTATAGACATGTTGTAAGTGTAATGCCATTTGTCATTTATTAATGTACATATATGTATATTTCATAGTGATAACCCTTACTGTTTAAATGTGTGCATATATTTTCCTTATAAAACCACAACAATAAGATTTCCAAGTCATTCGGATTACCAAAATCATATAAACATCCTCAAATGGAAACAGCTGTGTCTGTGTGTAATTTGGCAGTGACTTTCAAGAGTACAGTGAAGGGCCTCAACATCATGTTCTGACCGGACAGCACCACAGTGGGCCAAACCAAACCAATAACTATATAGCGGGTGAGGGCATTCACAGCCGACCACTCAGACGGGTGAGGGCATACCAGCCAAACATTTTTACGTGGTCTTTCTAGCCGGAATTAGTGACCAACAGTTTTACATGGTCCGCCATTTCTCCTGATTTAGAGACCAATAGTTTTTACCCACACACCCACATTGGCCTAAGAGCCATAGATTGGACCTATACAGTAGGGTTTTACAGTCCCAATACAGGCAATCATCTGGCTTGGAATATATTGTTTGTTGGATATTTGATCACTTTGTTGCAGTCATACCTCTAGCAATACCCATGCTAAGCTCTGAACGACTGAGAAAGGCTATCCAATATTGATCACTGTGGTGCTGGCCCGGTAGTGAATATGGGTTGTGCTGGCTCGGTAGTGAATATGGGTCGCGCTGGCCCGGTAGTGAATATGGGTCGCGCTGGCCCGGTAGTGAATATGGGTCGCGCTGGCCCGGTTGTGAATATGGGTCGCGCTGGCCCGGTAGTGAATATGGGTCGCGCTGGCCCGGTAGTGAATATGGGTCGCGCTGGCCCGGTAGTGAATATGGGTCGCGCTGGCCCGGTAGTGAATATGGGTCGCGCTGGCCCGGTAGTGAATATGGGTCGCGCTGGCCCGGTAGTGAATATGGGTCGCGCTGGCCCGGTAGTGAATATGGGTCGCGCTGGCCCGGTAGTCAATATGGGTTGCGCTGGCCCGGTAGTGAATATGGGTTGCGCTGGCCCGGTAGTGAATATGGGTTGTGCTGGCCCGGTAGTGAATATGGGTTGTGCTGGCCCGGTAGTGAATATAGGTTGTGCTGGCCTGTGTAGTCAATATGGGTTGTGCTGGCCCGGTAGTGAATATGGGTTGCGCTGGCCCGGTAGTGAATATGGGTTGTGCTGGCCCGGTAGTGAATATGGGTTGTGCTGGCCCGGTAGTGAATATAGGTTGTGCTGGCCTGTGTAGTCAATATGGGTTGTGCTGGCCCGGTAGTGAATATAGGTTGTGCTGGCCCGGTAGTGAATATGGGTTGTGCTGGCCCAATAGTGAATATAGGTTGTGCTGGCCCGGTAGTGAATATAGGTTGTGCTGGCCCGGTAGTGAATATGGGTTGTGCTGGCCCGGTAGTGAATATGGGTTGTGCTGGCCCGGTAGTGAATATGGGTTGTGCTGGCCCGGTAGTGAATATGGGTTGTGCTGGCCCGGTAGTGAATATGGAATGTAGAAATACAAGTGATCTAATGACGGAAACAATGTCCTCAATGTGCTTACCAACTGTACAGAGCAATATATGTTTTTCAAAAAAATGCAGCGAGCCTAGCAGAGGTCAGCCAAGGGCCGTGTTATAGTGAGGCCCTGGCCCCCACCACAGAGACAGACCAGGGCCCTGGGGGGTGGAGAGGGGCCAACTCTCCTGTCCTCACCCTCACCTTGATCACAGCAAGGAACAGTATAACTCTCTCCATCTGTTTCTACAGCTCCGGCAGGGCGCCCAGCTCCATGGCAATGACCTTGGTATCAGGCAGTGCGCCCTTGTTGCTCTGAGAACACACATCCAGGGAAGAACAACACCCCCCCCCCCCCCCCCCCCACACACACACACACACACACACACACACACACTACACATGGGAGTGTCAGTCTATATATCATCAGGGGGATTCCAGGCCGTCAGCAGCATAGCGACTTTCTCTGCCTGTGGGCGGATCACAGCTCACAGTAGGGTCTCTATATTCTGCAGCCACTCCTCCCCAAAACAACAGGAGGGACAAGCTGAAATGCAGATACGTTTCAGAACCATCTATTTCTATGTCTCAAATGGCACTCTATTCCCTAGCTGCATTTACACAGGCAGCCAAATTCTGATATTGACCAATCAGATCAGCTCTTTAGTCAATAATTGGGCAAAATAAGCACAGCAATAAATGCAGCCATTGTGCACTACTTTTGACCAGAGTCCTATAGCACCCTATTCCCTATATAGTGCTATTTGGGACATAGAGTCAAGTTCATAGGCTCACTCGGTCTTCCCGGTCTGATTCCCAACCAAGCAGATTCCTGGGGGTTAGTACTTGCCTTGTAGTGTTTTCCCAGCAGAGAGAAGGCATTGTGCTGCCAGGAGGGGTACGTCTTGGCCACGTAGATGGTGTAGTAGAAGGGCTTGGCCGGGGGTTTCACGTCGCCCTTCTGTAAAGGGAGGGAGGGAGACGGAGTAACAGACAGAGAAACAGACAGACAATAGAGAGATCAGTCAGTCTGCAGCTTGCTAGCACAGCAGTAGTGTTAGCCTGGCTGTGATGCTCATCAGAGCAGGAAGTCCTGACCCAGCCAGACGTCCATTAGCACCTGGGCTAACATGACATGACTGAGAAATGTCACTCTCTAGTTAATGCTGCCAAGTCTACTGTGTTATATAAGACATTAAACCTATCTGGAGGATGCGTATTCATTGTCCCCCCTCTAAGAGCTACTGTGTGAACTAGTCTCAGTGCCAAGTAGAGCTGGGCATCCGTGAACTCATTTAACATGACAGCTGTCGACTCTCTTCTAGTTACCACACGGGACACTGCCGCCACGTTCGTTTTTCTCTCTTCTCAGATGAGTAGTGGGGGGTGTGTGAGCCATACATTAAAGATGCTGTCTAGTCCCTATGGCAGAAAGCTACAGCTAGGCTAATGGTCTGTAAATAGGTCTCTTTGAAGAAGAGCTGTTTTCACTGACTGTTACCAACTATCCTACTCATAGGGGATGTGTAATAGCCGTGTTTATGTTTTCTATGGAAAAAAGAATTTCTCTTTACTACATGCACCAAAAAATATAGACAGTGACTGAAGAGCCATCTGTCAAGGCTGGCAGAATACAGCGTCACGTTGTCAATATACTCCTCGCCATAGAATTACATATGGAACCATCTATGGAGATGTACACAAGATAGGCTACAAGATCAGAGTAGCATTTTAACTTCTGTCTAGGACTGCAGCCACTTGACTGAGAACTCCTTGGTCTCTGTGATAACATTAGAATACAATGAGACCTAAATGTCACCATTGGGTAATTGCTTTACAACTTAGTGACATATGCCTGTATCCAAGGCTGCTTGGTATTTTCAGGGTTTAATGAAGAGACTTGTTTTCTGTCTCACTGTGCTGTGTGAAAGGGAGAGGATTCCGCAGGACCATTATGTCCCATCTAACAATTAAGCTATTCATCAACATTGACCACAAAGGTACATTTCAAACTTAGTTCAGCTCCATTAACCCTTTATACTCGTGGGGAATTGGCCTACATGGATAGAGCTAATTTGAAATGTTTCTTACAGAAGAAATATGAAAAGCATAGGCATGACCCTGGTAGCAATTGAAAGGGAACAGTTTGGAGATTATGGGGACATTATTAGACACAGAAGTTCACCAGACTGAATCCAAACAAGACACTGTTGATTTGGTGTGCATTTTAAATGTATTGTACTTTTCGCCCGCATTTGTTGACAACGAAATCAGAAAATACTCTGGATACATTCAGTAACATGATAAGAATGTAAGAAGAAAAGGAAGAAAAAATCCTGGAAAATGTGGTTTAGGTGCAACATAAGACAAAAAATTACAAGTGAGAGGACTACTGGTGTCTCCAAGTGGCCACACACCTCTCCAAAGTGTGCACAGTTCCTACGTAATTTCAGTGCACTTTCAACTACAGTTTAAACTCAGTTTTTCACAATTCCTGACATTTAATCCAAGGAAAACATTCCCTGTTTTAGGCCAGTTAGGATCACCACTTTATTTTAAGAATGTGAAATGTCAGATTAATAATAGAGACAATGATTTATTTCAGCTTTAATTTCCTTCATCACATTCCCAGTGGGTCAGAAGTTTACATACACTCAATTAGTATTTGGTAGCATTGCCTTTAAATTGTTTAACTTGGGTCAAACATTTCGGGTAGCCTTCCACAAGCTTCCCAAAATAAGTTGGGTGAATGTTGGCCCATTTCTCCTGACAGAGCTGGTGTAACTGAGTCAGGTTTGTAGGCCTCCTTGCTCGTACACGCTTTTTCAGATCTGCCCACAAATGTTCAATAGGATTGAGGTCAGGGCTTTGTGATGGCCACTCCAATACCTTGACATTGTTGTCCTGAAGACATTTTGCCACCACTTTGGAAGTGTGTTTGGGGTCAAAAAAAGGGTACCTGTTTCTTCCAGCATCTTCACAAGGTCCTTTGCTGTTGTTCTGGGATTGATTTGCACTTTTTGTACCAAAGTACGTTCATCTCTAGGAGACAGAACGCGTTTCCATCCTGAGCGGTATGACAGCTGCGTGGTCCCATGGTGTTTATACTTGCGTACGATTGTTTGTACAGATGAACGTGGTACCTTCAGGCATTTGGAAATTGCTCCCAAGGATGAACCAGACTTGTGGAGGTCTACAATTTATTTTCTGAGGTCTTGGCTGATATATTTAGATTTTCCCATGATGTCAAGCAAAGAGGCACTGAGTTTGAAGGAAGGCCTTGAAATACATCCACAGATACACCTCCAATGGACTCAAATTATGTAAATTCGTCTATCAGAAGCTTCTAAAGCCATGACATCATTTTGTGGAATTTTCCAAGCTGTTTAAAGGCACAGTCAACTTAGTGTATGTAAACTTCTGACCCACTGGAATTGTGATACAGTGAATTATAAGTGAAATAATCTGTCTGTAAACAAATGTTGGAAGAAAAGAAATTGGATTCCTATCTTGTCACGTTGAATGAGTGGATTACTCAAATCGATGGTGCCAACTAAACAGACTTTTTGGGATATAAAGAAGGATTTTATCTAACAAAACGACACTACATGTTATAGCTGGGACCCTTTGGATGACAAATCAAAGGAAGATTTTCAAAAGGTAAGTGAATTTTTAATCTCTATTTGTGAATTTCTGAAACCTGTGCCGGTGGAAAAATATTTAGATGTGGGGCGCCGTACTCAAACAATCGCATGGCATGCTTTCGCTGTAAAGCCTACAGTAAATCGGACAGTGCAGTTAGATTAACAAGAATTTAAGCTTTCAACCGATATAAGACACTTGTATGTACCTAAATGTTTAATATCCAGAATTATTATGATTATTTATTTGAATTGCACGCCCTCCAGTTTTACCAGAAGTTGTCCCGCTAGCAGGACGCCTAGC
This sequence comes from Salvelinus namaycush, assembly GCF_016432855.1. Lineage (NCBI taxonomy): Eukaryota > Metazoa > Chordata > Actinopteri > Salmoniformes > Salmonidae > Salvelinus > Salvelinus namaycush. The sequence goes on along the minus strand of NC_052318.1, from coordinate 7,437,545 downwards.
CTTTTTAATGACTCCAACCTAAGTGTATATAAACTTCCGACTTCATCTGTATAAGCTTCTATTTTGAGCTCTCCTAGCTGTGCCATTGGGGAACTAAAGAAAGCACACGTGTAGATATTTTGAACACAACCCTGCATCCCCGTCATCACACAATTAATGTTGTTCATGCCAGGTATTCCCAAACTGGGGTACGCAATGCCGTCGGGGGGTAAGCTAAATAAAAATGTGATTCACATTTAAAAAGTACCAGCAGTACAACACCTGCACCTGTCGACGACACAAGTTGTTCTGCTTCCACGAGCACATCCAATGCTAGCATCAGTAATTCTACATTTGTTGTTAGCCCAGCTAGCATGGATACTGACAGTTGTGAATCTGATGCAGCCGAAGAGCTACTGCCCACTTACCCGGGAAAGCACCAAACAACAGGCAGGGACGTGGACCATTGAAGAGGCGCAAATATGATGAGAACTACATTGATTTGGGGTTCACTTATATTGGGAGTAGTGCCTTTCCTCAGCCACAGTGTGTTATATGTGCAAAAGTACTATCTCACAACTCGATGAAACCTTCACTCTTGCACAGACATTTAGAAACAAAACATGCCAATTTGAAATATAAGCCACAGGAGTTTTTTGAGTGAGAATTAAGACGACTTTCGAGTTGTAAGACATGTATAAAAGCAACAGATACCATTAATTAGAAGGGGCTAGAAGTGTCTTATATGGTGAGCTACCGAGGTGCTAGGACAGGCAAGCCCCATACTATTGTGGAGGACTTCATTCTTCCTGCTGCCGCGGATATGGCTGGGACAATGCTGGGGGAAAAGGCCAAAAAAACTATACAGACAATGACTTCATCAAACAACACTGTTCCACAACGCATCAGTGACATGGTAGGAGATGTTTTGAAACAATTACTGCATTGCATACAAGCCAATGAATTCTATGCGTTACAGCTGGATGAGTCAACAGACGTGGCAGGCCTGGCACAGCTCCTGGTATACCTCCGTTTTGTTTATGGGGGTTCAATTAAGGAATACATCCTCTTCTGCAAACCACTGGAAACCAGGACAACAGGAGAGGATATTTTTAAAGTACTGGACTTTGGTGGTCAAGATGTGTTGGTATCTGTACTGATAGCGCAAAAGCCATGACAGGGGTGACATAGTGGAGTGGTAACGGGCGTGCAAGCAGTTGCTCCCGACACCACTTGGGTACACTGCATTATCCACCTAGAGGCTCTTGCTGCCAAGGGAATGCTTGACAGCTTGAAAGACGTTTTGGACACTACAATGAAAATGGTTAACTTTGTTAATTAAAGCAAGGCCCCTGAACTCTCCGGTATTTTCTGCACTACGCAATGATATGGACAGTGACCATGTAATGCTTTTACAACATACAGAAGTGCGCTGGTTATCAAGGGGAAAAGTATTGCCAAGTTTCTTTGAATTGAGAGATGAGCTTAAAGTTTTCTTTACTGACCATAATTTTCACTTGTCTGACTGCTTGCATGATGACGAGTTTCTCACACAACTGGCCTATCTGGGTGATGTTTTTTCTTGCCTGAATGATCTGAATCTAGGATTACAGGGACTCTCCGCAACTATATTCAATGTGCGGGACAAAATTGAGGCTATGATTAAGAAGTTGCAAGGACAACACACAGGTCTTTCCATCACTGTATGATTTTTTTGTGTGCAAATGAACTCAAGCTTACGGACAATGTTAAATGTGATATAGCGAAGGACCTGAGTAATTTGGGAGTGCAATTACGCAGGTACTTTCCCGAAACTGATGACACAAACAACTGGATTCATTATCCCTTTCATGCCCTGCCTCCAGTCCACATAACAATATCTGAACAAGAGAGCCTCATCGAAATTGCAACAAGCGGTTCTGTGAAAATTGAATTCAATCAGAAGCCACTGCCAGAGTATCCTGCCTTGGCAAATCGCTCTATTAAGACACTGATGCCCTCTGCAACCACGTACCTATGTGAGAGTGTATTCTCGGCCCTCACTAGCATGAAAACTAAATACAGGCACAGACTGTGTGTGGACAATTATTTAAGACTGAGACTCTCTCCAATACAACCCAACATTGCAGAGTTATGAGCATCCTTTCAAGCACACCCTTCTCATTAACCTGTGGTGAGTTATTCACAATTCACAATCGATGAACAAATACAGTTTTATATGTAAGACGGTTAAATAAAGAGCAAAATGATTGATTATTATTCGATTATTATTTGTGCCCTGGTCCTATAAGAGCTCTTTGTCACTTCCCACGAGTCGGGTTGTGACAAAAACTCACACTCATTCTTATGTTTAATAAATGTATCGTATAGTGTGTGTGTGGAAGGCTTACAACGATGGCAAAAAAACAACATTTGAGAGTGCGCTGACCCTGGTGCAAGAGGGGGTACGCAGCTGGAGGTTGAATGTTTGAAGGGGTATGGGACTATAAAAAGTTTTGGAACCACTGGTTTATGCAATCCAAAAACGGTCCATTACAATCACAATCTGGTTCAGGTGGGCATCATTTGAAAGACTGTTCTATTGCCAACATGACTAGCTAAGTTATAAAATACAATATTTCACTGTTAGGCTTTCACAATGCAATTCAGGGACTTCATTATTTTCCATGGAAAGGAGTCGTGAGTGCAGTCAAGTGGATGTAACGCGGCAAAACAGACAAAGATAGGCTGATTCTGTTCAGAACAACCCAGGGTGATGAGCTGATTCTGTTCAGAACAACCCAGGGTGATGGGCTGATTCTGTTCAGAACAACCCAGGGTGATAGGCTGATTCTGTTCAGAACAACCCAGGGTGATGGGCTGATTCTGTTCAGAACAACCCAGGGTGATGGGCTGATTCTGTTCAGAACAACCCAGGGTGATGAGCTGATTCTGTTCAGAACAACCCAGGGTGATGGGCTGATTCTGTTCAGAACAACCCAGGGTGATGAGCTGATTCTGTTCAGAACAACCCAGGGTGATGGGCTGATTCTGTTCAGAACAACCCAGGGTGATGGGCTGATTCTGTTCAGAACAACCCAGGGTGATGGGCTGATTCTGTTCAAAACAACCCAGGGTGATGGGCTGATTCTGTTCAGAACAACCCAGGGTGATGAGCTGATTCTGTTCAGAACAACCCAGGGTGATGGGCTGATTCTGTTCAGAACAACCCAGGGTGATGGGCTGATTCTGTTCAGAACAACCCAGGGTGATGGGCTGATTCTGTTCAGAACAACCCAGGGTGATGGGCTGATTCTGTTCAGGACAACCCAGGGTGATGGGCTGATTCTGTTCAGAACAACCCAGGGTGATAGGCTGATTCTGTTCAGAACAACCCAGGGCGATGAGCTGATTCTGTTCAGTACAACCCAGGGCGATGAGCTGATTCTGTTCAGAACAACCCAGGGCGATGGGCTGATTCTGTTCAGAACAATCCAGGGCGATGGGCTGATTCTGTTCAGAACAACCCAGGGCGATGGGCTGATTCTGTTCAGAACAACCCAGGGTGATGGGCTGATTCTGTTCAGAACAACCCAGGGTGATGAGCTGATTCTGTTCAGTACAACCCAGGGCGATGAGCTGATTCTGTTCAGAACAACCCAGGGCGATGGGCTGATTCTGTTCAGAACAACCCAGGGCGATGAGCTGATTCTGTTCAGAACAACCCAGGGCGATGAGCTGATTCTGTTCAGAACAACCCAGGGCGATGAGCTGATTCTGTTCAGAACAACCCAGGGCGATGGGCTGATTCTGTTCAGAACAACCCAGGGCGATGAGCTGATTCTGTTCAGAACAACCCAGGGCGATGAGCTGATTCTGTTCAGAACAACCCAGGGCGATGGGCTGATTCTGTTCAGAACAACCCAGGGCGATGGGCTGATTCTGTTCAGAACAACCCAGGGCGATGAGCTGATTCTGTTCAGAACAACCCAGGGCGATGGGCTGATTCTGTTCAGAACAACCCAGGGCGATGAGCTGATTCTGTTCAGAACAACCCAGGGCGATAGGCTGATTCTGTTCAGAACAACCCAGGGCGATGAGCTGATTCTGTTCAGAACAACCCAGGGCGATGGGCTGATTCTGTTCAGAACAACCCAGGGCGATGAGCTGATTCTGTTCAGAACAACCCAGGGTATGACGCCATGTCATCTTGTAAATGAACATCAAACATAGTGATCATAAACGTTGCCATTGCATATGACATGAGTTTTATGATATGGTAATGTGAAGTGAACAATTGGACTCACAGGTGTTTGGGTTGCTTGTATGACATCAAATAGTTATTTATTATAATCCTCAATGTCTCATCTTTCAAAATACATTGAGTCCTCTTAATTTATAGCATTTCCCTCACTCAGAAAACAAAATGCAAAAGTTGCCCAATTAATGGGAGGGTTGGGGGCAACTTCTTGTCGCGCAAGATGCTCAAGTTCAGAACGGCTGTCAGTTAAAACCCATACAAAGCTGTGAAGCGTAGAGCCATAGCTCTGACGTCATCTATAGCATGTTACTGTACAGCCACTGAGTTACAATTTAGGCGTTTATCAGTGCCCAAATCTGCCATTTTCAACACGTATACGAGTATGAGTGTAAAGGGCTACAGCACTTGCACATTAAGATGAACCTCTCTTGGGTAGGGGGCAGTATTTTCACGTCCGGATGAAAAGCGTGCCCAAAGTAAACTGCCTGTTACTCAGGCCCAGAAGCTAGGATATGCATATAATTGGTAGATTTGGATATAAAACACTCTAAAGTTTCTAAAACTGTTAACTTCTTGAGCCTATGGGGGCGCCATTTCGACTTTGTTAAAATGAGTTCCCAAATTAAACTGCCTCGTACTCAATTCTTGCTCGTACAATATGCATATTATTATTACTATTGGATAGAAAACACTCTCTAGTTTCTAAAACCGTTTAGAATTATGAATTATTTCTCTGAGTGAAACAGAACTCATTCTGCAGCACATTTCCTGTCAGGGAGTGAGATTTCAGAAATCGAGGTCCCTGTTCTGAGGTCAGTTTATAAGTCCCCATGTAAGCCATCGGGCTACATGCACTGCATACGTCTTCCTCTAGATGTCAGTAAGCGGGGAGAATTTGAATGGAGTGGATTGCGCAATCTGGGGCCCTTTATAAGACCGTGGAACGGAAGTACCGTCCTTTTCAACGGTGCGCCTGACGCATGAAGACATCACAATGGCGTCCTGCAAACGCTTTCGTTTTAGTAGTTCTATATCTCCGGTCATGTTTTTATTCGTTATAGGTGTTAAAGACATCATAAGGTAGTTAATTTAAACCGACTTAGCAGTTTATAGCAGTTTATTGCGATTTTCTGGGATTTCTTTGTCATGCGCTTTCACGAGTTGGACACCTCTCCAGTTGGCGGCTAACATTAGCGGCTATTTCGACCGGACAAGAGGACATCTTTCAACCCAAAGACGATTGTTCTGGAGAAAGGACACCTTGCCCAAGATTCTGATGGAAGCTCAGCTAATAGTAAGCAGTCTTTATGCTGTTAATTCGTACTTATGTTGACAAATGTCAGATAATAATTCCGCCATGAATTATGGTGCGGTCTCGCTTTAGCGCACGCTGTATGCTTGAAGTAACGTTAATTTTAAAAATGTAACCCAGCGATTGCATTAAGAACTAATTTGTCTTTCAATTGCTGTCCAACCTGTATTTTTTAGTCAAGTTTTGGAATAGTTACTGATTAGAATAGGTGCCTCTTCAAAGATTTCTCCTGCCATTTTCTGGGCAGCTTTGCTACTTTTCTCATTGTATAACCACGATTTGTGCCGCTAAATATGCACATTTTCGAACAAACTCTATATGCATTGTGTAATATGATGTTATAGGACTGTCATCTGAAGAATTCTGAGAAGGTTAGTGAAAAAATTAATATCTTTTGGTGGTTTATACGTAATCGCTATGTTTGGCTTGAATCAATGCGGTTGTGATGTTTGCTATTGTGGTATGCTAATATAACGCTATATTGTGTTTTCGCTGTAAAACACTTAGAAAATCTGAAATATTGTCTGGATTCACAAGATCTGTGTCTTTCAATTGCTGTACGCTGTGTATTTTTAAGAAATGTTTTATGATGAGTAATTAGGTAATACACGTTGCTCTCTGTAGTTATTCTAGTCGCTTTGGTGAGAGTTGTGATGGTGGCTGCAATGGTAAACTATGATTTATACCTGAAATATGCACATTTTTCTAACAAAACATATGCTATACAATAAATATGTTATCAGACTGTCATCTGATGAAGTTGTTTCTTGGTTAGTGGCTATTTATATCTTTATTTGGTCGAATTTGTGATAGCTACTGATGGAGTAAAAAACTGGTGGAGTAAAACAAGTGGTGTCTTTTGCTAACGTGGTTAGCTAATAGATTTACATATTGTGTCTTCCCTGTAAAACATTTTAAAAATCAGAAATGATGGCTGGATTCACAAGATGTGTATCTTTCATCTGGTGTCTTGGACTTGTGATTTAATGATATTTAGATGCTAGTATTTACTTGTGACGCTATGCTAGGCTATGCTAGTAGCTTTTCTACTGATGGGGGTGCTCCCGGATCCGGGTTTGGGAGGTGTTAGAGGTTAAAATAATGTCTGTGAGTATAACAAAACAGATATGGCAGGCGAAACCCCAAGGACAAAAAGATTTCAGCCTACCACTATTTTCAATGGCTGTCACTTTTATTCGATTTTTGGAAAAATTAGCCAGAAATTGTAGTTTTTCTAGGTGGTTCCCATTTTGGCTGTAGTGTTTCCAAGCGAGTGAATGAGAGCGCGTTCTTTGGTATTTTCCAAAAAAAAACAATAACGATTCTCCGTCTTAAAACCTCTTATGGCTGCAAGGTAAAGTATTGAGTAGCCAGTTAAATCGTGCCCATTTCAAACGGCCTCGTACTCAATTCTTGCTCGTACAATATGCATATTATTATTATTATTGGATAGAAAACACTCTCTAGTTTCTAAAACCGTTGGAATTATTTCTCTGAGTGAAACAGAACTCCTTCTGCAGCACTTTTCCTGACCAGGAAGTGGAATGTCAGAAATCGATGCTCTGTTCAACTTCTTGCCTATACATGGGCATAAGACGTAAGAGCCTACGTACATTTCATACACCTTCCCCTGGTTGGTCAAGAGGTGGTGAGAGAAAAAAAATTGTGTTTATCTTGGTCTAAGGTGGAATAAAAGCTATTTCTTTGACGTGACCGTCCACTTCCGGTTTCTGGAGCGCGCAAAGGGGACATGGATTTGGCTTCTTTTTAGCTGTCGTTATGAACGAATAACTTCTCCGTCTTAGATTTTTTTTGATACATGTGTCCATATTATCGTAAAGTATGTTTTTTCAATATAGTTTAATCAGATTATTGAAATTTTTTCGGGAGTTTTGCCGTGATCCGTTCTCTGACTTTGATTACGTTGGAGATATATGTAGCACTTGGCAAGTGCCCATGCTAAATGAAGAGGGGAATTTGCCGTTCCAGTTCAAAACAACGACTTTTCTGGACAAAGAACACCTTGTCCAACATTCTGACGAAAGATCACCAAAAGTAAGAAACATTTTATAATGCTATTTCTAATATCTGTCGTGCATGTGAACTGGTCGTGGGCGCCCAAGTGTTTCTGGCTATTGTGGCTACGCTAATATAACGCTACATTTTGTTTTCACACATCTTGTGAATCCAGCCATCATTTCCGATTTTTAAAATGTTTTACAGCGAAAACACAATATGTATTTCTATTAGCTAACCACAATAGCAAAAGACTCAACCACATATTTTCACCATTTTTTTACCGCATAGGTAGCTATCACAAAACCGACCAAATAGATATATAATATATAATTAGTCACTAACCAAGAAACAACTTCATCAGATGACAGTCTTATAACATGTTATACAATAAATCTATGTTTTGTTCGAAAATGTGCATATTTGAGGTATAAATCATAGTTTTACATTGCAGCTACCATAAAAAATATCTCCAAAGCAGCCGGAATAATTACAGAGAGCAACGTGAAATACCTAAATACTCATCATAAAACATTTATGAAAAATACATGGTGTACAGCAAATGAAAGATAAACATCTTGTGAATCCAGCCAATATTTCAGATGTTTTAAGTGTTTTACAGCGAAAACACAATATAGCATTATATTAGCTTACCACAATAGCCAACCACACAACCGCATTCATTCACCGCAAAGGTAGCGATCGCAAAAAAACAGCAAAAGATATAAAATTATTCACTAACCTTGACAAACTTCATCAGATGACAGTCCTATAACATCATGTTACACAATACATATATGTTTTGTTCGAAAATGTGCATATTTAGTGGTACAAATCGTGGTTTTACAATGTGAATACGTAGCCAAACTGCACAAAATTATCCGGAGATATTTTGGACAGTCACCTAATCTAATCAAAGAACTCATAATCTTTACTAAAAAATACATGTTGTACAGCAAATGAAAGATACACTAGTTCTTAATGCAATCGCCGTGTTCGATTTTTTAAAATAACTTTAGTACGACATACAGCATACGTTATAGCGAGACAGCGCCTGCAATGAGGGCGGAAAATAGAACTAAACATTTTCCACAGAAATACGAAATAACATCATAAATGGTTCCTACTTTTGCTGAGCTTCCATCAGAATCTTGTACAAGGAGACCTTCGTCCAGAATAAATCGTTGTTTGGTTTTAGAATGTTCTCTTTGCCTGTCGAATTAGCAATCTTAGCTAGCCAAGTGGCGCGAAGATGTCCATCTTCACCAAACGCAGAGAAGAGAAAACGCCAAAACTCCCGATAAACGTTCAATAATCTGATAAAACTATATTGAAAAAACATACTTTACGATGATATTATCACATGTATCAAATAAAATCAAAGCCGGAGTTATTAGACGTCTATACCGAACGCTTTTCAGAAGCCAATGTCGATGTCCTTCCCGCGCCTTGCTAGACAAAGGAAATTGGGGTCACGTCATTCCAAGAGCTCTTGTTCGACCTCAGATCAAGCTAGACACCCCATTCCACCTCCCACTGCCTGTTGACATCTAGTGGAAGGCGTATGAAGTGCATGTATATCCATAGATTTCAAGCAAATGAATAGGAAGGCCCTGGAACAGAGCCTCGATTTCAGATTTTTCACTTCCTGTCAGGAAGTTTGCTGCAAAATGAGTTCTGTTTTACTCACAGATATAATTCAAACGGTTTTAGAAACTTGGGAGTGTTTTCTATCCAATAGTAATAATAATATGCATATTGTACGAGCTAGAATAGAGTACGAGGCAGTTTCATTTGGGAACGATTTTTTACAAAGTGAAAACAGCGCCCCCCTATTGAGAAAAGGTTTTAAGCTTTATTTTGATGTATTACACTTGTGATTTTATGAAAGTTAAATATTTATAATTCTGTAGTTTGAATTTCGCGCTCCGCAATTTCACCAGATGTTGGCCAGGTGTGACGCTACCGTCCCACCTGCCCATAAGTGTAACGAATGTCGTCGGGAGAAGGAGAAGAGGACCAAGGTGCAGCGTGGTAAGTATTCATAATACTTTTAATAAATACGAACACTTGAACAAAAACAACAAAGCGACAAACGAACAGTTCTGCAAGATGCAATACACAAAACAGAAAACAACTACCCACCAAGCACAGGTGGGAATGAGGCTACCTAAGTATGGTAATATTCACTCGCCAGCTATTACTGGTACAAATGGATTGTCCCTTGGCAGAGCACTGAGCCTTACGTTATCTTGCTTTTCGGGGAGCGCCAGGTAGCTAGATTTAACCTTGGTCTTGGGTGGCTGCAGGTAGCTAGATATAACCTTGCTCTTGGGTGGCTGCAGGCAGCTAGATATAACCTTGCTCTGGGTTGGCTGCAGGTAGCTAGATATAACCTTGCTCTTGGGTGGCTGCAGGTAGCTAGATATAACCTTGCTCTTGTGTGGCTGCAGGTAGCTAGATATAACCTTGCTCTTGGGGGGCGCCAGATAACTAGATATAACCTTGCTCTTGGGTGGCTGCAGGTTTCTAGGTATAACCTTGCTCTTGGGGCGCCAGATATCTAGATATAACCTTGCTCTTGGGTGGCTGCAGGTTTCTAGGTATAACCTTGCTCTTGGGTGGCTGCAGGTTTCTAGGTATAACCTTGCTCTTGGGGGGCGCCAGATAGCTAGATATAACCTTGCTCTTGGGTGGCTGCAGGTTTCTAGGTATAACCTTGCTCTTGGGGGGCGCCAGATAGCTAGATATAACCTTGCTCTTGGGGGGCTGCAGGTTTCTAGGTATAACCTTGCTCTTGGGGGGCGCCAGGTAGCTAGATATAACCTTGCTCTTGGGTGGCTGCAGGTTTCTAGGTATAACCTTGCTCTTGTGTGGCTGCAGGTTTCTAGGTATAACCTTGCTCTTGTGTGGCTGCAGGTAGCTAGATATAACCTTGCTCTTGGGGGGCGCCAGATAGCTAGATATAACCTTGCTCTTGGGTGGCTGCAGGTTTCTAGGTATAACCTTGCTCTTGGGGGGCGCCAGATAGCTAGATATAACCTTGCTCTTGGGTGGCTGCAGGTTTCTAGGTATAACCTTGCTCTTGGGTGGCTGCAGGTTTCTAGGTATAACCTTGCTCTTGGGGGGCGCCAGATAGCTAGATATAACCTTGCTCTTGGGTGGCTGCAGGTTTCTAGGTATAACCTTGCTCTTGGGGGGCGCCAGATAGCTAGATATAACCTTGCTCTTGGGGGGCTGCAGGTTTCTAGGTATAACCTTGCTCTTGGGGGGCGCCAGGTAGCTAGATATAACCTTGCTCTTGGGGGGCGCCAGATAGCTAGATATAACCTTGCTCTTGGGTGGCTGCAGGTTTCTAGGTATAACATTTCTCTTGGGGGGCGCCAGGTAGCTAGATATAACCTTGCTCTTGGGGGGCGCCAGATAGCTAGATATAACCTTGCTCTTGGGTGGCTGCAGGTTTCTAGGTATAACCTTGCTCTTGGGGGGCGCCAGGTAGCTAGATATAACCTTGCTCTTGGGGAGCGCCAGATAGCTAGATATAACCTTGCTCTTGGGTGGCTGCAGGTTTCTAGGTATAACCTTGCTCTTGGGTGGCTGCAGGTTTCTAGGTATAACCTTGCTCTTGTGTGGCTGCAGGTTTCTAGGTATAACCTTGCTCTTGTGTGGCTGCAGGTAGCTAGATATAACCTTGCTCTTGGGTGGCTGCAGGTTTCTAGGTATAACCTTGCTCTTGTGTGGCTGCGGGTTTCTAGGTATAACCTTGCTCTTGTGTGGCTGCAGGTAGCTAGATATAACCTTGCTCTTGGGGGGCGCCAGGTAGCTAGATATAATCCTGCTCTTGGGGGGCTGCAGGTTTCTAGATATAATCCTGCTCTTGGGGGGCGCCAGGTAGCTAGATATAACCTTGCTCTTGGGTGGCTGCAGGTAGCTAGATATAACCTTGCTCTTGGTTGGCTGCAGGTTTCTAGGTATAACCTTGCTCTTGGGGGGCGCCAGGTAGCTAGATATAACCTTGCTCTTGGGGGGCGCCAGATAGCTAGATATAACCTTGCTCTTGGGTGGCTGCAGGTTTCTAGGTATAACCTTGCTCTTGGGTGGCTGCAGGTTTCTAGGTATAACCTTGCTCTTGTGTGGCTGCAGGTTTCTAGGTATAACCTTGCTCTTGTGTGGCTGCAGGTAGCTAGATATAACCTTGCTCTTGGGTGGCTGCAGGTTTCTAGGTATAACCTTGCTCTTGTGTGGCTGCGGGTTTCTAGGTATAACCTTGCTCTTGTGTGGCTGCAGGTAGCTAGATATAACCTTGCTCTTGGGGGGCACCAGGTAGCTAGATATAATCCTGCTCTTGGGGGGCTGCAGGTTTCTAGATATAACCTTGCTCTTGGGGGGCGCCAGGTAGCTAGATATAATCCTGCTCTTGGGGGGCTGCAGGTTTCTAGATATAATCCTGCTCTTGGGGGGCGCCAGGTAGCTAGATATAATCCTGCTCTTGGTTGGCTGCAGGTTTCTAGGTATAACCTTGCTCTTGGGGGGCGCCAGGTAGCTAGATATAACCTTGCTCTTGGGGGGCGCCAGGTAGCTAGATATAATCCTGCTCTTGGGGGGCTGCAGGTTTCTAGATATAACCTTGCTCTTGGTTGGCTGCAGGTTTCTAGGTATAACCTTGCTCTTGGGGGGTGACAGGTTTCTAGGTATAACCTTGCTCTTGTGTGGCTGCAGGTAGCTAGATATAATCCTGCTCTTGGGGGGCTGCAGGTTTCTAGGTATAACCTTGCTCTTGGGGGGCGCCAGGTAGCTAGATATAATCCTGCTCTTGGGGGGCTGCAGGTTTCTAGGTATAACCAGTCTGTGGGAGACAGGAAGGGTCATTATGGTGTTACTTTATGTCCAAAATAAGCTTGCTATTTTTTGGTTTGTGGTTCCAACTTCAGTAGGAAAGGCTGATCCTAAAGATAAAAAATCTACCAAAAAGAAAACAAACATCATTATTTTGTCATCCAGAGTCACATTTATTTATTTTCAAAGCTATAGCACCCAATATTTTACATACATCAAGTTTTACATACATACAGGACCAAAGACTTTGGTCTGCTGCATGTTTTCATTTTTGGCAGCATGGAAAAAAATATTGCGATACTGGTATCGTCCCAGGCCTAATGCATAACCTATTATAATGTGTACATCTCCTGGTTATAGTGAACCATGGTCCTATGTGGCTCAGTTGGTAGAGTGTGGCACTTGCAATGTCAAGGATCATCGGTTTGATTCCCACTGGGGCACGGATGACTAAGTCGCTCTGGATAAAAGTGTCTGCTAAATGGAATATACACAACCATTCAAAAGTTTGGGGTCATTTAGAAATGTCCTTGTTTTTGAAAAAAAAGCACATTTTTTGTTCATTAAAATAACATAAAATTGATCAGAAATACAGTGTATACATCGTTAATGTTGTAAATGAATATTGTAGCTGGAAATGGCAGATTTTTTTATGAAATATCTACATAGGCATATAGAGGCCCATTATCAGCAACCATCACTCCTGTGTTCCAATGGCACATTTTGTTAACTAATCCAAGTTTATAATCTTAAAGGCTAATTGATCATTAGAAAACCCTTTCACAATTATGTTAGCACAGCTGAAAACTGTTAAAGAAGCAATAAAACTGGCCTTTAGACTAGTTGAGTATCTGGATCATCAGCATTTGTGGGTTTGATTACAGGCTCAAAATGGCCAGAAACAAAGAACTTTCTTCTGAAACTCGTCAGTCTATTCTTGTTCTGAGAAATGAAGGCTATTCCATGCGACAAATTGCCAAGAAACTGAAGATCTCGTACAACGCTGTGTACTACTGCCTTCACAGAACAGCGCAAACTGCCTCTAATCAGAATAGAACGAGAAGTGGGAGGCCCCGGTGCACAATTGAGCAAGAGGACAAATACATTAGAGTGTCTAGTTTGAGAAACAGACGCTTCACAAGTCCTCAACTGGCAGCTTCATTAAATAGTACCCACAAAACACTAACTAAACGTCAACAGTGAAGAGGCGACTCCTGGATGCTGGCCTTCTAGGCAAAGTTCCTTTGTCCCGTGTCTGTGTTCTTTTGCCCATCTTAATCTTTTATTTTTATTGGCCAGTGCAGTCAGCATGTTAGAACTATGCTAAGGTAAGACATTTCTCCTTGATTGAGATAAATTCGTTGGAGCTTGGATGATGATTCCACACTGTGTTAGATTCAATTATCTCATTGGACATTGCAAACTACCTGGCGAAAGCTGGCCCTGCCCTCAGGTTGTTCTGATTGGATATCATCTCCTTGAAACACTCCACCCAGGTGTAGAGGTGCAGGACGCCAGCATCGGCCATGGCCTCCACAAAGTTAGCGTCTTCCACTGTGTCCCCTGGACATCCATGGGCAAGGACACAGACAACATGGTAAGGCAGTGTTTTACACTCAGGACACACACAACATGGTAATGGCTGTGTTTAACACGCAGGACACACACAACATGGTAAGCCTGTGTTTAACACTCAGGACACACACAACATGGTAATGGCTGTGTTTAACACTCAGGACACGCAACATGGTAAGGCTGTGTTTAACACTCAGGACACGCAACATGGTAAGACTGTGTTTAACACTCAGGACACGCAACATGGTAAAGCTGTGTTTAACACTCAGGACACGCAACATGGTAAGACTGTGTTTAACACGCAGGACACGCAACATGGTAAAGCTGTGTTTAACACTCAGGACACGCAACATGGTAAGGCTGTGTTTAACACGCAGGACACGCAACATGGTAAGACTGTGTTTAACACTCAGGACACGCAACATGGTAAAGCTGTGTTTAACACTCAGGACACGCAACATGGTAAGACTGTGTTTAACACGCAGGACACACACAACATGGTAAGGCTGTGTTTAACACTCAGGACACACACAACATGGTAAGGCTGTGCTTAACACTCAGGACACACACACACACACACACATACCATATTACAGTGGCACTGGTAGAAACAAAGCACTTTGACACTAAAAGCAGAATTTTTGCAATTAGTATAATGATGCATAATGACAGCCTTACATAATCCCTTCTCCATCCCCCCTCCTGTCTTCTACAAAAGTATGTGAAGAGAACAGTGCATTTAGGCAGTCCCACTTCTTCATAAATAACCAGAAGGAAGCAATCAGCCAGAGGAATGGCATCAAATCAACATGACTAATTTACAACCACCACTCTGGGCCAGACCATGGTGTTTATTTCTACTCTCCAAGTAGGAAGAGGTGGTCAGAAGGAATGCAGGAAACGCTATCTCACTGCTCTGCTACCCCTTCCAATTCCTCTTCTGTTTCCAAAATAAAGCAAACCCACCCTTCCATCAGAGGAGAAATAGCAGGAAACATTTAGCCATCAAGAAGTAAAGAATGACTAATTGATTATGCTAATGACTTCTGGAGAAAAGGCCTGTAAAATAATGACTGTTCCTCTCATAAAGCTTCCTAGTAATTAGGAGATGGTGAGTTAAGAGGCTGGAAGGCTTATAGGGCCCTACTTACCGTCAGCAGAGAACTTGGAGATGGCGATACTCAGAGTGAAGATGTTGCCATCTGATGAATATGAACAAAGACTGTCAGTAGGATCACACACACACACGCACGCACGCACGCACGCACGCACGCACGCACGCACGCACGCACGCACGCACGCACGCACACACACACACACACACACACACACACACACACACACACACACACACACACACACACACACACACACACACACACACACAGTATTTGTGCATGACACTTGCCGTCTTCAGACCATATCAAACACACAGGTCCCATGATGCCAGAGCAGGCGACAGAGAGAGTTCAGTGCATCGGTGACTTGTTTGTAGTTAACAAAACCTCTTTCATAGAAGGGAAAACGTGCCTTTTCAGAGTTGAGTAACAGGTGACCATTCACCCGGACTGCCTGCAGCCATTTTCTGCTGTGTACACAAAGATAATCTCCTTCAAAACATGAGAATCTCTAGAGGGGTTGTCTTCTCATCCGTACCATCTGCACAGTGCCTTACCCCATAACTGGTTACACCCTGCAGTAATTAGGCTTATCCTGCCAATCCTTTCAAATAATAGAGGTATGGAACTGCCTAATTATTCTACACTTGTAAGGACACCAGCTGTATCTAATGTATGTGGACATTAGTCTTATAGTATGACAAGAATAGGACGTACAAGTTCACCCAAAACTGCATAAATCAGAAAAGACAAACAAACCACTTCCAGGTCTCATTAATATACAGCACCTGCACCCATTTCATCATAAAATAAAGGATCAATTAACTAAATCAATACAGCATTCCAGCATTCAATATAGCAAAACAATATTCCCATAAAGCCCAAATAGCTTGTATCCCTGTAGAAGTCCTAGCACCGTAGAGAGGCAGGCTGGCAGACAGGCAGGTAGCCAGGCTGGGGGTTCATCTCACCTGTCATTGGTCCACACGGCCACGTGGTTGTACAGGTGGTTGAGCACCAGGTCCTTCCCAGACACACGGGCATCCATGGGGTACAAGTACTCAAACTACCGTGAATCCCAGTTCCACCATGAATGTTCGTTGTGTTCGATAAAGTTCATCTTTATGTCCAAATACCTCCTTTTTGTTAGCGCGTTTAGTTCACCAATCGAAATTCACAAGGCGCGGGTACTAAGTCCAGACGAAAAGTCAATAAAGTTCCATTACAGTTCGTAGAAACATGTCAAACGATGTATATAATCAATCTTTAGGATGTTTTTATCATAAATCTTCAATAATGTTTCAACCGGACAATTCCTTTGTCTTTAGAAATGAAAAGGAACTGAGCTCGCGCTCACGGCCGTGCGCGAGACTTAGCTCAAGGCATTCTGCCTGACCCCTGATTCAAACAGCTCTTATTCGCTCCCCATTCACAGTAGAAGCCTGAAACAGCATTTTAAAGACTGTTGACATCTAGTGGAAGCCTTAGGAAGTGCAATATGACCCCATTTACACTGTATATTAGATAGGCCATCACTTGAAAAACTACAAACCTCAGATTTCCCACTTTCTGGTTGGATTTTTCTCAGGTTTTCACCTGCCATATGAGTTCTGTTATACTCACAGACATCATTCAAACAGTTTTAGAAACTTCAGAGTGTATTATATCCAAACCTACTAATACTATTCATATATTCGCTTCTGGGCCTGAGTAGCAGGCAGTTTACTCTGGGCACGCTTTTCATCCGAATGTGAAAATACTGCCCCCTATCCCAAACAGGTTTTAAAAAACTCTGGCACACCGCTTTCATCCTCTTCCACAAAATAAGGTTGAAGTCGGAAGTTTACATACACTTAGGTTGGAGTCATTAAAACTTGTTTTTCAACCCCTCCACAAATGTCTTGTTAACAAACTATAGTTTTGGCAAGTCGGTTAGGAAATCTACTTTTTGCATGACACAAGTCATTTTTTCAACAATTGTTTACAGACACATTATTTCACTTATTATTCACTGTATCACAATTCCAGTGGGTCAGAAGTTTAAATACACTAAGTTGACTGTGCCTTTAAACAACTTGACATCATGGGAAAATCAAAAGAAATCAGCCAAGACCTCAGAAAATAAATTGTAGACCTCCACAAGTCTGGTTCATCCTTGGGAGCAACTTCCAAACACCTGAAGGTACTACGTTCATCTGTACAAACAATAGTACACAAGTATAAACACCATGGGACCACGCAGCCATCATACGCTCAGGAAGGAGACGCATTCTGTCTCCTAGAGATGAACGTACTTCGGTGCGAAAAGTGCAAATCAATCCCAGAACAACAGCAAAGAACCTTGTGAAGATGCTGGAGGAAACAGGTACAAAAGTATCTATATCCACAGTAAAACGAGTCATATGTCGACATAACCTGAAAGGCCGCTCAGCAAGGAAGAAGCCACTGCTCCAAAACCGCCATAAAAAAGCCAGACTACGGTTTGCAACTGCACATGGGGACAAAGGTCGTACTTTTTGGAGAAATGTCCTCTGGGCTGATGAAACAAAAATAGAACTGTTTGGCCATAATGACCATTGTTATGTTTGGAAGAAAAAGGGGGAGGCTTGCAAGCAGAAGAACACCATCCCAACCGTGAAGCACGTGGGTGGCAGCATCATGTTGTGGGGGTGCTTTGCTGCAGTAGGGACTGGTGCACTTGACAAAATAGATGGCGTCATGAGGGTGGAAAATTATGTGGATATATTGAAGCAACATCTCAAGACATCAGTCAGGAAGTTATTAAAGCTTGGTCTCAAATGGGTCTTCCAAATGGACAATGACCCCAAGCATACTTCCAAAGTCAACGTATTGGAGTTGCCATCACAAAGCCCTGACCTCAATCCTATAGAAAATGTGTGGGCAGAACTGAAAAAGTGTGTGCGAGCAAGGAGGCCTACAAACCTGACTCTCTCTGTCAGGAGGAATGGGCCATAATTCACCCAACTTCTGTGGGAAGCTTGTGGAAGGCTTTCTGAAACGTTTGACCCAATTTAAAGGCAATGCTACCAAATACTAATTGAGTGTATGTAAACTTCTGACCCACTGGGAATGTGATGAAAGAAATTAAAGCTGAAATAAATCATTCTCTCTAATATTATTCTGTCATTTCACATTCTTAAAATAAAGTGGTGATCCTAACTGGCCTAAGCCAGGGAATTTTTACTAGGATTAAATGTCAGGAATTGTGAAAAACTGAATTTAAATGTATTTGGCTCAGGTGTATGTAAACTTCCGACTTCAACTGTATATGCATGTGCAAAATAATACATTATAATCATATCTCCAACTATTACATTACAAACTTTCTCTATTGCAATAATGTGTTGAAAAGGTCATATTAAGGAGTTATAATGCCCTCATTCTGCATCTACAGAAGCCTATTCCCCATAAATTAAATAACCCTGTGAGAGTATAGAGTAGTGCATACTTGATCCCTTGAGGCGACGGTCCCTGTCCGTTGAGCACTCCCCCTGGAGGAAGTGAGCCACGGTGTCGTAGGCCGTGTAAATGGTTGAGTCAGACAGGGACTTGATTAGCCACTGCTGGTCCCATGGCAACCTTGTTCCTATAGCAACAAGCACACCGGACAAAAAAAAAGACCAAGAAAGAAAAACAATCAACCACCTTCTAGTGTGAACGGTAAGGCATATGCTTATCATATAATTACTGTGGTTTTACACACTGGGTCCTCCATTTAAATGGAAAACTGATCATTAAGCATGTGAAACATGTGTCCTTCCTGTTGTTTGGCACATTATCTACTAAAACATGCTTCCTTATTCTGGGTATTTTGCCTCCAAGCAAATTTTACACCATCCCAAAATTCCCCAAAGCCTCTGGTCTCAAAAGATGTGTTCCCGGACGTGAGAGGTTATTTTCTGGAACCATTACATGCCCCCATCTCATTGTTATCTAATTATTAGAGATATAGAAATGTTTTTTTGCACCCACCATGCGTCCTGTCCGCAATGGTCATGTGAGGTGAAATGTATATATTTTTTGGATGTGAGCACTCAGTGTGTTTGACCTGACGAAGTTCCGTTTCGGGCCCAGAATTTAGTCAGACTGTATGTTACTGGTAGAAATAGGCCCAGAGTTTAGTCAGACTGTATGTTACTGGTAGAAATAGGCCCAGAGTTTAGTCAGACTGTATGTTATAGGTAGAACTGGGCCCAGAGTTTAGTCAGTGTCACGCCCTGACCTTAAAGATCCTTATTATTCTCTATGTTTGGTTAGGTCAGGGTGTGACTCTGGTGGGAAAGTCTATGTTTTCTATTTCTTTGTTTTTGGCCGAGTGTGGTTCCGAATCAGAGGCAACTGTCTATCGTTGTCTCTGATTGGGGATCATATATAAGTTGTCATTTTCCTTTTAGGTTTTGTGGGATCTTGTTTTCCGTTTAGTGTCTGTGCCTGACAGAACTGTTCGCTTTCGTTTTCGCTTTTGTTATTTTGTTTAAGTGTTTTTTGAATTAAAGGAATCATGAACACTTACCACGCTGCGCTTTGGTCTACTATTCCTACCACCAACGAGAGTCGTTACAGAAGATCCCACCAAAAACGGACCATACAGCGTGGCCAGGATGAGTGGACATGGGAGGAAATCCTGAATAGAGAAGGATCCTGGACGCGGGTCGGAGAGTATTGCCGTCAAAGGGAGCAGATGGAGGCAGCGAAAGCGGAACGGCGACGATACGAGGAGTTAGATCAACAAAGGAAGCCCGACAGGCAACTCCCCCAAAAATTTCGGGGGGGCACACGGGGAGATTGGCGGAGTCAGGGTTTAGACCTGAGCCAACTCCCCTTGCTTACTGTGGGGGGTGTGTGACCGGAAAGGCACCGTGTTATGCGGTGATGCGCACTGTGTCTCCAGTGCGCATTCACAGCCGGGTGCGCTTTCGTTTTCGCTTTTGTTATTTTGTTTAAGTGTTTTTTGAATAAAAGGAATCATGAACACTTACCACGCTGCGCTTTGGCCTACTATTCCTACCACCAACGAGAGTCGTTACAGGCAGACTGTATGTTATAGGTAGAACTAGGCCCAGAGTTTAGTCAGACTGTCTGTTACTGGTATAACTGGGACCAGAGTTTAGTCAGACTGTATGTTACTGGTAGAACTGGGCCCAGAGTTTAGTCAAACTGTATGTTACTGGTAGAACTGGTCAGTAAAAATCCTGGCCCTGCACAGGACATGCTTTGCTGTGACACCAAACTAACTCCACTGATCCTGTCCCATGTCCCCTGTCCAAACTAACTCCACTGATCCTGTCGCATGTCCCCCGTCCAAATTAACTCCACTGATTATGTCCCATGACCCCTGTCCAAACTAACTCCACTGATCCTGCCCCATGACCAAACTAAAACTACTGATCCTGTCCCCTGTCCAAGGTAACTCCACTGATCATGTCCAATCTCCAAACTAACTCCACTGATCCTTCCCCCTGTCCAAACTAACTCCACTGATCCTGCCCCATGTGCCTGTCCCCCTCCTTACCCAGGGCATAGGTACGAGAGCAGGCGTGCTCCTGGAGCCAGTCCAGAGTGGCCTCAAAGTTCTTCCTGGTCTCATCACAGAACCTAAAGAGTGTGTGGTCACAGAGTGCCACCACACACTCATCTGCAGAGCGCGACATCACCTGCTTCTCTGGCTCCATAGAGATCAAAGCTTGGCCCTGGAACATTGGTAGAGGTCCAGGTTAGAACACACTAATGCATAACAAAGAAACGTATCAAACACATCAGTGAACAGCCCACGTCAACAACAGTAGCAAACAGCCCACGTCAACAACCATAGCAAACAGCCCACGTCAACAACCATAGCAAAGAGCCCACGTCAACAACCATAGCAAAGAGCCCACGTCAACAACCATAGCAAAGAGCCCACGTCAACAACCGTAGCAAACAGCCCACAGTGTAAACAAACAATATAGTTAAACAGCATAAACATGAACACAATAAATATAGATTGGTGTGGTATCTGTGGCAGCGTGAGAAGCATGGGCATAGGTGAAGGAGTCCCAGTGCAGCACCATGGACAGCAGCACTCAGTTCAGCACTGCGGAAGACTGCACTTCGTTCAAAACCAGGCCAGCCGAAGACAGCTCCACAACTCCTCTCACCCAACACACATGGTACAGGATTACTAATCAGCACACTTGCAAGGCATTCCTTAATCAACTGACTGGCACAAGAGTGCTGGACTCTTGTGGCTGGACCTCACTCAGCTGGAGCAGTTAGGAAGACAGCCAGCCTACTCACACTGTGTTATCGCTCTCCTGCCACAGACTCTGCCAGTGAGGCCACATTGCCACAAGAGACTACAGGTGGGCGCCATCTTTAACCACCCTCTTGCCTGAACGGCTTGTGGACAAGAACTCCAGAGACGCTGAAAGCTAGAGTAAAAGTTTATGAACCTTGAACTCTGTTGTGTGTTTACTCTTTTTCCACTTGTGTAGTTGGGCACACCCCACTCTTCCCGACAGTATCAAATAATGGATTTCAACCAAGGTACCTTCTCCTCCATCATTGGCTTCTGGATGGGTTTATTGACGTCCTGCACTTTTTCGGCCCTTGTAGCATTCAACCTGCATAATCTGAGAGAAGAAGACAGTTCATTACAAACTATGTTGTTGACTTTTTTAAATATTATTCTAGGTTGTTGTATAGGTCTGCTGCACCTCTGTAGCCATAGCTGTCCTACGAGGATAAATAAACTGGTATTGTATTACATGTATGCATAGTTGAGATGTTATGTGTAGCCATTAGGACTCACTCCTTCATAGAAGCCCTCGAGGTAGACCCTCTCCTTGGCCTCTGCCAGCTTCTCACGGTCATTCTGGCTCGGGATTGTCAACTGGTCACAGAACTGGAGGAGCCGACAGGTTCCCATAGCCAGGGATCTCAATGATGGGCAGATGGAGTAGAGCAGCGTGAGTACAAGGCACACAGTACACTGTCTGGTCATTTACAACCGAATAAAGGTTGCGAGAGGCAGCTTACCAGCTCAAAAGGTAAGACCATCTTGTATTTGATTCCATATTTTTCTCTCAGAGGAATCCAAGTGATCTCCAATTACTTCATTGACCAAAACATATTTTGCAATGCATAGGTTAACTAATATAGACCAGTAGCCACAAACAAGCACAAAGTAAATACTTAAGTAGTACAGTTAAAGCATCACCTGTTTCTTTTTTATATCCCTGAGTGCAGCAATGTCATTGGGTGCATCGGACGGAACGCTGGTGACAATTCCAGTGCCAGGGTGTCACAAAGCAAGTGGACCAAAGTCACATGAGAAACACAACCAACACCCAGAGGCACAAAAATGCCCCTGCGGTGTCCTCAGAGAATGTTTTCCCTCATTTCCCTCACCCCTTCTCTACCAAACACAGGACATTGTGCATGAGCGAGAGAACAAAGTCATAGACATCTGCATTCTGACGTTTCAATTTAGTCAGACAATTTCAATGCAGATGTAAACCCCTGGAGCAAAACAGACCAAAATAATTAATTGTAATGACTCATAGCAAAAGAGGCAATCCAAGAGCAATGCTGTGGGAGTTGTGTGTAGCATCCCCTCAGGTCCTAAATCAGTAACCATCATCTTTTTACTTTATTTCAATGTTTACTGTGCTCTACAATGACTTATGCCTCCCTCACTTTAGCTCTTCAAAAGGAGGAAGGCCTCAAGCCCGATCTTGACGTGCTGGAGCAGAGACATCATGGAAGCAATTAAGTGGTATTTGGAGCATTCTTGACTATTCCAATACCTTTGTCCTCCTTGATGGTGAGCATGGGCAGAGCATAGATGGTCTGGTAAGATGTCAGCGGGGCACTAAGAGCACATCCAAGAATATCTTACGGAGAGAGTTAAACGTGAGTGTGTGTGGTCACATGAGATGTAGTGTGTGTCTGTATGTGTCAGGCTCACGTAAGTTGCAGCGTGTAAGTGTATGTGCAGATACTTAAACATAAGGATGTCATTTAAATGTACATCTCTTTCCCAGAACATCCATGATCCCTGTGACCTTGCCGTTCTTCTTCGTGAAGCCCTGGTAAGACATGTGTACTAGTAGACCTCCGTGTGTTGATGAACACGTCTCCACTGGCCGTCTCGAAGGCTATGTACTTGATGTCAGGATGGACCCAGCAGTTAGTGGGGCTCTGTTCTGAGAGTAGCTGCCACCAAGAAGATGCTCTGATTTTTAAGGCCACTGCAGGGTTAGGGTTATCAGGAAAATAGTGTTCAGAAGAGTGCCATTTTTTTTTTTTGTAATCTCAAGCAGCAACCTGCTATAATCTGCTGTAACCTGCTATTAGGACAACCAACGTGCACCTTATGTCACAATTAACAACACAAAATTGATTGGTTACATCAATGAAAAAGTTGTTCCGAGTCTCATGCTACTAAATAAAATACAGTGTGTCGGGTTCACATAGAGTAGTACCTTAGTTTTGCAGGGTAGGGCTCGACAACCTTCATCGTAATGAGGGTGTAATCCTGTGAATCCCAAGAATGTAAAAACATTATGATTTTTTTTAATTTCACCTTTATTTAACCAGGTAGGCCAGTTGAGAACAAGTTCTCATTTACAACTGCGACCTGGACAAGATAAAGCAAAGCAGCGTGACAAAAACAACACAGAGTTACACATGGGATAAACAATCGTACAGTCAATAACACAATAGAAAAATCTGTATACAGTGTGTGCAAATGAAGTAATGAGGTTAGGCAATAAATAGTCCAATAGTGGCGAAGTAATTACAATTTATCAATTTACACTGGAGTGATATATGTGCAGATGCGGATGTGCAAGTAGAAATACTGGTGTGCAAAAGAGCAGAACAACAAAAACAAATATGGGGATGAGTTAGGTAGTTGGTTGGATGGGCTATTTACAGATGGGCTGTGTACAGCTGCAGCGATCGATCGGTAAGCTGCTCTGACAGCTGACGCTTAAAGTTAGTGAGGGAGATACAAGTCTCCAACTTCAGTGATTTTTGCAATTAGTTCCAGTCATTGGCAGCAGAGAAGTGGAAGGAAAGGCAGCTTAAGAAGGAGTTGGCTTTGGAGATGAGCAGTGAGATATACCTGCTGGAGCGCGTGCTGCGGGTGGGTGTTGCTATGGTGACCAGTGAGCTAAGATAAGGCGGAGGTTTACCTAGCAAAGACTTATAGATGACCTGGAGCCAGTGGGTTTGGCGACGAATATGTAGTGAGGACCAGCCAACGAGAGCATACAGGTCGCCGTGGTGGGTAGTATATGGGGCTTTGATGACAAAAGCTGCAGAGCTGTAGTCACACAACTCATTGAGATTATGTAGTGGTAAGAACATTTTACCTCTCCAGTCTGCCTGTCGTGGTCCATACACAGCTTTTCATCTTTCGGTGATTAGATGGTATACCTGCAAAAAGTAATGGCATGACAATGTAATAATGCTACATGGAAAATGCAGGGATATTCATAACCATTTCCAACAGCTTACCTTTTACCAAACTTAAATTTATTCCTCTCATTTAGGGCGATAAACTGCCACCTCACAAAGGAGTCGTAGAAAGGCTTCACAACGGTTGTGATGAAGGCGCGTCGCCAGTACCACCTGTGATATAATCACCTTTTTTAATAACATTGTCAGCACCTGAAATACTTTTTCAAAGTGAACTAAAGCATGTTTGTTGCTCTGCACATTCAGGTCTGAATCTTAACTTGAGATCCACACACTTAACTTCCACAATAATTATACATTGATGTAAATGCGAGATTTGCAAGAAAATTTAAGTTATTAGCACAGATCTCGAGTTAGGAATCAGTTCTCATGAAACAAATGTATGTCTATTGGTTAACATCAGGCTTCCTGGTACTGTATAAGATAACATTAAGAAACAAGCTCAGTTTGATGGTTTCTTGTCATAATCAGTCACCTTTACACCCATCATCTTTTGGTCTTTCACGGCCTGGGGTAGGAAGTACTCCAGCCAGTGCTCCATGTTGGCAAACGGCACCATCTCTTTGTCACTCAACCCCAGAGACCACATAATGTCCCATTGGAACTTGGACTCTACAGCCTTTGCCACTGCTTTGCTCTGAAGATCACACACAAGAGATAAGTTACATTTTGAATTGTGCATTAAAGGAAACAATTTCCCCCAAGCTTACAAGTAGTGCAGAGGATCAATTGATATTTGCATAAAATGTTCACCTTTATGGCCTTATATTTGTCTTTAAAGATGAACTCATCTGCAAACTTGGGGTTCTCTTCCTCCTCATCAGGGAACCTCCATCTCTCACTTCAGCTTGCTTGCACAGGCCTGTGAATTAAGATGAATGTAACCTTCTTAAATAACAGCCGATCATGTATGATGTGCACAGCAAGCTTCCTGTACAATGCAACCCAAATGGAAATAGGCATTGCTTCCCTTTTAAGCAATGGAAACCAACAGCAAACTACAACGAAATAAAGAGCAATGTGTAAAATACATTTTTCACAGAGGATCTTGAAGGTAATAAGACCTACACTTAGTACATCTACAAGTCAAATCTATATATATCTTACTTCGAAAGGGAGAAAGTATGACTGAGATGCAGCCTTCCATTCAAGTAGGGGTGGGTGACAAAGTACTTGTTTTTGCTGTGAATGAAAGGGTGGTACATTAGGTTGGGAAAAGTGGGCGTGAAAACTAAAGTAGGGCATGGATAATCATAATAACGGTCCAAGTAGGCTTACTATGTGCTTTCACCAATAGTGGTGGGTGAGTCACAATCAAACCTTCTTTCCTTCTCCCATTTCTGTTGGATTTCCCCCTCTATCTTTTGAGAAAGTCCAACTTTGCTGTTCCGTTTCGCTCCTAAAATTAATATGTATAATTAATTTAGATTGAAGAACAACAACATCCTTGTTCCTCATCATTATTTCTGCAATCAGCAGTTTAAACAATAACAAAGATAATTCCCTGGTAAAAAGGTAAGGGATGGGGCTGGAGAAATGTAGCCACTCTCATATTCATAGACAGGGCTATGGATGCAAGGGCTGACCATCTAAATTATAGTTTTAACCATGTTTTGAGGCTATATAATGTTTGTTTAGATTTACTTTGTTTACAAACATTGGAGTAAAACGAACCTTCAGCACTTAGCTGTTGACATCTACAGCTCATTCACACAGCGCAGACTTCTGGGAAATGTAGTATAAGTGAGGGGCTCTTTCACGGTGAGGGCTAGAAGGGATCAGCTTTTGTCAAATTACCGTAAAAAAAATGTTTTGCATTTAGCTAATCTTAACTTCCTTCTCCTGACCTGCTACGTTAATTACACTAACCTGCTGCGTAATTTCTCCTAACCTGCTACGAAAAGTCCAATCTGACATTAATTTGTCAAAAACTGGATCCCTTCTGGCCATGAACCTCTTTCACAGCAGAAGGAAGCAGCCTACTGTACTTTCTCTGGAGTACGAAAACACAATCAGAATATTTCACACCAATATTTATTTATTTTTTATTTCACCTTTATTTAACCAGGTAGGCCAGTTGAGAAAACAACAACACAGAGTTAGACATGGGATAAACAAACAGTCAATAACACAATAAATAACACAATAAAAAAAATATGTATACAGTGTGTGCAAATGAAGTAAGGAGGTTAGGCAATAAATAGGCCAATAGTGGCGAAGTAATTACAATTTAGCAAATTAGACTAGAGTGTTATATGTGCAGATGAGGATGTGCAAGTAGAAATACTGGTGTGCAAAAGAGAAGAAAAACAAATATGGGGATGAGATAGGTAGTTGGTTGGATGGGTTATTTACAGATGGGCTGTATACAGCTGCAGCGATCGGTAAACTGCTCTGACAGCTGATGCTTAAAGTTAGTGAGGGAGATATAAGTCTCCAACTTCAGTGATTTTTGCAATTCGTTCCAATCATTGGCAGCAGAAAACTGGAAGGAAAGGCTGCCAAAGTAGGTGTTGGCTTTGGAGATGACCAGTGAAATATACCTCCTATACCTATCATTGGAAATACATATTTATAGATTATAATTTACATTGTTCATATTTTTTAAAGGAGTGAAAAAAAATGTGATAAAAGATTTTAGTTAAGAGTCAACCCGTGCCTGAAGTTTGTTCAAAGAATATTGAAACTTCGACATTAATAAAAAATTTAAATAGAGCTGCAAAACCAAAGAGTTTTAGGATTCAGTTTCAGGGTGATTGGTTGCTGGTTACTTAGGGTCAGTGCTATCGGGATTCCTTGGGACGTCCCTACCCTAAACCCTAACATTAACCTTGCCCAGTTAAATAAAGGATAAAAAATATATAAAAATAAAAATTACCATAACCATTTTAAATATAAACTTCAATGGGGGTAGGGACGTCTTAAGGATCCCGGATAGCACTAAACCCCAATCTTAGTGTGGCCAGCTGATCGGTTTACGACATTGCCAGTTAAGTTGCAATGCCTGTGTTTGAACGTAAAGCAATTCGTCCGACCTGCAAGTGGAGTGACTATTGAAGGCCTAGCTAAGCCTAATATACATTTATAGACGATGAAAGGAGGAATACCACAACGCACATTGAACTTGTAGTCAGTATTGTTAAGTCGTTTTCATGATGATCATAGAAAATGTGGAAGCTTTGAAGTCTTGGCTGGCAAAACTCCTGGAGCCAATGTGAGTGTTGATTAATTGAAATGGCATTTAGCTAGATTGCACGAGTTAGCACTAGCTACGCCACCGCTAACGTTAACTTGTTATATGGCAATAAAAATACACATTTCACGTTTGTTCTGTCAATTATGCGACGTTACACATGCTGCATATCAGATTTGTTGGGTAAATTGCAGACACTAATCTGATTATAACATTTTAGATGTGTTTTGCTGTCGCTGCCGCAATTTAGCTAACTAATTAAGTAGCTAACGTTACAGTAGTTAACTTGGCCAGCTAACTAAAAGCTAGCTTGCTCAACTGAATCAACATCGTCCCAATCAAGGTGAATTATTTATATGAATGGCTGCACAGCACGTTTGGCTTGTGATGAATGGGTAACTACTTAGTCTACTCCTAGTTTAACATCCTATCATACATGTAGTGGCTAAGTTAGCTGCATCTACCCGGCCTTAGACAGTGCTAGCAGTGACGTCTAGCATTTAGCCAACCAGCTAACTAAGCCAGTTAAGAAGCATGTCATCCAAGTTGATGTAACTACGTGTGTGTTGTCATTTGTAGCATATGTGTTATGTAGCACGAGATTAGGGTCTAACCTTCTGCCTTAAAAACCTAAACTTTTTCCTTACAACTCTCTTGGTTACAAATGAATGATTCTAGCTAGATATTGTCTAATGCAGTGTTTCCAACCTTTTTCGGTTACTGCACCACCAACTGAATTTTGCCCTGCCCGGAGTACCCCACATGGGCATTTTACAAGTATCCTATGGTCTTCTAAAGTACCCCATGTCGATAGCGAAAGTACCCACAGGTATCCTAGTACCTCTGGTTGGGAACTATGCAAACCCTGTTGAGTAATATGGATAATGTTTGCGTTTGCAGATGTGAGGCGGACCCCTCTGCTTTAGCCAACTATGTTGTGGCTTTGGTAAAGAAGGACAAACCTGAGAAAGAGTTGAAAGCACTTTGTGCAGATCAACTGGATGTCTTTTTACAAAAAGGTAGGCTACGTAACTCCTTAATGTCAGTGTTGGTTTGCATCTCACCAACTAACGTTAGTATTTTCGTTGTGTAAACATGTAGTAGACTGACTGTGAAATCATTTGAGAGAAATGTTTATAAAAGTCTTATGCCTCGATGCTTTCCCTATTGCAGAAACCACTGGTTTTGTTGATAAGCTCTTTGAATGTTTGACCACCAAAAACTACTTGGGGAATCCACCTCCTAAGGAAGTTCCCAAAGAGGAGCCCAAACTCCCTGTGTTAAAACAGGAGGCTGTGGAGGTAAGGGCTTTTTTTGAGCTTCCTCTGTCGTATTATGTCGCAGTCTTTGATAGTGGGGATATACCTAGCTAACTATTGTTGTTTTCTTAAGGCTGAAAATGTAGAAGAAGATAGGGGGGATAACAGGAGGCGGAGAAGTCCACTGAGAAACCGCTCTGACTTAAACGAATCAAGGTGAGGCTGGAATCTATATGTTTGTTGTTTCCTGGTGTTCTCAAGAGTTCCTCTTGACAGTGATGAAGCTCTCTGGGGTCAAGATGTTAGTTTGATTAGGCCCTTGAGTCTAATGGACTGCACCTTTGACACAATTTAGTTATTGTTGTTGAAATGCTAGTCACATCAATAGTATAGATTACCACAAAGACAGGAAACTCCTTGAGTTCCAGTGCTGTATAAAAAGTGCTGCTAAATGACCAACCTACATGCCTGACCACACAGGGGACGTGGTGACCGCAGACGAGATGACCGCAAGCGGCGTGACATGGACCGCCACGGTAAAAGCACCGATTCCCACCGGGAGAGGCATGACCGGCACGGAGGCAACTCTCGTGGGCGCAGCTACAGTCGCAGCAGGAGCCGAAGTGGGAGCCGAGGCAAGAGCAGGGACAAGGAGCACAGCCGAGGGAGAGGTGAGACTCACAGGGGCGCGGACATGGATATATGCTTTACTTCAAATGTTTAACCTGAAAGGTTGAAAATAAATCTTTGCTAAGAACAAACAAAAGACATTAGCGTATTGATTGGACTTTTACTGGGGGATCCTTAAATGCCCTCTGGTGAGAATGTTTCCTAAAGGGGGTATTTTTTTCCTGGGTAATGTTGCAATTTGTGTCCTTTTAGGTTCAAGCTTTTCTGTGTGTCTGTGTATGTTAAACAGATTACAGGTCAAAGTTTGAAGTGGAGAGAAAGGAGCCTGAGAGTTTCAACTCCACCTCTGGGTCCCTGGTAACCCACCAGCACCCTCCGCCCCTCCTACCTACCCCCCAGCAGCACCCATTTCCCTCCTCCGGGGGCCAAGCAGTCCCCAACTCTGTTACCGTGGTAGCACCCGCTCACCTGCCCGACAGCACTACAGAGAGCTGGTCTAATTACTACTCTAATCACAGGGAGGGCAAGCCGTTCAACAAGGGCACTTCAGTCAAGCACCGCTGCCGTGACTATGACGGTAAGGGCTAACTAAAATGGTCTTATTTCACTCTGGTCTATATTATATGTTACAGATTTGCTGTGAATCTAGCAACAATATCTGGGTTTTATTTTTGCCAGGTAAGTCATTGAGGACACGTTCTCTTTTACAAGAACAACCATTTAATATATATATATATATATATATATTATGTAGCTAAACAGCTCTATCTTTTTTTGTGAATGAAAGGCACAAGACTAACTTACCTATAATCAAAATAAGTTCTAATGTAATGTATGTACTTGCAAAAACGTGTAAACGGATGTTGAATATGGAAGCAGGTGGCCTCGCATGGCCTTCTAATCATTGTGTGCTTCAGGGTTCATATAAGCTTATGTCTACTCTAATAAAATTGTACAAATATTTAGTAAAATACCAGTCGATTGTGTTTTATTTATGGATTAAATGCAATCGGTTGTGTGGTATTCCAACCCTCAGTAGGGTGTTTGCCTGGTTTAAAGCTGCGCTAATGACCCAAGTTGAACATCCTTCCCCTGAGGGACACTGTTTATATTCATCCAACAGTCTCAACAGCAATGATATTTCACTCCACCCCACCTTGAGGGTTCAGAGAAGAGCCTGGATCTTGTCAGGAACTGTAAACAAAAAGTGTCAAGGTTGCCAAACCGATAATCTCATTTGGGCTGATATAATTTCTATATTACATTTTTTAAAAGCTATTATTGGCAAGCATCTTGCTGAGCGCATTTACAGTAAGAAAGCCATTCATATATCTTTTTAATGGAATTTTGATCAGTCTCTGTCTTCCACAGAAAAAGGTTTCTGTGTGCGTGGTGACCTCTGTCCCTTTGACCACGGCAATGATCCTCTGATCGTGGACGACGTCACGCTGCCCGCCATGATTCCGTTTCCTCCACCTGGCATGCCTCCACCGTCCCGCATGGTCATGCCCCCCCACGGCCAGCCACCCCCGGCCATCAGGATGCCAATGCCCCCCCACGGCCAGCCGCCCCCACCGGGCATCTTCCCTATGCCGCCTCCTGGTGAGTAATGTTATGTTTCTCCAATTAGGAACTCAACACTGAACCCGGAATGCTCACCAGTCATTGTTTGACATAGGCTAAGGCCAAGAGTTTTTCCTGGTCAGGCCACGTGATTAAGAAAAACCCAGGGCCCTAGCTTTAGTTCCTGATGTGGTGAGAGCCTAGAGATGGAGGACTCATCATGGATATAACCCGTTTTAGCGTGGACATTGCCATTGAGGGCTTCCACCATTTTTAAAGTAGTCAAGTAGGTGGGGATTCCTATGGGTTGTAGCCTCAATGGCACTGCCCATGCTGTCACAGATGCTACAATGGCACAGATATAAAGACAAGTTCTATGGATGACTCATTTTAGGATGTATGGATGTGTGTTTGTATCAATGAGAAGAAAGCTGTTTCCCTGTTCAAGGCTTGCCTGTTCCATGGAGAAATGGCATGTAATAAGGACTCTGTTGTGCTACATAGAAACACACCTCAGGGAAACAGCTGTCTTTGTTGTCTTACCCTCACTAGTACTCACCCTATACTTAATGTTTATGTCTGCAGTACTTTACCTAGCCTATTCTGTTTAGGAGTTTATTAAGTAAATGACCAGTGTCTATTATTTACTGGGTTCAGCTTGTAATTGTATCTCCCATAGGGCCCCCATTGATACCATCAAGTGGGATAGAAACTCCCAACCACTCAGGGACTAGTTCTGCGTCCTCTCTAGGACCGCCTGGAGTGGGACTTCCTCCTCTTCCTCTACCACCACCACCTCCCTCTTCTGTCTCTCTACACCCCCAATATTCTCAGTCAGAATGTAAGCAGCTATGCTTTTCTCAATAAGCTTGGCAAAGTGGTACTTTCATGAGCATAGCTCCCATATTGTTCACATTTTTGTCAGTTTGTTTTCTTTTGACATACACTGACTTTCAAATCCATGTGAAGCAAATGGTATTGTTTGACTGTAGTGTGGAAGGACATAGAAATGCTGTTGTCTTAAAGTATTTATGTTCACATGGTTCATTCATGTGTTGCAAATTATTTCCTTTTTGAGTTGGGGTGTTAGTTTTGTTTTTGTGCTACTGCCTGGCCTGCATGATCTCGTTGTTTCTTTAGGGTGCAGTAGCATCTTTTGACCAGAGGGTTGCACTGTTGATGAACTAAAGTCCACTGTTCCTGTAAGCTGCACATTAGACAGTGCAAAAACTCTATTTTAGTAGTCCTGCCCACATAAGAGAGGAAATTAAAATGGGGTGCGTTTCACTACTCTCAATTGAAATATTATTTTTAGTTGCTCTAGTTTAGTGCATGCATTATTGAGTCCCAAGCCATTGAACATTATAGAGCAAACGCAGACTGTATAATATTGAGTTCAATACTAGAACTGTATTTTTATTTCTCCCTGTAGTGTAGCCATATAGTTAAAGTAGGTGTTGTGATGGATAGACCTATTTGGGTCAACAATGACTTCTTGTAATGATGTTTGTCTGTTCTCCCTTGTATTGCCAGATAATTATGACCCAGAGGGTTACAACCCAGAGTCTCCAGGCATGACAGCAGCCGGCCGGCCCCAGTACAGGCAGTTCATCCCCCGCATCCAGACCCAGAGGCCCAACCTGATCGGCCTCACTTCCGGGGATGGCCAGGGATCCAGAGGTATCACATGTGGGTCTTACTTTGGTGGTTTAGTTTGGGCTTTCTTTCTGATCCAACCCTATAGTAAACATGAGGACTTCTGTATTTAGGGTGCTATGAAATCTGTTTATTTTTTTTACCTGGTTCCATTTAGATTTTTCCAAAAATAATTTGGATGTTCTAAGTCCACAGCAATGCTTAAATCACATCCGTAGACCACTTTTGAGGTCAGGGTAAAATATTAGATTTTGGAGTAGTTACTGTAATTGAATTGTGCACCTATCCAAGAGTCTGTTTAGCAGTGTTTTTTGTAGCGCCCATGTGATGGTAGAGTTTTCAAAACAAATACCCACTGGACTGATTTAACATAATCCTGATAAAATTCTGCCAGGTAAGTATAGGGCCTTGTGAAATTATGCAATTATATCCTAAAGTTTGTAGTTAGCATTTAATTGAGAAGGTTTTTGGGAAAGTCTTTCCATCAACCAGAAGATTGTTTTCATTAGCTAGCATCATCGCTAATCGCTACACACAGTGGTAGAGGTGTGCACCACACAGACACAGTGGCATTCTTGTTGCCTCTTCAGAAAGTTGCAGGAAATGCGAATCACTGATGCATTCTATTCATGTCTTACGATAAACTTGGGCAAATTAATTAATGTTCAATACATTTCAACTGAACAAGAATATAAATGCAACATGTAAAGTGCTGGTCCCATGTTTCATGAGCTGAAATAAAAATCCCAGAAATTCTCCATATGCATTAAAAGCTTATTTCGCTCATATTTTGAGCCCAAATTTGTTTATATCCCTGTTAGTGAGCATTTCTCCTTTGCCAAGATAATCCATCCACCTGACAGGTGTGGTATATCAAGAAGCTGGTTAAACAGCATGATCATTACACAGGTGTAGCTTGTGCTGGGGACAATAAAGGGCTACTTTAAAATGTCCCGTTTTGTCACGCCACATGTCTCAAGTTGAGGGAGTTTGCAATTGGCATTCTGACTGCAGGAATGTCCACCAGAGCTGTTGCCAGAGAATTAAAATGTTAATTTCTCTACAAATGTAATTTGAGAGAATTTGGCAGTAAGTCCAACCGGCCTGACAACCGCAGACCAAGATACTCAAAGCATATTTACAACCTTTATTATTCAAAAACATAACATTTGAAAAATATGGTATTTTTCCATATCGCCCAGCCCCACTACCATAGCCATTTGACCTTTGATATTTTTGAATGAGCTAATGTAATGTTGCAATGTTTTACATTAAAGGGTGGATAACCATCCTCCAGGCTATTATTCCAGTCCCCCTTTAACTACCCACATTTTAGAAATGAGCTGCTCAACCAAACCTTGATAAACCGACTCTGTGTTTGAGCAGGGCTGGATCAAAGCCTGCTCACGAAGTAGCTCTCCAGACTGAGGGTTGACCACATTTTTTTTATTTTTTATATATACAGTTGCCTAACAGGTATTCTACTTTGTGGTGTTTAAGTGCCTTGCACAACGACAGGAGATGGTACATAGGATCAGAGAGCAGTCACTCAGCGTCCAATCCACATTCATGCTTTTTTTTTAATACGTACGTAGACTACACCAATTGTTGGTCATGGGAATTTGGTGAAAAGTCACAATAGCATCTGTCAAAATGTGTATGAATCCTGCCTTTACGTACCCTCAGTGTCATCCAGATACAGCGGTCCAGATTCGAGCTGTCATTATGAATGACGATGTGTTTCTCCTGTCCCAGCGGCTAACATCGTGATCCAGACAGAGCCGGCGGTGGCCAGTGTCCCCAGCAGTGTGTGTCGCTACAGCAGCACAGAGCATGAGAGTAGGAAGAGGCCCCTGGGGCCCACAGAGGGTCCACTGCGGCCCACAGAGGGTCCACTGCCCAAAAAACCCTGGATGGACAAGTAAGAACATTGTAAAATTGTATTTGTCACATGTGCCGAATACTTACAGTGAAATGCTTACTTACAAGCCCTTAACCAACAATACAGTTTTAAGAAAATACCTATTAAAAAAAAAAAAAAAGTAAGAAGAATAACTCATTCTCTTCCAGGCCCAACTACCAGGCCAACAACCAGCTCAACTTCCCCAACAACAAGCCCCAACACGGGGGCTTCCCCAAGAAGAATCACTACGTCAACACTAAGCTTGAAGTTCGCAAAATCCCCCGAGATCTCAACAACATCACCAAATTGAATGAGCACTTTAGCAAGTTTGGTACCATCGTAAACATTCAGGTAAGAAATCTGACAATACCTTGAAACCATGTGTACCACTAAACAATGAGTCTTAGATCAATAAATGTTAGGGTGTGTACATGCATTTTACTTTGGATGGTGATCAGGGACATAACTTCTGGCCTTCCCGTTTACTACTTTCTGACCTGTCTCCTCCAATAGGTGGTATTTGGTGGTGACCCCGAGGCAGCGCTGATCCAGTACACAGCCAACGAGGAGGCACGGAAGGCCATCTCCAGCACTGAGGCGGTGCTCAACAACCGCTTCATCCGTGTGTACTGGCACCGTGAGGCCAATACCCAGCAGGGACAGGGCATGGGTCAGGGCCAGGGGGACGGACATGGACAGAGCTCTGCTATGGGGCAGCAGCACCCCAGCGTTCATAAGGTGGACAGAGCACTTCTCACTACTGCTAAAACCTTTTTAGCTGGCCAAGCATTTATTCATTCGGACAGTAGTTTTGATTTTGAATGGAGAAGTTCAAAGTTCCAGGTTAGATGTGATCAACATTTCTTTCATGACTCTTATGTATCTCTGTATAAACCAGCAGGTAATCAAACAACACAATCCCGGAGCCTATGTGCTGAATAATAAGACGGTGTCCAAACATGGCCTTGGTGTTGGAGCTGTGGCTGGAGGCAAACTGGATATCCTGCACCCCAGCGCAGACCCTGCAGCGGTAAGCCGTCAGCTCATTTGGTCTGAGAGTGCCCCTATGCAGAGCTACAGCATGGTGTTGTATGATGGCAAAGAGAGTAGATTGACACGGGGGTAAGGTAGTAATCAAAGGGTCTCTCTTCCTGTCCTAGGCACTCTTCTCTACTTCTGTGGCCCTTCAGAAGGGGCCCTACAGCTCCACAGTCCACAAGGGAGCGTCCAAGTCACTTGGTAAAACTGCCAAAGCACTTGAAGCACAGGAGATCTTGAAAAAGAAGCAGGCAAGTAATTTTTGCCGTCTGCATTTTGAATGACTTTCATAGTCAGTCAATACCTTTTATACACAAATCAAAATTACACTGTAAATAATTGTTTGCTTTATTCTTGTTTCAGGAGACATTGAAGTTGCAGCAGGACATGAGGAAAAAGAAGCAGGAGATGCTGGAGAAGCAGATTGAATGTCAAAAGGTAAGATGGTTGCTTATACTACATACAGTTGAAGTCGGAAGTTTACATACACTTAGGTTGGAGTCATTGTCTTGTTAACGAACTATAATTTTGGCAAGTCGGTTAGGACATCTACTTTGTGCATGACACAAGTCATTTTTACAACAATTGTTTACAGTCAGATTATTTCACTTATAATTCACTGTATAACAATTCCAGTGGGTCAGAAGTTTACATACACTAAGTTGACTGCCTTTAAACAGCTTGGAAAATTCCAGAAAATGATGTCATGGCTTTAGAAGCTTCTGATAGGCTAATTGCCATCATTTGAGTCAATTGGAGGTGTACATGTGGATGTATTTCAAGGCCTACCTTCAAACTCAGTGCCACTTTGCTTGACATCATGGGAAAATCAAAAGAAATCAGCCAAGACCTCAGAAAGAAATTGTAGACCACAAGTCTGGTTCATTCTTGGGAGAAATTTCCAAACACCTGAAGGTACCACAATCATCTTTACAAACAATAGTACGCAAGTATAAACACCATGGGACCACGCAGCCGTCATAGCGCTCAGGAAGGAGACGTGTTCTGTCTCCTAGAGATTAACGTACTTTGGTGCTAAAAGTGCAAATCAATCCCAGAACAACAGCAAAGGACCTTGTGAAGATGCTGGAGGAATTGGGTACAAAAGTATCTATATCCACAGTAAAACGAGTCCTATATCGACATAACCTGAAAGGCCGCTCAGCAAGGAAGAAGCCACTGCTCCAAAACCGCCACAAAAAAGCCAGACTACGGTTTGCAACTGCACATGGGGACAAAGATTGTACTTTTTGATGTCTGATGAAACAAAAATAGAACTGTTTGAGGGGATGCTTGCAAGCCGAAGAACACCATCCCAACGGTGAAACACGGGGGTGCAGCATCATGTTGTGGGGGTGCTTTGCTTCAGGAGGGACTGGTGCACTTCACAAAATAAATGGCATCATAAGGAAGGAAAATTATGTGGATATATTGAAGCAACATCTCAAGACATCAGTCAGGAAGTTAAAGCTTGGTCGCAAATGGGACTTCCAAATGGACAATGACCCCAAGCATACTTCCAAAGTTGTGGCAAAATGGTTTAAGGACAACAAAGTCAAGGTATTTGAGTGGCCATCACAAAGCCCTGACCTCAATCCTATAGAAAATGTGTGGGCAGAACTGAAAAAGTGTGTTCGAGCAAGGAGGCCTACAAACCTGACTCAGTTACACCAGCTCTGTCAGGAATGGGCCAAAATTCACCCAACTTATTGTGGGAAGCTTGTGAAGGGCTACCCAAAACGTTTGACCCAAGTTAAACAATTTAAAGGCAATGCTACCAAATACTAATTGAGTGTATGTAAACTTCTGACCCACTGGGAATGTGATGAAATAAATAAAAGCTGAAATAAATCATTCTCTACTATTATTCTGACATTTCACATAATTAAAATAGTGGTGATCCTAACTGACCTCAGAATGGGAATTTTTACTAGGATTAAATGTCAGGAATTGTGAAACTGAGTTTGAATGTATTTTGGCTAAGGTGTATGTAAACTTCCGACTTAATTTAAAGGATGCCACCATCACCACCTTTCCTTTTAGTCGCAAATAAACCACATTCTGTGATCATCATCGTGTTGTCACTATCAAAACAAGGACACCTCTAGACCAAGAGACCCTGGGTGTTGTCCTGGATACCCTGCTCGTCTTACATTGATTAGTCAGTTAATCTCATGTCCTCCCTCCTATAGGCTCTGATCAACAGACTTGAAAAGAACAGGGCCACATTGAAGCCAGAGGAGAGGGCCAACATTATGAAGACTTTGAAGGATCTGACCGACAAGATCTCCCAGCTTCAAAACGAGATGAACCCAGCCTCCCATTCCACAGCCAACACGGCTCAGTCCAAGACTAAGACAGATGTAAGTCTACCTACCATATCATATTCTGTGATTTGTTGAATCAACTCAACTGACATGACAAAAAATACATTCCATTGCATGCGCTTGATCATAATTTGAATGAACATTTTACATTAACATGGAAATGATTGCATCACAATACCAGGCAGCCATTGTAAACCCATGAGTTTACCAGTCAAATTGTCAGGGTTAAGCCCAGTGTCCACTGGCACTTAAAATTAGGGCAAATTCGAGCTGGGTCGGGGGAAACCCGGGCCAGCGCAGCCCAGTTTCACAACTGGTGACGACGTTACTATGCAACCACCAGCTAATCACTGCTGGATGCTGACACATTTAGCTAGCTCGTCTGGGCTTGTTGCTGTTAGCTAGCACATGGACAAGCAGTATTGTAACAGTCAGACATTACACAAATTACCACCTTAGCTGGATCCTTCATTTTGGCGCTACACAAACTTTTACAAGAACAGTCAGCCTTCTAATGCTAGCTACCAAACGTTAGCTAGTAAATCAGTTGAAACAAGCTAGCAAGCTAACTTGAGAATAGGAATTGTATCCGGCCAGGTCATATTAAAATCTAGCTACATATCAAACCTGTCGTCTGGTTTGCTTGGTTAGCTAGCTAGCTAATAACCAATGTCACGGCAAGCAAGGTAGGAATTAAGCTAACTAGCCTGTTATGCTAGCGACGACACTAACCGTTTTGCTAGCGTTAGCAACTTAAATACATGGCTATGATTCTGGCTGGCACTGGCAGGAGTATGGGGTGCTAGATAGCTAGCAACATTAGCGAAGCCACCTGCACAGTCACAAATTGGCTACCTAGCAAAATGACATTTCTAATTCCCAGAGGCACTGGAAACGCAATTCGAGCTAGCCCACCAAGGTCAGCCCAACCTGGGTTGACTTCAAAGTTCTAATTGAAACTGGGCTTTAGAGGCTCCAAGCCCCTTCTGTACTCTGAGTCTATTTACGTCATAAGAAGGAATTCCCTTTGACCACGCCCACAAATTGGAGGAAACAATAATTCTTTCCCATTAACCCCCATTGTAAAAGAGTCAACTTTATTGTCTATTTTTTTATGTTAGGTTCTACAGAAATAACAAAACATGACAAAGATGTGGTGTTCAATATACATGTAACCTGGTCAAAAATCTGACCTGCATGTAGGGAAGCCTGCCAGAAGAGCCCTCATGTGGCTACTAGCTTCATTTAAAAGGGGCATGAGGGAAGCCCTAAAATATTACATATTTTTAAGTAGTGAGAACACTCTGGAGCAGGCAATGTTGAAAGTAATCTTTAGACATGTTGTACTTTTCCTACATGTTTTTTTGCAATTGACTATAACAAGCAGACAACAAGAACATTGTGTTTTGAAAAGGGTAAAGTTTTTGCTGTGGGGTAACCAAGGTAACCTCAGGTTGTTTTCCCCCACGGCAGTGGGCCAGAACATTCTGTCTAATACCAAATTGGAGTATTCATTCTATTTCTATGGCGCATGCATTGTGGAAATCCCAAAATAATATCAATGGTGCTCTCCTCTCCCTCAGGCACAAAAGGAGCTTCTGGACGCAGAGCTTGATTTCCACAAGAAGATGAGTTCTGGAGAGGACACGACCGACCTGAAGAGGAGACTGGGTCAGCTGCAGGTTGAGGTGGGTACACAGGGCATCCATAATTTGGGAAGTGCGCTCTAGCATTAATGATCATTTCTGGAATGTGGCAGTCTTCTGACATACTAAAGGAGGAGTGGCAGCCTGGGCATATCCAGAACACGTGTACTGTTGGTTAAAATGCAACCTTTACAAGAATGGTCTGAAGTGAGCAGAAAGGATGTGAACATATGTCTTGTCCCACAGCTGTTCTGTCTGTCGCTAGTCACATTATGTCATCCTTGATGTCAGAGGATCAGGCTGGAAACAAGAAATGTATTTTTGTTAACAACAGCCCTCTGCATGGCTTTTCCAGCATGGTGTGCTTAAATTAGCCGCCATGAAATATGCATGGCTTTACCCCTCTTCTGCACATTAAACTGCAGGCACTTAACAAGCCCAGAGGACACCCACTAATGAATCCTAACCAAACAGAGATCCTACATTGATGCATCTGATGTCATTAAAGTTTGAGATTGTGTTCCTTGTAAGAAAGTGGAGGGATGACAGGAGGAGGAGGGAGTGTTGGTGCTCTGCTCCAAGCCATCAGGGCCACCAGTCAGTCTGCTGGTACATGTTCCCTTGGACACATTAAATATGGATACCAAGCCTGTGGGAACACTGGTTCTCAGTAGCACTATATTTTCTTCCTGGATACTGACGCTGCTGCCTGGCACTGTTTGGTGAGGACATGCCAGGTAGCACCATCTCCACCACCTTGGTTTGGGGTCTGGTGACACGGCCAGCTGTCTTGGTTCCACATGTGGATCTGTGGCATCACCTTATAGTGTCAGCTGGCACCTCGTGCTGTGTGTTGTTGAGAAATGGAAGTTAGCTGTGGATCTGATGACCTTGTTGACTGTGTTTCCCCCAGGCCACCCGGTTGGGCCTGATACCAACCGGGCGTGGGAAGGTGGGCGACGCAGCAGGCATCAGGGGCAGGGGCCGAGGAAGGGGCAGGGGACGGGGACACAGAGGAGGTGGCAGAGGGGGCAATCACATGGTGGTGGACCACAGGCCCCGAGCCATCGCTATCCTGGGAGTCACACAGGAAGAGAAGGAGGAACTGATGCCTCACTTTGTGGTAAGAAAATACACCCTTATCAAATCCAGCTAGTCGTATAATTTTCCCAAAGTGTCTTATTTGAATATTGAAAAGTCTGTGCTAGAACTCAAGTGGGACAAAGCATGAATCATTATAGTTGTAAAAACAGTGCTTCCACCAGAGAGATGTGTAAAGGAGTTTCTACTGGTACTTACGGCTGTTTCTGTATTCTCGTCTTTGTCACAGAAATTTGGTGAGATAGAGGAGCTCCGTGATCAGGACGCTACCAGTGTTGTCATGACGTTCAAGACCCGGAGCGACGCGGAGAATGTATGTCCTGCAGATGGCATGCACACAGTAACATTTTGATGCCTTTTATAACTGAGAAAGTTTTCAAGTTTTAATTAAATTTTACCATTCATGATCATTTTCACGTTATAGGCTGCAAACCAAGGAGCAAAGTTCAAAGGTCGCGTTCTACAGATTTCATGGTTCAAGCCGAAGACACCATCCGTATCCACAGAACCTGAGGAGGAGGACTCGAAGGAAGAGGTCAATGCGGTAAGTTACTGTACTTCTCTCCTTATTTCCTGTTTTATTATAGCATTTTGGAAAACCATGTAAAATCATCACTCAATGAACCGCTTGATCTAAAGATTATTATTTCATGTGATTCCTCCAGGAGGTCAGCCCCTACTTGCTTATGGAGGAAGAGGAGGAAGACGACGATGAGGATGACGAGTATGAGAGTCGTTCATGGAGGCGATGAAGGCAATACGAACGTCACACTTTTTCGTGGGAAGGACTTTGATATATTTTTTAAACTAATTCAAGCTGATTTGACAGAAATCACTTCTTTAGGTTTTTTTAGACCAGCTTCCAGTATTTTGAGACTGAAGAAGTAAGGACTAATATGAGACAAAGTCTATACTTTAATCATACGTGTGAAGCTTGAAAGGGCCGACTGTTTTCTCTTGAAACATCTGAATAATTATTAAAATCTCACTTTTGCTGAGATAAATCTAAACCGTTATAAATAAATGTTTCGATGTGGTTACCAGATAATATCAGTACAACATTTATGACTACTGTGAATAGGTATTTTTATAAATATTTAAGCTATGGTTTCATCCTCTCTTATTTGGCTGATGATGTCTATAATTACGAGGCTCAAGGTCCAGGGATGGCTACTCTGTCACAGCTACGTTTACAGAAGGCATCAGCGTCCCCTGTTGAAATGTAAATGAGATACAGCCTCCATCTTGGATTCAAAGAGAGACACTTGATATTCCACTGAGTATTTTGTTGTCGACTAAATGTGTGGTGCCACTTTATGCACATATGAACACCAAGACTAATGTTACGCACTTTTGAGATGGTGTATAACAACTCTATTTTCTCTGTTTCCGAGTCATCTCTTCTGTCATCTGAGACCAAAGATATCTTTGGATGAGGATGTCTTCATCTATTGTCAAACTTGTTGGAGATCTGTAGACAATGGTGTTTGAATGTATACTGAGCATTTGGTTTTATATATAATTTTGTCTTGCATAATCAGAAGGCTGCATTTTTACGAGATTTGTTATTTTTCTTGCAATAGGAATAACTTTGTTATTTTTTCAGTTTGTCATTTGAATGAATGTTGAAATTGTGTCAGGAAAAGAGGTCCCATTTTTATTTTCAAGCAAGAGTACTTAATGTCCCTACTTAAGGTAGGTTTGTGTTAAACCAACCCTTGTGGCGTCACTTCACAACACATTCTTACCAGCTCATGTCTGCCAGGATTTAGCTGCATGGTTTTGAGAGCTGACAAGTAAACCATGCACAGTTTCTGATCTTATTTTACAGTAGCAATATTCGGCAGCAGTTTAATCCATTCGATGTGAGGCACTTAGTGTTAATGAGTGAGAACTCACTGCAAGTCAAGAAGCATTGTGTTGGTGGCTCTGAAATGAGCAAAGTAACATACTCTTTTGAATGTGTATACTTGAAAAAAGGTGTGTATTATTTGTCCTTACATACTGTATTTACATTTTGTCAGGAGAGGAAAAATGAATCCTGTATAGCTGCTGCTGATCTATAGATACTGAACTCTAGAGCATGTTCTTCTTTCATATTTGGCCAGGGCCTCTAACTCAAGACTAGACCATCTAATTCAACGTTAAGTGCAAAAAAAAAACAGTTTTATGTTGCCGTAGCCCCTACCAGAT
Source organism: Salvelinus namaycush (assembly GCF_016432855.1). Classification (NCBI taxonomy): domain Eukaryota; kingdom Metazoa; phylum Chordata; class Actinopteri; order Salmoniformes; family Salmonidae; genus Salvelinus; species Salvelinus namaycush. The sequence goes on along the minus strand of NC_052318.1, from coordinate 7,394,474 downwards.
TTTGATCCCTGTTCATTTTGCAGTCCTATTGAAAGAGTTAGATTAGAGACATGTGGAAAGTGGGAGGCTTACTCTTGGACTCCTAGGCTTTGCTTCATCTACATCAGTGAGGCTTGGTGTTACCATCTAACAGACATCAGCATGGCACTTATATCAGGTGGCAACATATTTAGTTTTGGAAATAAATAAAATGCCAATTGAAATGTGAGAAAGGGACAAAAGTAAGACCAGAAGGAAAAGGCTAAAGAATAAGATGTTCTTTTTCACTGCACAGTACCCTCACACTTGTTTGCTATGTGCTTTTATGAACAGTCCTTTTCTTGAACATGTCAGTAAAGGACAGATCTAATGACAGGATTATTACATATTAAAGTGGGATTTCAGAAATTGCTTTGAGAAACTTCTACACTTGTTTATACTGCAATGTGGATGCTACTGTGACATCGTAGTGTAAAATGGAACCCATTTATTGGAAGAATCATTTTGGGATTTGTTACTGTTTATATTTGCGGGATGTGGATGTATTTTTGATTTATTCTGTTTGTAAAATGGATTTCTAACTCACTAGCATGTTTGCTTTTACCAATAAAGATTGAGGAATGGGGTGCTTGGAAGAGAAACAAAATACAAAATATAAACAATTTGAATTAGACACAAGCAACAACAAAAAAAAGAAATGCATTCAAATTTCTACCTGGGTGGGAGAACATTCCAAAAGAATATTACCTTCAAAACCTGTGTTGTCATTCCTTTACTATTGTCTTAACTTTTTCACCGATCGTTCATGATTATCCATAATTATGGTAGCATCCACATTCGTGTAAAAGTGTTGACAAAAGTCACTCCTAAATGACACGATACATTATTCACCATTCACTTCCTATTGGAGAAAACAATCCGAAACAAGCTGTAAATGCATCGAACAAGTTTGTAGTTACAAGCTTGATGTGGTCATTGTGTGCAAGAAATATGGGACAAAATACTAAACTTTCTCCAACTTGAATACACTAAGTAAAATTTGTCCTAGTACTCGTGACATCTTCAAATCGGGGTACTAGATATATAAAGTGCTTTCATTTATTAACGGTAAATCAGATGTATGAAAATATCCTCAAATAAAAGGTAACATTCTGTACTGTTACCTCATGAAACATTTGATCTCAAACCTAAAATGCTGGAGTGTACCGGCACGTAGTTTTATTTGTATGCTGATGGGAAAACAGGGTCATTCTCGGGTGGGCTTCTGCCATGGCACCCATCCCACCCACCAAAACAGAATTCCAACACGGAGAGGAACTTAAATTGGCTTCAGTGACTTTGACATATTCAAATGTTGATAAATAATGCATGAACATTCCTTACTTTAGGAAGTGAAGTGAAAAACACTCAAGAGTCTATTTGATTTAATGCAAGCGCTGTTGGGTTACCCGTGGGACGAAATGTCAACCACAGCCACTCGTCGTCCTCGAAACCCCGGTCGCCCTGGTGATGAGCACTACGTGCACGCGCCACAGATCCCAAAGTGGAGACAGACAATTGGAGGGTCATTTGGTGAAGGAAACCTTTGGAGCTGTACACAGGCTAGGGAGATGAGTGCTGCTGTCACATCTTGATACAAACAAATCCATAAAACATGTCAGATGCAATCTTCAGAATGGGAATGCACACAGATGACAAGCCAACAATCCACCACAATGACCACTGAATTATACATACTGTTATTAAGAAGTCTAAGAATAAGAGAGAGAAGGACATTATACTTAATTCGGGATAAAATATTGAATGGAATAATACATGACATAGTTTGTTTCTCCTCTCTGAACATCTTTGCAGCCCAGCTGGGCAATGAGTCGGACTTCCTTTAAAGTATAGGCCTACTGCACAGTATACAAAAAGTCTACCCTGCCAAGATGGGTTTTTTTTTTTTTTTTTCTCTCTCTCTCTCTCTCTCTCTCTCTCTCTCTCTCTCTCTCTCTCTCTCTCTCTCTCTCTCTCTCTCTCTCTCTCTCTCTCTCTCTCTCTCTCTCTCTCTCTCTCTCTCAATTCAATTCAATTCAATTCAATTCAATTGACTTTATTGACATGGCAAGTTCATTATTACTTACATTGTCAAAGTATACATATCGAAAAATAAAAATCGAATATATATGTATATATATACAAAATATATATATATTTATATATAAATAAATGGTGGAACCAACAGTAATAATAATAGTAGTAGTGGACATGGGATTACCATTAACAGCAACTACAACAACAATATTAATCAGAACAACAATATATTAAATCAATGGTAGTAGACCAGTGTCAACATGACTTGAGAAGACATATGACCTGGTATGAAAGACAAAACAAAACTAAGCTAAATGGGAAATATTATCAACATTACTTTGCATTTTTCACTGGCTGTCCCTCAGGTTGTGGCAGGAGGACACATATTTGGCTGCCAAAACTGCACATTTTGGCTTTTCACCCAATAAATATTTGATTTTTTCTTCATCTTTTATAGTTTCAAATTCTTTGTATTGAGTTATAATTTTGGGAAAGAAATATGCTCTTAGGTCTGAGTATTTGTCACAGTGTAGTAGGAAATGCACCTCTGTCTCTACCTCTCCCCTGGAGCAGAGTGAGCACAGCCTGTCCTCTCTGGGCAGCCAGGTTTGTCTGTGACGACCGGTCTCTATAGCCAGACTGTGCTCACTGAGTCTGTACCTAGTCAATGTTTTCCTCAGTTTTCTATCAGTCACAGTGGTCAGATAGTCTGCCACCATGTACTGTCTGTTTAGAGCCAAATAGCATTGAAGTTTACTTTGATTTTTTGTGGTGTCTTTCCAATAGGTGATATATTTTTCTTTTTGTTTTGTGATGATTTGGTTGGGCCAGATTTTCTGAGGGCTGTCCCGAGGCTCTATGGGGTTGGTTTGGGTTGGTGAACTGAGCCTCAGAACTAGCTGGCTGAGGGGACTCTTCTCTGGTTTCATCTCTTGACATTGTAGAGCTGTGTGATGGAATGTTTTGGGGTCACTTGTTTTTAGATGGTTGTAATATTTGATGGCTCTTTTTTCTATTCGAATGAGGAGGGGGTATTGGCCCAATTCTGCCCTACATGCGTTATTTGGAGTTTTTCTTTGTACTTGCAATACAGTCTTGCAAAACTCTGCATGCAATATTTCAATTGGATGTTTGTCCCATTTGGTAAATTCATTATTAGAGAGTGGACCCCATACTTCACTGCCATATAGAGCAATTGGTTCTATAACTGATTGAAAAATTTTGAGCCAGATTCTAATTGGAATTTCAATTTTGATGTTCCTTTTAATGGCATAGAATGCTCTTCTTGCTTTGTCTCTCAGCTCATTCACAGCCATGTGAAAGCTACCTGTGTTGCTGATATTTAGTCCTAGATATGTGTAGTTTTTGGTGTGTTCTAATAGAACTGTGTCCAAATAGAATTTATATTTGTCATCCTTATTTCCCGACCTTTTTTGGAATATCATTATATTTGTTTTTTTTAGGTTAACGGTCAGAGCCCAGGTCTGACAGAACCTGTGAAGACGATCTAGGTGCTGCTGTAACCCCTCTTTAGTGGGAGACAGCAGCACCAGGTCATCTGCGTACAGCAGACACTTGATTTCAGTGTTGTGTAGGGTGATACCAGGTGCTGCCGATTCTTCTAATATTTTTGCCAATTCATTAATGTAGATGTTAAATAATGTTGGACTTATTGGGCAGCCCTGTTTCACTCCACGCCCCTGAGAGAAGAAGTCTGTTTGCTTGTTGCCAATTTTAACCGCACATTTGTTTTTAGTGTACATTGATTTAATAAAATCATATGTTTTCCCTCCAATACCACTTTCTATTAGTTTATAAAAAAGACCTTCGTGCCAAATTGAATCAAATGCTTTCTTGAAATCTACAAAACACGAGTAGATTTTGCCTTTGTTTTGGTTAACTTGTTTATCAATTAGAGTGTGGAGGGTGTAAATGTGGTCTGTTGTACGATAATTTTTTAGAAATCCAATCTGGCTTCTGCTCAGGACGTTGTGTTCGTCAAGGAAATGATGTAGTCTGCAATTTATAATACTGCAGAGAATTTTCCCCAAGTTGCTGTTAACGCAAATTCCTCTGTAATTATTTGGGTCAAATTTGTCTCCATTTTTATAGATTGGTGTGATCAATCCCTGGTTCCAAATATCGGGGAAAATACCTGCAGTGAGGATAATGTTGAAGAGTTTGAGTATAGCCAATTTGAATTTGTGGTCTGTATATTATTATCTCTCTCTCTCTCTCTCTCTCTCTCTCTCTCTCTCTCTCTCTCTCTCTCTCTCTCTCTCTCTCTCTCTCTCTCTCTCTCTCTCTCTCTCTCTCTCTCTCTCTCTCTCTCTCTCTCTCTCTCTCTCTCTCTCTCTCTCTCTCTCAATTCAATTCAATTCAATTCAATTCAATTGACTTTATTGACATGGCAAGTTCATTATTACTTACATTGTCAAAGTATACATATCGAAAAATAAAAATCGAATATATATGTATATATATACAAAATATATATATATTTATATATAAATAAATGGTGGAACCAACAGTAATAATAATAGTAGTAGTGGACATGGGATTACCATTAACAGCAACTACAACAACAATATTAATCAGAACAACAATATATTAAATCAATGGTAGTAGACCAGTGTCAACATGACTTGAGAAGACATATGACCTGGTATGAAAGACAAAACAAAACTAAGCTAAATGGGAAATATTATCAACATTACTTTGCATTTTTCACTGGCTGTCCCTCAGGTTGTGGCAGGAGGACACATATTTGGCTGCCAAAACTGCACATTTTGGCTTTTCACCCAATAAATATTTGATTTTTTCTTCATCTTTTATAGTTTCAAATTCTTTGTATTGAGTTATAATTTTGGGAAAGAAATATGCTCTTAGGTCTGAGTATTTGTCACAGTGTAGTAGGAAATGCACCTCTGTCTCTACCTCTCCCCTGGAGCAGAGTGAGCACAGCCTGTCCTCTCTGGGCAGCCAGGTTTGTCTGTGACGACCGGTCTCTATAGCCAGACTGTGCTCACTGAGTCTGTACCTAGTCAATGTTTTCCTCAGTTTTCTATCAGTCACAGTGGTCAGATAGTCTGCCACCATGTACTGTCTGTTTAGAGCCAAATAGCATTGAAGTTTACTTTGATTTTTTGTGGTGTCTTTCCAATAGGTGATATATTTTTCTTTTTGTTTTGTGATGATTTGGTTGGGCCAGATTTTCTGAGGGCTGTCCCGAGGCTCTATGGGGTTGGTTTGGGTTGGTGAACTGAGCCTCAGAACTAGCTGGCTGAGGGGACTCTTCTCTGGTTTCATCTCTTGACATTGTAGAGCTGTGTGATGGAATGTTTTGGGGTCACTTGTTTTTAGATGGTTGTAATATTTGATGGCTCTTTTTTCTATTCGAATGAGGAGGGGGTATTGGCCCAATTCTGCCCTACATGCGTTATTTGGAGTTTTTCTTTGTACTTGCAATACAGTCTTGCAAAACTCTGCATGCAATATTTCAATTGGATGTTTGTCCCATTTGGTAAATTCATTATTAGAGAGTGGACCCCATACTTCACTGCCATATAGAGCAATTGGTTCTATAACTGATTGAAAAATTTTGAGCCAGATTCTAATTGGAATTTCAATTTTGATGTTCCTTTTAATGGCATAGAATGCTCTTCTTGCTTTGTCTCTCAGCTCATTCACAGCCATGTGAAAGCTACCTGTGTTGCTGATATTTAGTCCTAGATATGTGTAGTTTTTGGTGTGTTCTAATAGAACTGTGTCCAAATAGAATTTATATTTGTCATCCTTATTTCCCGACCTTTTTTGGAATATCATTATATTTGTTTTTTTTAGGTTAACGGTCAGAGCCCAGGTCTGACAGAACCTGTGAAGACGATCTAGGTGCTGCTGTAACCCCTCTTTAGTGGGAGACAGCAGCACCAGGTCATCTGCGTACAGCAGACACTTGATTTCAGTGTTGTGTAGGGTGATACCAGGTGCTGCCGATTCTTCTAATATTTTTGCCAATTCATTAATGTAGATGTTAAATAATGTTGGACTTATTGGGCAGCCCTGTTTCACTCCACGCCCCTGAGAGAAGAAGTCTGTTTGCTTGTTGCCAATTTTAACCGCACATTTGTTTTTAGTGTACATTGATTTAATAAAATCATATGTTTTCCCTCCAATACCACTTTCTATTAGTTTATAAAAAAGACCTTCGTGCCAAATTGAATCAAATGCTTTCTTGAAATCTACAAAACACGAGTAGATTTTGCCTTTGTTTTGGTTAACTTGTTTATCAATTAGAGTGTGGAGGGTGTAAATGTGGTCTGTTGTACGATAATTTTTTAGAAATCCAATCTGGCTTCTGCTCAGGACGTTGTGTTCGTCAAGGAAATGATGTAGTCTGCAATTTATAATACTGCAGAGAATTTTCCCCAAGTTGCTGTTAACGCAAATTCCTCTGTAATTATTTGGGTCAAATTTGTCTCCATTTTTATAGATTGGTGTGATCAATCCCTGGTTCCAAATATCGGGGAAAATACCTGCAGTGAGGATAATGTTGAAGAGTTTGAGTATAGCCAATTTGAATTTGTGGTCTGTATATTATTATCTCTCTCTCTCTCTCTCTCTCTCTCTCTCTCTCTCTCTCTCTCTCTCTCTCTCTCTCTCTCTCTCTCTCTCTCTCTCTCTCTCTCTCTCTCTCTCTCTCTCTCTCTCTCTCTCTCTCTCTCTCTCTCTCTCTCTCTCTCTCTCTCTCTCTCTCTCTCTCTCTCTCTCTCTCTCTCTCTCTCTCTCTCTCTCTCTCTCTCTCTCTCTCTCTCTCTCTCTCTCTCTCTCTCTCTCTCTCTCAACAGGTCCAGTGGTGAGAAAAGACCTTGCCTGTTTTAATCTCTATAATGAATAAGGACATGCCAACGTGGTAATGGATGCCTGCCACCATGCTGCTGAATTATTCACTGTCTGAGGAACCAGAGGAGAGGTGGCCAGGATCAGATGGAAGCGCTGTGTCACTGGCCTGCCTGGCTCCTCTTTCTACTGCTGGGAGAGGCATTCAGCCTGCCACATGAGATCTAATGCACTGAGGACAGGTGCTCTGTTCTCCTGCATGGGGAGGGAGACCAGAGCAAGGCCCTGTCCTGACCTGCTCCAATTAAATGCAGCCAATATTGCTGTTGTGTGTACTGTAGGTGCCTTATCTACAAGATCCTGTAATCAGATTTGGCCAACGTTGATAATCTTGAACTGACCCTATCCCAATGCAATGATGGTCTATGTCGTTTTGGATGGGCAGCATTAAAGTGATCACTATTTCAGTCAGTCCAGATTCAACTGACTACTTTTGGCTTTAGCCTGGTGCTATATGAGCCCATAGGAAGGCTGCAGTTTTAGAATAATTTTGACGATCATATTTTTTGATTACTAATAAAAAACATTTTTACATGTTTTTGTACTTTTACCCCTTTTTCTGCCCAATTTGTAGTTACAGTCTTGTCCCATCGCTGCAACTCCCGTACCGACTCGAGAGGCGAAGGTCGAGAGCCATGCTTCCTCCGAAACACGACCCGCCAGGCCGCACTGCTTCTTGACACCCTGTTCGCTTAACCCGGAAGCCAGCCACACCTATGTGTCGGAGGAAACACCGTACACCTGGCGACTGTGTGAGCGTGCATGCGCCCGTCCCGCCACAGGAGTCGCTAGAGCGCGATGGGACAAGGACATCCCCGCCTGCCAAACCCTCCCCTAACCCGGACGACGTTGGGCTAATTATGCGCCGCCTCATGTTCTCTCGGTCGCGGCCAGCTGAGACACAGCCCGGTATCGAACCCGGATCTGTAGTGACGCCTTAGACGGCTGCGCCACTCGGGAGGTCTTAACTAATCATTTTAATGATTTTTTAAATTTATCAGTAATTGCTCGAGAGATAGACATGGGATTAATAAATTACCCAAATCATATTTTCAAGAGAAATCTTATTATAGATTGCTCTTTCGTTTTTGAAAAGTATGAAGTACGCTAGTTCTTTATCTATACATTTTTAAATCAATGTAGGCCTATAACGTTACATAATGTCGATCATTTTTTAAGGAATTTTCTTTTTTAATGTGACCATTTTTTAAATGTATTTGTTTCTTTTTGATCTACCTTTGTTTCTTTTTTGCCTCTTGAAAAAATGTTTGTACATAAATCAAGAGTGGTTTCATATTCTAAGCATACATTGACTGGATTGAAGGGAATTAATCTATTGGTATATTTCATCTACACATTTTATAATTTCATTAATGCTATAGAATTTGTGTGGTATTAGATTTCACGTCTGCTATTCATTTGCCACACCCTCTGATTGTTGAAGACTGGCTGAAGCACCGTTCCCTCATGTAACTGTGTGGGAATCACCTGTCGCCTCGAGAAGCCTGGGGCTGTCCATGCTGCTGAAGCTAACCACGCTCCTGTTTTACCCTTGACGAGGAAAAAACTGCTAAGAAACATGACAAATTAATAAAAATAGACTGCACACATTATCTGTGTTCATTATATTACGTCTGGAACCACAAGTTAATGCAGCAGAAATATATAGGCCTAGAGTAGTTTATTGAGAATATGAACAAACAATTGTATAGGCCTAATCATATTTATAATCTATTATCACATGTTATGTATAGCTGATAATGAGCCTCTTAGGCCCATTGTTTTTAGTTTCATGGGCAATTTAATTGCGTTCACTTTCAACCGTGCATCACGCTTGCGCACAGCACCCAGCCCATTCCCATGACTTGTAACTTGTAAGTTGAGTAAAGGAGCAGGTGGGGTGAGAGAGAGGCAGAACGGGAGGCGCTGCCAATGGAAATAGCTCACTAACAGCAACGAGCCAGAGAACCGAGCCTGCCTCTATGTCAGGGCCACTTACCTGCAAAGTGCGCATCGAAGATGATGACCATGAACGGCAAGCAGCATTTCTCTATGCACCCTGTGCTGCAGGAGCCCAAATACTCTGGCCTGCACGCGAGTTCGGAAGGCATGCGCAGAGTTTGTCTGCCTGCCCCGCAGGTATGTTTCTCAGTCAATTATTTGAGGCACAAATGTATGAACAAATATCAATTTAAAACGTTTTAAGTGGATCAGAAAGGACTTTGTTTTCTCCCCTCTCGTACTCGTTCTTTCTTTCGTTCTCCCTCACAACCCCTCCCCCTCCCTCTCTTTCGCTCTCTCATCATCTCGTCTATTCAAGCAAAGCTGCTGCTTTCATATTAATGTTTATGACCTGTGCTTTGAGGAGGGTTCTCCCTGTGCTTAACATTTATTTGAATCCTGAGTTGACAGAATTCCCCACTGATTCCAGTATGCGCACTCTTGCTTCCAGCTCCAGGGCAATATCTTCGGTGGCTTTGATGAGAGTCTACTGGCACGCGCGGAAGCTCTGGCGGCTGCTGACATAGTCTCTCACGGCAAGAGTCACCATTTCAAGCCAGACGTGACATACCATACCATGAGTAGTGTCCCCTGCACCTCCAACTCCTCTACGGTGCCCATCTCCCATCCTTCCACCCTGACCTCTCACCAACACCACCACCACCACCACCACCTCAACCAGAGCTTAGAGGGGGATCTTCTGGATCACATCTCATCCAGTCTCTCAGTGAGCGGGATGGGGGCTCCGGATTCCTCTATGATTACCACGCACCAGCACCACCTCCAGACCATGGGTCACCTCCACCAGGCTATGGCCATGGGTCATCCGCACTCTCTATCTGTGCACAACGGAATGTCGTGTGTCAACGACGTGGAGTCAGATCCTAGGGAGCTGGAAGCCTTTGCTGAGCGGTTCAAACAAAGGAGGATAAAGCTCGGAGTGACGCAGGCGGACGTTGGCTCAGCCCTCGCCAACCTGAAGATACCCGGGGTGGGCTCTCTCAGCCAGAGTACAATCTGCAGGTTTGAGTCCCTCACCCTCTCTCACAATAATATGATTGCGCTAAAACCTGTCCTCCAAGCCTGGCTCGAGGAGGCCGAGGCTGCTTACCGGGAGAAAAACAGCAAGCCAGACCTTTTTAATGGTAACGAAAGGAAACGAAAACGCACTTCTATAGCCGCACCTGAGAAGCGCTCGTTGGAGGCCTATTTTGCGATCCAGCCCCGTCCATCTTCGGAAAAAATTGCTGCAATTGCTGAAAAGCTGGACCTTAAAAAGAACGTGGTTCGTGTGTGGTTTTGCAACCAACGGCAAAAACAGAAAAGGATGAAATATTCTGCTGTGCATTAGTTCATTAACATTATGCATAACATACGACATTTTGAAAAGATAACAGGGATCTATCAACATTTCATCATGTCCGACTGGAATTTACAACCGAGACTCTATAGATTTATTTAAATGTTCATTATGTTGTCTCGTTCACTTTTTTTGTCCTCTAAAAGGCATTTTTTTGTTGTAGATTGGAATGAAACGTGTCGTGCTCAAGGTCTCTTGGATTAAGTTTTCGTTGTTGTTGCTTTTACTTGACTGCATATCACAACTCTCTTCAATCACATAACTATAACAAATAGGCCTATAGAAAATGACCTATCTCTATCATGTGAGATGTCCTGTTGAATGCTCGTAAGTCCGGTTAGTTGTTTGGACAATTTAATGAATTACACCAACATTTTCACGTTTACTGTATGTCTCGGACTGTTTGGATTCATACTTGTATAGGATGGAATTAATGTGTTTTCACTCTATAGGTGTAACACACCCCCTTAAAAAACATATTGCACATGAATATGCTCTCTTTGTGAACTAGCTGAACTTCGTTGAAAAATTAATTCACAGTTGTGTGCAAAAGAGGAAAATCACATTTCACAATATTAATGACACAACACGAGTTGATTTTCTTTAATAATTTTCAAGATGTCACTATTTTAACTAAGGCACGTCAAAAGGGCATGGGAAAGCTGCTATATTTTGACATTACGTATTTTGATGTGAACATGTAAAACAGTTTGGAGTATCACTGAAATATTGTGAGTATTTTTCTTCACTCTTGAATTTCACTTGACAAAATGTGTGAAGTTGAAAATAAATGAATAAATCATTGAATATTTTATAAAATTCAGTTGAATCAGAAATTGATTATTTTGATTACATTGTACATGCTTAATTTGTGTTTTTGTCAGTTTTAGATAATTAGACCTAGCATTATCACTTAATTTAAAGACAGGAAGAAAAAGTTTACCTAGGCTTAAAGTAATTTTGCTATTTGTGTGAGTCTATGTTAAATACAATATCTCTTTCGTTTCTGGGGTTGGAGTAAGGGAATATTGACTCAGGGTTTGTTCTTCCGTGGTCTTTGAATAAATCATGCCTCAAGATAAAGATGGGCAATAAAATCATTGTAAAACCTTGAGTTTCACAGAGAACTTGACGTGTTGTATTTATGAATTCCCAATGCTCTGCTACGATTAAAAAGGAATCATATAGCACATAAATATAGAAAACAAAGATTATCAGTGCTGAATTTATAAACCAAAGTCAAACACCACGCAACACCACGCAACAATAACAATAAGAGACACATCATTTATGTTTTCCTTTTCTTTGACGCACTGTTACCAGGATCTTGGTCCTAATTAGAACTGTTTAAACAACGAATGCCCGTGTGTTACTGGGGTATTTCGTGGGGTTTGAAATGATTAAATAATGAAGATGCAATATTAATTATATATTGGTATAAAATGAGGATTGTTGCTGTGCGGAGGGCTGAGAGTGTGGGAGCTCGTGACTCGAGGGATAGAGGCTTGTGACTCTCACAATTTCAGGTAAGGATTTGAAGACTTGTATTTATCTTTTAAACCCGTGCGAAAATAACAGATTGTTTTCCACCCCTTTTATCTGTGTAGGTTTTTTACCCCGTGATTTTAAATGTGTGATTATCTAACTTACTATTAAGGGTACAGCTATGTTTTTTTTTCTCCAGTCGGTTAGATGTTTTTAAATCTTTATATAAAGGAGTTTTTTGACTCAAGTTGAGTCTGTTATTATACGAATAAAAATACAACAATAGAATTTTGAAATAGTATGTCAAACTGTTATTAGAATTATTTAAACTAATAACAACTCACGTCATTGTAATTGTATTTATTCTCTTCGTGATTAACAAGTACTGTTGTATGAGTAATTTAGTATTGGATATTTTTTTGTAAAAGTGGAACAGGAGGTCTATAGGCTTTAAATAAATACAAATTTGGTTCGACTTGTGTAAATTCGATGCATGTATTAAGGGGAAGTGAAAACAAAAACAAAATATTGTTGATGAAAATAGAAAACAATATACTGTAGGGTGAATTAGGAATAAGTGGGACACTTTGCATTTTCGTCTTCTGTAACCTCTTTCGAAGTCTATCCAACATATTAGCCCAACACATGATACATTTCTGAAATCCTCAAGATGTGTCCCAATCACACACACACACAAAAAAGCATATTCACAGGAGGCATGACACACCCATGTGTGTACACTGAGTCAAAACAATATTTTCAGTTCTCATTTGGTAGGTTATAACTTGGGACAGCAGGTTATAACTTGGGACAGAACGTTAAACTGGGACAGCAGGTTATAACTTGGGACAGCAGGTTATAACTTGAGACAGCAGGTTATAACTTGGGACAGCAGGTTATAACTTGAGACAGCAGGTTATAACTTGGGACAGCAGGTTATAACTTGAGACAGCAGGTTATAACTTGGGACAGCAGGTTATAACTTGAGACAGCAGGTTATAACTTGAGACAGCAGGTTATAACTTGGGACAGCAGGTTATAACTTGGGACAGCAGGTTATAACTTGAGACAGCAGGTTATAACTTGGGACAGCAGGTTATAACTTGGGACAGAACGTTAAACTGGGACAGCAGGTTATAACTTGAGACAGCAGGTTATAACTTGGGACAGCAGGTTATAACTTGAGACAGCAGGTTATAACTTGGGACAGCAGGTTATAACTTGGGACAGCAGGTTATAACTTGGGACAGCAGGTTAAACTGGGACACCATTATTATAGTCCTAATCGTACCCCATGACAATTCAATTCAATTCAATTTTGTGTGATTTATAAACGTCACACTTTTTCTGAATTCACTCAAATAACAGTACCAATAACAGTACTAATAACAGTACCAATAACAGTGCTACAAGAAAAAATTAACAGGATGTAGTATTACAAGAACCAGAGCCCTGCCTAGCCTAATTACAGTGGGTTCCTAATGCAAACGGGATCAATGTCCTCCAGTGGAAATGCTTATAAGACTGTCCCACTTTGTAACACACTTTAGCTACTCCATGCTGTCCCACTTTGCAACATATTTTAGCTACTCCATGCTGTCCCACTTTGCAACATATTTTAGCTACTCCATGCTGTCCCACTTTGCAACACACTTTAGCTACTCCATGTTGTCCCACTTTGCAACACACTTTAGCTACTCCATGCTGTCCCACTTTACAACACACTTTAGCTACTCCATGCTGTCCCACTTTGCAACACACTTTAGCTACTCCATGCTGTCCCACTTTGCAACACACTTTAGCTACTCCATGCTGTCCCACTTCGCAACACACTTTAGCTACTCCATGCTGTCCCACTTTACAACACACTTTAGCTACTCCATGCTGTCCCACTTCGCAACACACTTTAGCTACACCATGTTGTCCCACTTTACAACACACTTTAGCTACTCCATGTTGTCCCACTTTACAACACACTTTAGCTACTCCATGCTGTCCCACTTCGCAACACACTTTAGCTACTCCATGCTGTCCCACTTTACAACACACTTTAGCTACTCCATGTTGTCCCACTTTGTGACACACTTTAGCTACTCCATGTTGTCCCACTTCGCAACACACTTTAGCTACTCCATGTTGTCCCACTCTAAAACACACTTTAGCTACACCATGTTGTCCCACTCTACAACACACTTTAGCTACTCCATGCTGTCCCACTTTGTAACACACTTTAGCTACTCCATGCTGTTCCACTTCGCAACACACTTTAGCTACTCCATGCTGTCCCACTTTACAACACACTTTAGCTACTCCATGTTGTCCCACTTTGTAACACACTTTAGCTACTCCATGTTGTCCCACTTCGCAACACACTTTAGCTACTCCATGCTGTCCCACTTTACAACACGCTTTAGCTACTCCATGTTGTCCCACTTTGTAACACACTTTAGCTACTCCATGTTGTCCCACTTCGCAACACACTTTAGCTACTCCATGCTGTCCCACTTTACAACACGCTTTAGCTACTCCATGTTGTCCCACTCTACAACACACTTTAGCTACTCCATGCTGTCCCACTTTGTAACACACTTTAGCTACTCCATGCTGTCCCACTTTGTAACACACTTTAGCTACTCCATGTTGTCCCACTTCGCAACACACTTTAGCTACTCCATGCTGTCCCACTTTGCAACACACTTTAGCTACTCCATGCTGTCCCACTTTGCAACACACTTTAGCTACTCCATGCTGTCCCACTTTGCAACACACTTTAGCTACTCCAAGTTGTCCCACTTTACAACACACTTTAGCATTCCATGTTGTCCCACTTTACAACACACTTTAGCTACTCCATGTTGTCCCACTTTGTAACACACTTTAGCTACTCCATGTTGTCCCACTTTACAACACACTTTAGCATTCCATGTTGTCCCACTTTACAACACACTTTAGCTACTCCATGTTGTCCCACTTTGTAACACACTTTAGTATTCCATGTTGTCCCACTTTACAACACACTTTAGCTACTCCATGCTGTCCCACTTTACAACACGCTTTAGTATTCCATGTTGTCCCACTTTGTAACACACTTTAGCTACTCCATGTTGTCCCACTTCGCAACACACTTTAGCTACTCCATGCTGTCCCACTTCGCAACACACTTTAGCTACTCCATGCTGTCCCACTTCGCAACACACTTTAGCTACTCCATGTTGTCCCACTTTACAACACACTTTAGCTACACCATATTGTCCCACTTTACAACACACTTTAGCTACTCCATGTTGTCCCACTTTACAACACACTTTAGCTACTCCATGTTGTCCCACTTTACAACACACTTTAGCTACTCCATGTTGTCCCACTTTACAACACACTTTAGCTACTCCATGTTGTCCCACTTTACAACACACTTTAGCTACTCCATGTTGTCCCACTTTACAACACACTTTAGCTACTCCATGCTGTCCCACTTCGCAACACACTTTAGCTACTCCATGCTGTCCCACTTTACAACACACTTTAGCTACTCCATGCTGTCCCACTTTGCAACACACTTTAGCTACTCCATGCTGTCCCACTTTGCAACACACTTTAGCTACTCCATGCTGTCCCACTTCGCAACACACTTTAGCTACTCCATGCTGTCCCACTTTACAACACACTTTAGCTACTCCATGCTGTCCCACTTCGCAACACACTTTAGCTACACCATGTTGTCCCACTTTACAACACACTTTAGCTACTCCATGTTGTCCCACTTTACAACACACTTTAGCTACTCCATGCTGTCCCACTTCGCAACACACTTTAGCTACTCCATGCTGTCCCACTTTACAACACACTTTAGCTACTCCATGTTGTCCCACTTTGTGACACACTTTAGCTACTCCATGTTGTCCCACTTCGCAACACACTTTAGCTACTCCATGTTGTCCCACTCTACAACACGCTTTAGCTACTCCATGTTGTCCCACTCTACAACACACTTTAGCTACTCCATGCTGTCCCACTTTGTAACACACTTTAGCTACTCCATGCTGTTCCACTTCGCAACACACTTTAGCTACTCCATGCTGTCCCACTTTACAACACACTTTAGCTACTCCATGTTGTCCCACTTTGTAACACACTTTAGCTACTCCATGTTGTCCCACTTCGCAACACACTTTAGCTACTCCATGCTGTCCCACTTTACAACACGCTTTAGCTACTCCATGTTGTCCCACTCTACAACACACTTTAGCTACTCCATGCTGTCCCACTTTGTAACACACTTTAGCTACTCCATGCTGTCCCACTTTGTAACACACTTTAGCTACTCCATGTTGTCCCACTTCGCAACACACTTTAGCTACTCCATGCTGTCCCACTTTGCAACACACTTTAGCTACTCCATGTTGTCCCACTTTGCAACACACTTTAGCTACTCCATGCTGTCCCACTTTGCAACACACTTTAGCTACTCCAAGTTGTCCCACTTTACAACACACTTTAGCATTCCATGTTGTCCCACTTTACAACACACTTTAGCTACTCCATGTTGTCCCACTTTGTAACACACTTTAGCTACTCCATGTTGTCCCACTTTACAACACACTTTAGCATTCCATGTTGTCCCACTTTACAGAACACTTTAGCTACTCCATGTTGTCCCACTTTGTAACACACTTTAGTATTCCATGTTGTCCCACTTTACAACACACTTTAGCTACTCCATGCTGTCCCACTTTACAACACGCTTTAGTATTCCATGTTGTCCCACTTTGTAACACACTTTAGCTACTCCATGTTGTCCCACTTCGCAACAAACTTTAGCTACTCCATGCTGTCCCACTTCGCAACACACTTTAGCTACTCCATGCTGTCCCACTTCGCAACACACTTTAGCTACTCCATGTTGTCCCACTTTACAACACACTTTAGCTACACCATATTGTCCCACTTTACAACACACTTTAGCTACTCCATGTTGTCCCACTTTACAACACACTTTAGCTACTCCATGTTGTCCCACTTTACAACACACTTTAGCTACTCCATGTTGTCCCACTTTACAACACACTTTAGCTACTCCATGTTGTCCCACTTTACAACACACTTTAGCTACTCCATGCTGTCCCACTTCGCAACACACTTTAGCTACTCCATGCTGTCCCACTTTACAACACACTTTAGCTACTCCATGTTGTCCCACTTTACAACACACTTTAGTATTCCATGTTGTCCCACTTTACAACACACTTTAGTATTCCATGTTGTCCCACTTTACAACACACTTTAGCTACACCATATTGTCCCACTTTACAACACACTTTAGCTACTCCATGTTGTCCCACTTTACAACACACTTTAGTATTCCATGTTGTCCCACTTTGCAACACACTTTAGCTACTCCATGCTGTCCCACTTTACAACACACTTTAGTATTCCATGTTGTCCCACTTTGCAACACACTTTAGCTACTCCATGCTGTCCCACTTTACAACACACTTTAGCTACTCCATGCTGTCCCACTTTACAACACACTTTAGCTACTCCATGCTGTCCCACTTTGTAACACACTTTAGCTACTCCATGCTGTCCCACTTTGTAACACACTTTAGCTACTCCATGTTGTCCCACTTTGCAACACACTTTAGCTACTCCATGTTGTCCCACTTTGCAACACACTTTAGCTACTCCATGTTGTCCCACTTTGCAACACACTTTAGCTACTCCATGTTGTCCCACTTTGCAACACACTTTAGCTACTCCATGCTGTCCCACTTTGAAACACACTTTAGCTACTCCATGCTGTCCCACTTTGCAACACACTTTAGCTACTCCATGCTGTCCCACTTCGCAACACACTTTAGCTACTCCATGCTGTCCCACTTTGCAACACACTTTAGCTACTCCATGCTGTCCCACTTCACAACACACTTTAGCTACTCCATGCTGTCCCACTTTGCAACACACTTTAGCTACTCCATGTTGTCCCACTTTACAACACACTTTAGCTACACCATATTGTCCCACTTTACAACACACTTTAGCTACTCCATGTTGTCCCACTTTACAACACACTTTAGCTACTCCATGTTGTCCCACTTTACAACACACTTTAGCTACTCCATGTTGTCCCACTTTACAACACACTTTAGCTACTCCATGTTGTCCCACTTTACAACACACTTTAGCTACTCCATGTTGTCCCACTTTACAACACACTTTAGCTACTCCATGCTGTCCCACTTCGCAACACACTTTAGCTACTCCATGCTGTCCCACTTTACAACACACTTTAGCTACTCCATGCTGTCCCACTTTGCAACACACTTTAGCTACTCCATGCTGTCCCACTTTGCAACACACTTTAGCTACTCCATGCTGTCCCACTTCGCAACACACTTTAGCTACTCCATGCTGTCCCACTTTACAACACACTTTAGCTACTCCATGCTGTCCCACTTCGCAACACACTTTAGCTACACCATGTTGTCCCACTTTACAACACACTTTAGCTACTCCATGTTGTCCCACTTTACAACACACTTTAGCTACTCCATGCTGTCCCACTTCGCAACACACTTTAGCTACTCCATGCTGTCCCACTTTACAACACACTTTAGCTACTCCATGTTGTCCCACTTTGTGACACACTTTAGCTACTCCATGTTGTCCCACTTCGCAACACACTTTAGCTACTCCATGTTGTCCCACTCTACAACACGCTTTAGCTACTCCATGTTGTCCCACTCTACAACACACTTTAGCTACTCCATGCTGTCCCACTTTGTAACACACTTTAGCTACTCCATGCTGTTCCACTTCGCAACACACTTTAGCTACTCCATGCTGTCCCACTTTACAACACACTTTAGCTACTCCATGTTGTCCCACTTTGTAACACACTTTAGCTACTCCATGTTGTCCCACTTCGCAACACACTTTAGCTACTCCATGCTGTCCCACTTTACAACACGCTTTAGCTACTCCATGTTGTCCCACTCTACAACACACTTTAGCTACTCCATGCTGTCCCACTTTGTAACACACTTTAGCTACTCCATGCTGTCCCACTTTGTAACACACTTTAGCTACTCCATGTTGTCCCACTTCGCAACACACTTTAGCTACTCCATGCTGTCCCACTTTGCAACACACTTTAGCTACTCCAAGTTGTCCCACTTTACAACACACTTTAGCATTCCATGTTGTCCCACTTTACAACACACTTTAGCTACTCCATGTTGTCCCACTTTGTAACACACTTTAGCTACTCCATGTTGTCCCACTTTACAACACACTTTAGCATTCCATGTTGTCCCACTTTACAACACACTTTAGCTACTCCATGTTGTCCCACTTTGTAACACACTTTAGTATTCCATGTTGTCCCACTTTACAACACACTTTAGCTACTCCATGCTGTCCCACTTTACAACACGCTTTAGTATTCCATGTTGTCCCACTTTGTAACACACTTTAGCTACTCCATGTTGTCCCACTTCGCAACAAACTTTAGCTACTCCATGCTGTCCCACTTCGCAACACACTTTAGCTACTCCATGCTGTCCCACTTCGCAACACACTTTAGCTACTCCATGTTGTCCCACTTTACAACACACTTTAGCTACACCATATTGTCCCACTTTACAACACACTTTAGCTACTCCATGTTGTCCCACTTTACAACACACTTTAGCTACTCCATGTTGTCCCACTTTACAACACACTTTAGCTACTCCATGTTGTCCCACTTTACAACACACTTTAGCTACTCCATGTTGTCCCACTTTACAACACACTTTAGCTACTCCATGCTGTCCCACTTCGCAACACACTTTAGCTACTCCATGCTGTCCCACTTTACAACACACTTTAGCTACTCCATGCTGTCCCACTTTACAACACACTTTAGCTACTCCATGTTGTCCCACTTTACAACACACTTTAGCATTCCATGTTGTCCCACTTTACAGAACACTTTAGCTACTCCATGTTGTCCCACTTTGTAACACACTTTAGTATTCCATGTTGTCCCACTTTACAACACACTTTAGCTACTCCATGCTGTCCCACTTTACAACACGCTTTAGTATTCCATGTTGTCCCACTTTGTAACACACTTTAGCTACTCCATGTTGTCCCACTTCGCAACAAACTTTAGCTACTCCATGCTGTCCCACTTCGCAACACACTTTAGCTACTCCATGCTGTCCCACTTCGCAACACACTTTAGCTACTCCATGTTGTCCCACTTTACAACACACTTTAGCTACACCATATTGTCCCACTTTACAACACACTTTAGCTACTCCATGTTGTCCCACTTTACAACACACTTTAGCTACTCCATGTTGTCCCACTTTACAACACACTTTAGCTACTCCATGTTGTCCCACTTTACAACACACTTTAGCTACTCCATGTTGTCCCACTTTACAACACACTTTAGCTACTCCATGCTGTCCCACTTCGCAACACACTTTAGCTACTCCATGCTGTCCCACTTTACAACACACTTTAGCTACTCCATGTTGTCCCACTTTACAACACACTTTAGTATTCCATGTTGTCCCACTTTACAACACACTTTAGTATTCCATGTTGTCCCACTTTACAACACACTTTAGCTACACCATATTGTCCCACTTTACAACACACTTTAGCTACTCCATGTTGTCCCACTTTACAACACACTTTAGTATTCCATGTTGTCCCACTTTGCAACACACTTTAGCTACTCCATGCTGTCCCACTTTACAACACACTTTAGTATTCCATGTTGTCCCACTTTGCAACACACTTTAGCTACTCCATGCTGTCCCACTTTACAACACACTTTAGCTACTCCATGCTGTCCCACTTTACAACACACTTTAGCTACTCCATGCTGTCCCACTTTGTAACACACTTTAGCTACTCCATGCTGTCCCACTTTGTAACACACTTTAGCTACTCCATGTTGTCCCACTTTGCAACACACTTTAGCTACTCCATGTTGTCCCACTTTGCAACACACTTTAGCTACTCCATGTTGTCCCACTTTGCAACACACTTTAGCTACTCCATGTTGTCCCACTTTGCAACACACTTTAGCTACTCCATGCTGTCCCACTTTGAAACACACTTTAGCTACTCCATGCTGTCCCACTTTGCAACACACTTTAGCTACTCCATGCTGTCCCACTTCGCAACACACTTTAGCTACTCCATGCTGTCCCACTTTGCAACACACTTTAGCTACTCCATGCTGTCCCACTTCACAACACACTTTAGCTACTCCATGCTGTCCCACTTTGCAACACACTTTAGCTACTCCATGTTGTCCCACTTTACAACACACTTTAGCTACACCATATTGTCCCACTTTACAACACACTTTAGCTACTCCATGTTGTCCCACTTTACAACACACTTTAGCTACTCCATGTTGTCCCACTTTACAACACACTTTAGCTACTCCATGTTGTCCCACTTTACAACACACTTTAGCTACTCCATGTTGTCCCACTTTACAACACACTTTAGCTACTCCATGTTGTCCCACTTTACAACACACTTTAGCTACTCCATGCTGTCCCACTTCGCAACACACTTTAGCTACTCCATGCTGTCCCACTTTACAACACACTTTAGCTACTCCATGCTGTCCCACTTTGCAACACACTTTAGCTACTCCATGCTGTCCCACTTTGCAACACACTTTAGCTACTCCATGCTGTCCCACTTCGCAACACTCTTTAGCTACTCCATGCTGTCCCACTTTACAACACACTTTAGCTACTCCATGCTGTCCCACTTCGCAACACACTTTAGCTACACCATGTTGTCCCACTTTACAACACACTTTAGCTACTCCATGTTGTCCCACTTTACAACACACTTTAGCTACTCCATGCTGTCCCACTTCGCAACACACTTTAGCTACTCCATGCTGTCCCACTTTACAACACACTTTAGCTACTCCATGTTGTCCCACTTTGTGACACACTTTAGCTACTCCATGTTGTCCCACTTCGCAACACACTTTAGCTACTCCATGTTGTCCCACTCTACAACACGCTTTAGCTACTCCATGTTGTCCCACTCTACAACACACTTTAGCTACTCCATGCTGTCCCACTTTGTAACACACTTTAGCTACTCCATGCTGTTCCACTTCGCAACACACTTTAGCTACTCCATGCTGTCCCACTTTACAACACACTTTAGCTACTCCATGTTGTCCCACTTTGTAACACACTTTAGCTACTCCATGTTGTCCCACTTCGCAACACACTTTAGCTACTCCATGCTGTCCCACTTTACAACACGCTTTAGCTACTCCATGTTGTCCCACTCTACAACACACTTTAGCTACTCCATGCTGTCCCACTTTGTAACACACTTTAGCTACTCCATGCTGTCCCACTTTGTAACACACTTTAGCTACTCCATGCTGTCCCACTTCGCAACACACTTTAGCTACTCCATGCTGTCCCACTTTGCAACACACTTTAGCTACTCCAAGTTGTCCCACTTTACAACACACTTTAGCATTCCATGTTGTCCCACTTTACAACACACTTTAGCTACTCCATGTTGTCCCACTTTGTAACACACTTTAGCTACTCCATGTTGTCCCACTTTACAACACACTTTAGCATTCCATGTTGTCCCACTTTACAACACACTTTAGCTACTCCATGTTGTCCCACTTTGTAACACACTTTAGTATTCCATGTTGTCCCACTTTACAACACACTTTAGCTACTCCATGCTGTCCCACTTTACAACACGCTTTAGTATTCCATGTTGTCCCACTTTGTAACACACTTTAGCTACTCCATGTTGTCCCACTTCGCAACAAACTTTAGCTACTCCATGCTGTCCCACTTCGCAACACACTTTAGCTACTCCATGCTGTCCCACTTCGCAACACACTTTAGCTACTCCATGTTGTCCCACTTTACAACACACTTTAGCTACACCATATTGTCCCACTTTACAACACACTTTAGCTACTCCATGTTGTCCCACTTTACAACACACTTTAGCTACTCCATGTTGTCCCACTTTACAACACACTTTAGCTACTCCATGTTGTCCCACTTTACAACACACTTTAGCTACTCCATGTTGTCCCACTTTACAACACACTTTAGCTACTCCATGCTGTCCCACTTCGCAACACACTTTAGCTACTCCATGCTGTCCCACTTTACAACACACTTTAGCTACTCCATGTTGTCCCACTTTACAACACACTTTAGTATTCCATGTTGTCCCACTTTACAACACACTTTAGTATTCCATGTTGTCCCACTTTACAACACACTTTAGCTACACCATATTGTCCCACTTTACAACACACTTTAGCTACTCCATGTTGTCCCACTTTACAACACACTTTAGTATTCCATGTTGTCCCACTTTGCAACACACTTTAGCTACTCCATGCTGTCCCACTTTACAACACACTTTAGTATTCCATGTTGTCCCACTTTGCAACACACTTTAGCTACTCCATGCTGTCCCACTTTACAACACACTTTAGCTACTCCATGCTGTCCCACTTTACAACACACTTTAGCTACTCCATGCTGTCCCACTTTGTAACACACTTTAGCTACTCCATGCTGTCCCACTTTGTAACACACTTTAGCTACTCCATGTTGTCCCACTTTGCAACACACTTTAGCTACTCCATGTTGTCCCACTTTGCAACACACTTTAGCTACTCCATGTTGTCCCACTTTGCAACACACTTTAGCTACTCCATGTTGTCCCACTTTGCAACACACTTTAGCTACTCCATGCTGTCCCACTTTGAAACACACTTTAGCTACTCCATGCTGTCCCACTTTACAACACACTTTAGCTACTCCATGCTGTCCCACTTCGCAACACACTTTAGCTACTCCATGCTGTCCCACTTTGCAACACACTTTAGCTACTCCATGCTGTCCCACTTCACAACACACTTTAGCTACTCCATGCTGTCCCACTTTGCAACACACTTTAGCTACTCCATGCTGTCCCACTTTGCAACACGCTTTAGTATTCCATGTTGTCCCACTTTATCTAGCTATAGTTGGTAAAGCGGGACAAAAAAAAGACTGAATTACAAAATGTAAACAATATTGGCAACTTGTTTCTGTATTTTGATGCACCAGTACATAGTATACACATTTACATCACAATTTGGCACAGTTAATTATTTCTGACAGTTTTATAACCTAAACATCCAAACAGAAGAAAATATATGTCACTGATCTTACCATGTGCATTGCGGAGTGAGCTTCCAGTTTGAAGCTCACTCTGCACTCTATGATGTCACAGAAATGAGCTGATGAGATTTTGATCATGTGGTTTCTCTGCAAGGGCTTAGTAACAATAGTTTAGATTTTCTCTTGTCAGACCATGAAATAAACACTTCAAGATTAAGCTGCCCCAGTTTCTGAATTCGCCCTATGTTATATGTCAATTTAACCTGCAGTTATGCTATTTTCCCAAGTGTGATCCAGGCTCTCTCCTGGATATTTTAGCCGGAGGATCAATATTTTGCAAATGAAATATATTCTCTTTGATCTTGAGATATAATTAATTGCTTAGGCAATGTATAATTTACTTCGATAAAGACGAATTTGAAAGAGTGGCAAAAGCAATGCAAATATATAATTGTCTGCTTGCTCATTATGATAACCTAATGGACACAATTCTCTCTCTTTTTCTATGTCTTGGGATCATGTGATATGTGGCTGCTATAGAGACAGTTTTAAATCAGGTTAAAGGCGTATTGTAGACGCTTTTATCTCAATATCAAATCAATTCTTGGTAACAATTAAGTACCTTAGTGTTATTTATTTTATTTTATTAAAATGGTCAAAAATAAACAAAAATAGCTTCTTAGCAAAGAGCTATTTCTCAAGCAAGAATTTAGCTAAGAGTGTTTGTGAGTGGTCTGCGTGAGGGGCCTAATTGGTTGAGGCTAATGGGAGGGATCTGTAACTTAAAAATGAGCTGTTATTGGCAGAGAGGTTTGAAACTCTCTTTGTTATTGGTCTATTAACTTACAGTGCATTCTGAAAGTACACAGACAGACCCCTTGACCTTCTACACATTTTGTTACATTACAGCCTTATTATAAAATGGATTAAATAGTTTTAAACTACACACAATAGCCCATAATGACAAAGCAAAAATAGGTTTTTAGAATTTTTGGGAAATTTATTAGAAATAAAAACGTAAATATCACATTAACATAAGTATTCAGACCCTTTACTCAGTACCGAATTCTTATTGGCAGACTCAATAGCCTTGGCATCTCAAATGACTGCCTCGCCTGGTTCACCAAGTACTTCTCAGATAGAGTTCAGTGTGTCAAGTCGGAGGACCTGTTGTCCAAACCTCTGACAGTCTCTATGGGCGTGCCACAGGGTTCAATTCTCGGGCCGACTCTTTTCTCTGTATATATCCATGTGTCGCTGTTGCTGCTGGTGATTCTCTGATCCACCTCTATGCAGACGACACCATTCTGTATACTTCTGGCCCTTCTTTGGACACTGCTCTAACAAACCTCCAAACAAGCTTCAATGCCATACAACATCCTTCCGTGGCCTCCAACTACTTTTAAATGCTGGTAAAACTAAGTTCATGCTCTTCTTGCTGCCCGCACCCTCCCGCCTGACTAGCATCACTACTCTGGACGGTTCTGACTTAGAATATGTGGACAACTACAAATACCTAGGTGTCTGGTTAGACTGTAAATTCTCCTTCCAGACTCACATTAAGCATCTCCAATCTAAAATTAAATCTAGAATCGGCTTCCTATTTCGCAACAAAGCTTTCTTCACTCATGCAACAACCAAACATACCCTTGTAAAACGGACTATCCTACCGATCCTTGACTTCGGCGATGTCATTTACAAAATAGTCTCCAACACTCTACCCAGCAAACTGGATGTAGTCTGTCACAGTGCCATCTGTTTTGTCACCAAGCCCCATATACTACCCACCACTGCGACCTGTATGCTCTGGTTGGCTGGCCCTCACTACATATTTGTCGCCAAACCCACTGGCTCCAGGTCATCTATAAGTCTTTGCTAGGTAAAGCCCCACCTTATCTCAGCTCACTGGTCACCATAGCAACACCCACCCGTAGCACGCGCTCCAGCAGGTCTATTTCACTGGTCATCCCCAAAGCCAACACGTTCTTTGGCCACCTTTCCTTCCAGTTCTCTGCTGCCAATGACTTATATCTCCCTCTAACTTTAAGCATCAGCTGTCAGAGCAGCTTTCCGATAACTGTACCTGTACACAGCCAATCTGTAAATAGCACACCCAACTACCTCACCCCCCATATTGTTACTTATCCTTTTGCTCTTTTACACCCCAGTATCTCTACTTACACATCCATCACTCCAGTGTAAATGCTAAATTGTAATTATTTTGCCTCCATGGCTTATTTATTGCCTTACCTCTCCACAATATTTTTCTATTGTGTTATTGAGTGTACGTTTGTCCATCCCATGTGTAACTCCGTGTTGTTGTTTTTGTCGCACTTTATTGCTTTATCTTGGCCAGGTCGCAGTTGTAAATGAGAACTTGTTCTCAACTGGCCTACCTGGTAAAAAAATAAAAAAATAAAAAAAATAAAATAACTTTGTTGAAGCACCTTTGGCAGCGATTACATCCTCGAAACTTCTTGGGTATGACGCTACAAGCTTGGCACACCTGTATTTGGGGAGTTTCTCGCATTCATCTCTGCAGATCAAGGACATTTAGAGACTTGTCCTGAAGCCACTCCTACGTTGTCTTGGCTGTGTGATTAGGGTTATTGTCCTGTTGGAAGGTGAACCTTCGCTCCAGTATGAGGTCCTGAGTGCACTGGATCAGGTTTTCTTCAAGGATCTCTCTGTACTTTGCTCTGTTCATCTTTCCCTCGATCATGACTAGTCTCGCAGTCCCTGCCGCTGAAAAACATCCCCACAGCATGATGGTGCCAGGTTTCCTCCAATCTTGTTTCTCATGGTCTGAGAGTCCTTTAGGTGCATTTTGGCAAACTCCAAGCGGGCTGTCATGTGCCTTTTACTGACAGTTTTGTGGCTTCCAAATCATGTGAAATCAATTGAATTTACCACAGGTGGACTCCAATCAAGTTGTAGATACATCTCAAGGATGATCAATGGAAACAGGATGCACCTGAGTTAAAGTCTCATAGTAAAGGGTCTGACTTTACTTTACTGAATACTTATGTAAATAAGGTATTTTGTATATATTATTGTTTTGAAAACTTTTTTAAAAACCATTTTTTTCTTTGTCATGATGAGGTGTTGTGTGTAGATTGAAGATGTTTTTATTTTATTTAATCCATTTTAGAAAAAGGCTGTAATGTAACAAAATGTGGAAAAGGCAGGCCAAAACTCCATCCCACCCAAACAGGCTGAAATTGCAGGCGGTCTTTTCAAACGTCTCTGACACTAAAAGGGCATTATCATAATTTCCACAATTTCACAGTATTATTCCAACCTCATAGAGTGGAAATATGCAGTACCAGTCTGGACAAAGTTTGGATATACCTACTCATTCAAGGGGTTTTCTTTATTTTTACTATTTTCTACATTGTAGAATAATAGTGAAGACATCAGAACTATGAAATAACACGTATGGAATCATGTAGTAACCCAAACAGTGTTAATGAAAATATATTTTTTATTATAGATTCTTCAAAGTATCCACCCTTTGCCTTGATGACAGCTTTGCACACTCTTGGCATTCTCTCAACCAGCTTCATGAGGAATGCTTTTCCAACAGTCTTGAAGGAGTTCTCACATGCTGAGCACTTTTTGGCTGCTTTTCCTTCACTCTGCGGTCCAACTCATCCCAAACCATCTCAATTGGATTGAGGTTGGGTGATTGTGAAGGCCAGGTCATCGGATGCAGCACGCCATCACTCTCCTTCAAGATCAAATAGCCCTTACACAGCCTGGAGGTGTGTTGTGTCATTGTCCAATTGAAAAACAAATGATAGTCCCACTAAGCGCAAACCAGATGGGATGGCTTATCGCTGCAGAATGCTGGGGTAGCCATGCTGGTTAAGTGTGCCTTGAATTCTAAATAAATCAGTGACAGTGTCACCAGAAAATCACTCCCACACCATCACACCTCCTCCTCCATGCTTTATGGTGGGAAACACACATGCGGAGATCATTCATTCACCTGCTCTGCGTCTCACAGAGACACGGCGGTTGGAACCAAAAATCTCATGTCTGGACTCATCAGACCAAAGGACAGATTTCCATCAGTCTAATGTCCATTGCTTGTGTTTCTTGGCACAAGCAAGTCTCTTCTTCTTATTAGTGTTTTTTAGTAGTAGTTTCTTTGCAGCAATTCGACCATGAAGGCCTGATTCACACAGTCTCCTCTGAACAGTTGATGTTGAGATGTGTCTGTTACTTGAACTCTGTGAAGCATTTATTTAGGCTGCAATCTGGGGTGCAGTTAACTCTAATGAACGTATTCTCTGTAGCAGAGGTAACTCTGGGTATTGCTTTCCTGTGGGGGTCCTCATGAGAGCCAGTTTCATCATAGCGCATGGTTTTTGTGACTGCACTTGAATAAACTTTCAAAGTCCTTGAAATTGACTGACCTTCATGTCTTAAAGTAATGATGGACTGTTGTTTCTCTTTGCTTGTTTGAGCTGTTCTTGCCATAATATGGACTTGGTCTTTTACCAAATAGGGCTATTTTCTGTATACCACCCCTACCTTGACACAACACAACTGATTGGCTCAAACGCATTAAGAAGGAAAGACATTACACAAATTAACTTTTAACAAGGCACACCTGTTCATTGAAATGCATTCCAGGTGACTACCTCATGAAGCTGGTTGAGAGAATGTCAAGAGTGTGCAAAGCTGTCGTCAAGGCAAAGGGTGGCTCCTTTGAAGAATCTCAAATATAAAATATATTTTGATTTATTTAACACTTTTTTGGTTACTACATGATTTCATCTGTATTATGTAGAATGTAGAAAATAGTTAAAATAAGAAAAAATCTTTGAATGACTAGGTGTGTCCAAACCTTTTGACTGGTAGTGTATATAAAACACATGAAAATCACATTTTTGACAGCACTGGACCTTTAAATAAGATTCACCAAAAAGTTAAAGGTATAAATGCTCATATCATTCAATTGAACTGTTTTGTTAGCGTTGTTTGCATGTGTTTCTGTTGACGTTTTACAAACTTTAGACTAGAGCATTTTCTGAATGTATTTTATCTCCCTGATTTAAGTTGTTTGGACAATTTGACCATATTAATGTTAAATAAATGAGAGGAGGGTTAAATCTTTTTTTGGCCAGGAAGCCGTGTGTAAATTATTGATTGCTGTAATAGCTCTATTGATATCATGATTCATAACCCTCTTCTTGCTATGAGGTAAGTTGAGCTAAAGGTTAGCGCAGACAAGGAACGTGTGGCGAGTGAGTCCTGTTCTATTATTCATTCCCAGTTGAAAGGTATTGCAATTTCGCATTGCAATTACTGAGCTGCATTGGCTCTGTGGAACCTGTATTTATTAAACATTGTTATGTGCATTTTCACTTCGGTTCATTTGCAAAATTGCTGCAAAATATAGCTGAAATAAGGCTCTGAAATCTAAGTATTAGATTGAGTATTTTTCAAGTCAATTAACAATATATGGGGGAGAAAATGTTAAGCCAGCCACAAGAATGGTACATTTTAGGTATTGCAAAATTTAGGACATACAAATATAGTAACCAAACATGACATTTCTTATTAAATGGGGATTCATTGTCGTGGGTAAAATATTGAAGAATAAGATGCATTTTGGTTGTCAAGTCTTTTTGGGTGGTGGCCTTGATATGTCTGTATTTGTGGGTGTGAGTGTTCGAGAGAAAGAGAAGAGAGAGGGGTAGAGAGCGAGAGGGAAAAGGAGAGGGAGAAGGAAAGGGAGAAGGAGAAAGTTACGTTTGCTTGAGATGTTTTCATGGAGCGGAGATGCGGTGCTTGACAGAATGGGGATGAGAGCACTGTTTAATTGCTGCAGACTGCATCCAGGACAGTGTTCTGCACCCCACACCTCTCCCTTCCCCTCCCCTCCCCTTTGCCTACCCTGGGTGGTTGTTCAGTGTTCAGCAATCCCTGTGAGGAGAGCGAGGGGGGGAGGTAGAGGCGATGGCAGAACCAAGACACCACCATCTCAATTATTCATAAAGTGCCAGCAGCAACAAATGAGAATGTGACCAATGTGGAGGCAGACAGCTACCTCTGTGCGTTTTATTAGTCTTCTCTTATTATCATCACATGCCAAGCCATTCCAGGCCTCAGCTCCTCCCCAGCATGTCACCGAGTCATCCCATCCAGAGGGATTCTGTTACTGGGAAACATGAGGCTAGCCACCCTTCAAACGTGAACTTCGAGCGTCCTCTATTCCCCTGTTTCCTTCCTCTCTTTCTCTCCTCCCCCACTTTTGTTTTACTTGTCTTTTCTCTCTGCTGTTTCATGAACCTTTCTCTCTGGTGATGAATCTTAATCGAGATGTTTTTCAACAAAAGTGACAGAGGTGTGCCTGTATGACAATGGATACTTGCCACTGCTACCGTATACACTGAGTGTACAAAACAGTACGAACACCTTCCTAATATTGAGTTGCACTCCAATGCTTCTCACAGTTGTGTCAAGTTGGCTGGATATCCTTTGTTTGGTGGACCATTGTTGATTCACAAGGGAAACTGTTGAACATGAAAAACCCAGCTGCATTTCGGTTCTTGACACAAACTGGTGGGCCTGGCACCTACTACCATACCCCGTTCAAAGGCACTTACATCTTTTGTCTTGCCCATTCACCTTCTGAAAGGCACACATACACAATCCATGTCTCAATTGTCTCCTCCCCTTTATCTACGCTGATCGAAGTGGATTTAACAAGTGATATTAATAAGGGATCATAGCTTTCACCTGGATTCACCTGGTCAGTCTATGTCATGGAAAGAGCAGGTGTTCCTAATGATTTGTCCACCCAGTGTACGTTACTAACATTGCTTTTGATTATCTTTCCCACCTTGAATACCATCACCTGTATACATTTCTACATACAGTAGAATACATATGGACACCAGGTTGGGATTATTTTTGTCACTTTTAGTCTCAGTCTCTTTACAAGGGAGGAACCTTGTTACAGAAGTATTTTAAACATTGTTCAACTGAGCTTGTGAAAATGTTTTTTTTAAACAAAGACTACACTGCCCCATTCTCACTCTTCATACTAAATAATACAACCAAACCTAGCTGCCCAGAATACCTGTCTCTCCATATAGGCTCCCACAGTCCCCCCATGCTCAGCCTGTCCAGCAGGGTCTTACGTTGAGAGGGGATGTGTGGAAAGCTGGCTATTCAATAGCCTCTACAATCAGGGTATTCTCAATTCCGGTCCTGGAGGGCCAAACCACTTGTAGTTTTTGTTTATACCTGGTGTCCCAGGTCTGAATCATTCTCTGATTAGAAGGAGAAGATGAAAACCAGAAGTGTTTCAGCACTCTAGGACCAGAATTGAATATCCCTGCATTATGAATGGGTCAGTGGTTATTTCAGGCTGCTTTTCCCTTGACCTCCCATACTGACACTCTGCTCTTCATTTCAGCACAAGCACAACAGAGAGACTCACAATAGTCCTCCTGACTAAGGTATCTGATTACCCTCGGTTCGGACACCCAAATTGCACAATTTGACCTTATGCAAATGTACGCTGCTGCAATTGTTTGCAATCTGTAGTTAACGTCGCTGTTTAGATACAATTTGTGTTAATAGGGAAAACAGACTAAGCCTATTTAAGTTGCATATTTAAATCATGAATCTGTTTTTATAGCTCACATGAAACTAAGGATAAATATGCGCAAATCCAAGAGCATTGCTATATTTTCTTAACATCTTTTTTTTTTTTTACAGTCAAGCACATAAAACACTGGTAAGATGTCTTCTCACTGTGCTAGCTAATTCAAACAGTGAGTCAGGGTAGGGAGGGCTACTGTTAGGACATACAGCCTGGGATGCCACCTGCTTCATTCAGCACCCTCAAGAATAGTATTATACACCACATGCATAATTAAACAACGCTCCATTATAAAAGTGCCATGAGAAATGAGATTAACCCACTCAGAAATAACTCACACTGGCGTGATTTCCACAGAAAAGCACTTAAAAGAGCTTGTGAAACCAGAAAGATATGAACACATCTCCTCAGTCTCTAGAAACCTTATCCAAAAAGTTAACAGAGAGAGGGAGAAAAGGTAGGAAGCCTTCAAAATAGTACGGCCATCTTGTTTCATCTCTACTTTTCCAAGTCGATCACATCAGGTGGGTTCACTTTATGACCTGTGGAGTTTGACAGTAAGATCTTGTGACAACAGGCGCCCATAGAAAGCATCCGGACCGAAGCACTAGAGTGGGCTGCAGGGCAATCACATTATTGTCAGGAGTTGAATTCTGTCACTCTCCATGGGCTGGCTTTTGAAGAGACATGAAAACAGGGCGAGACCATAGAGGGGCCCCTGGATATCCCACAGCAGGGGCAGCCAGTGGCCTTCTGCTCCCCAGGCCTGAAGACTGCCCTGGGGCTAAACTCCCAATATCACAAGATAAAAACCCCTGCCAATGGATTTGGCTAAGGCTTACAAATAGTATTCCTGAGCTCAATTACAAAGGGATTTTATATGTGGTTGTGGTTCTACCTGCACAGATCAGATGTGATCGAGGAAGCCTGTGTGATCAAGTTGAATGGGAGGGCAAATTCCATAGCCTCCAGGCATCAGCTCATTACTGTTTAATAAGGTATTCTCTTGGGGATTGGGATCCTAACTGTACTATAGAAAGATGGGTTACCGGAAACCTTCATTACCTCCTATTCTTGCCATCTGCAACAGTATTCAACGCAACCCTTGGCCCTAAAAATAATAATTCTGCAGTTTCTCCTGTTATTTATGTGATATTGAAGATACCAAAATCTATAGCTAAGAGGTTTCCTTGAGATATACAAATAATGACAGGCAAGGACATGCAACACCCCAGAATATATCAAACTAAATCTAGCTCACCCATGTTTACCGTGAATAAATAATGAAATATTAAGCATAAAGCTGAATAATTCAACGTCGCCATGAATAATCATATTCTCTCTGCCTTAAGGAGTTGATAGACCAGTGAGCAGAAGCACCACCAGCAGGGTACAGTGTTGCACTATAAAAATGGTGCTGATGGCAAAGGAGGGAGACTCTGGTTTTATTTAGTAATAAGGTAGCACATACAGCGATGGATGGCTGCTAGCCAGTAGTAAAGCTCCAACTGTGTGGCCTCCACTCAGAGCTCACCTTGCATCAAGTCACTGAGTGATCTATACATTGTCCATTTACTTTATGTTCGTATTCTTACCTATTAATATTTCTTATTGTTGTTGCATTGTCGAGAAGTAAGAATTTGGTTAAACGGTGGATATACCATGCGTATCCTTGTCATGTGACAAATCAAAACTTGAACTTGAACATTGTCCAGGGAAGGAGGACAGTGGCAAAGCAAGTTCACGCCAAAAGCTCTTCAGCCCCAGCATTTACAGTAAGGCCCACTACAGGTAGACCCAGAGCATCTAAAATCATTGCTAGCAAACACAAAGTAATAGTGATTTAAAGTGTATGTGAGTGAGATGTCAGTAAGTTTTGCAATCCGTAGTCTTCTATTTAGATTTCAGCTACTGTGGATGAAGGCCAGGATAATTCGTTTTTTTGCGATCTCAGTGGGAAGGAACAGTCTAACATGTCGATTGACAATTAATGTAAGTCATTGGAAAAATTTCTGCTAGATTTGAAAGTTGAAAACAAATGACATATAGTTGTATTTTACTTTAGTAAAAATATTGTTTATCACAATTTTCACATTGTTAACAGGTGTTACCAGATTTTCTGTCCACATTTGTTTAGGTTGTTGAGTAATCTCCTGAGCTCCACCTGGATGCCTTTGCTCTTCTCCACAACGGTGCAGTTTTTCTGAAAAAGTCTCAGCTCGTTTTTATTGACAATGGTGCTGGCTCTGCCAAGTCCTCACGCATTGGGCAACTGAGACATATTGTTATGCTTTTATTGTTGATCTCTGGTAATGTGCGACCAAACCCTGGCCCGGTAGATACCATGCAATCTCTACCGACTCCCTAGGATCTAAAAAACAGAACAGGCTTTGGCCTCTTGCATGTTATTTCCAAAAATAGACATGTTTAGAATTTGGGCCAATACGACAAATACAGACATCATGGTTTTTATCAGAAACTTGGCTAAAGAAATCTGTGTCAAATAACTCGATTTCTATCGATGGGTACACGGTTTTTAGACCGGGGTTGCAATTTATGTGAAATCCAAGTTTAACGCCTCATTAAGAACGAGACAAACAAGCTGCCTAGGGACAGAGATAGCACAGCTGGTTATTATGACCAAGGCCCACATTAAGAACGAGACAAACAAGCTGCCTAGGGACAGAGATAGCACAGCTGGTTATTATGACCAAGGCCCACATTAAGAACGAGACAAACAAGCTGCCTAGGGACAGAGATAGCACCGCTGGTTATTATGACCAAGGCCCACATTAAGAACGAGACAAACAAGCTGCCTAGGGACAGAGATA
Organism: Salvelinus namaycush; assembly: GCF_016432855.1. Classification (NCBI taxonomy): domain Eukaryota; kingdom Metazoa; phylum Chordata; class Actinopteri; order Salmoniformes; family Salmonidae; genus Salvelinus; species Salvelinus namaycush. The sequence goes on along the minus strand of NC_052318.1, from coordinate 7,360,019 downwards.
GCACAGCTGGTTATTATGACCAAGGCCCACATTAAGAACGAGACAAACAAGCTGCCTAGGGACAGAGATAGCACCGCTGGTTATTATGACCAAGGCCCACATTAAGAACGAGACAAACAAGCTGCCTAGGGACAGAGATAGCACCGCTGGTTATTATGACCAAGGCCCACATTAAGAGCGAGACAAACAAGCTGCCTAGGGACAGAGATAGCACCACTGGTTATTATGACCAAGGCCCAAATTAAGAACGAGACAAACAAGCTGCCTAGGGACAGAGATAGCACAGCTGGTTATTATGACCAAGGCCCACATTAAGAGCGAGACAAACAAGCTGCCTAGAGACAGAGATAGCACCGCTGGTTATTATGACCAAGGCCCACATTAAGAACGAGACAAACAAGCTGCCTAGGGACAGAGATAGCACCGCTGGTTATTATGACCAAGGCCCACATTAAGAACGAGACAAACAAGCTGCCTAGAGACAGAGATAGCACAGCTGGTTATTATGACCAAGGCCCACATTAAGAGCGAGACAAACAAGCTGCCTAGGGACAGAGATAGCACAGCTGGTTATTATGACCAAGGCCCACATTAAGAACGAGACAAACAAGCTGCCTAGGGACAGAGATAGCACAGCTGGTTATTATGACCAAGGCCCACATTAAGAGCGAGACAAACAAGCTGCCTAGAGACAGAGATAGCACCGCTGGTTATTATGACCAAGGCCCACATTAAGAACGAGACAAACAAGCTGCCTAGGGACAGAGATAGCACCGCTGGTTATTATGACCAAGGCCCACATTAAGAACGAGACAAACAAGCTGCCTAGAGACAGAGATAGCACAGCTGGTTATTATGACCAAGGCCCACATTAAGAGCGAGACAAACAAGCTGCCTAGGGACAGAGATAGCACAGCTGGTTATTATGACCAAGGCCCACATTAAGAACGAGACAAACAAGCTGCCTAGGGACAGAGATAGCACAACTGGTTATTATGACCAAGGCCCAAATTAAGAACGAGACAAACAAGCTGCCTAGGGACAGAGATAGCACAGCTGGTTATTATGACCAAGGCCCACATTAAGAGCGAGACAAACAAGCTGCCTAGAGACAGAGATAGCACAGCTGGCTATTATGACCAAGGCCCACATTAAGAACGAGACAAACAAGCTGCCTAGGGACAGAGATAGCACCGCTGGTTATTATGACCAAGGCCCACATTAAGAACGAGACAAACAAGCTGCCTAGGGACAGAGATAGCACAGCTGGTTATTATGACCAAGGCCCACATTAAGGACGAGACAAACAAGCTGCCTAGGGACAGAGATAGCACAGCTGGTTATTATGACCAAGGCCACATTAAGAACGAGACAAACAAGCTGCCTAGGGACAGAGATAGCACAGCTGGTTATTATGACCAAGGCCCACATTAAGAACGAGACGATCAGACGGCTTAGGGACAGAGGTAGCAAGAGATACATAAAACATATAAATTGTTCTTTGTAACAGTGGAAACACCCCCACCGCTACCAATTCTGTCCAATCTGTAAACATTAAAACCGGACAGAGACACATCAGAGTCCAGCACAGAATTATTCAGAATTATTTCAAATGATTATATGTACAAGATTGTCTAGAACTGATCCATTGGGCCTATGCCTCGAGCGAGGATGTGGTTTAAAACAAGAGTCTACAAGGGATACCTATTGCAGGCCTGAAGTATGATGACAATGCTGATCATTTATGGTTGGGATTACCTGAGCGGGACTTGATTATAAATTATGAAGTGATTACAGAGATTATAAATCAATGTCTCAGCGCAGCCTTGAAATGCGAGGACAAGGTCCAGGCACTTAGATGATTTGGATGGACCCCATCCTCTCGGTAGAGCATTGTCTGTGTCCAAAAGGTGTCAGAATTATCCACAAAAGTAACTCCAACATAGTTACAGTAGACTTGTAGCCAGTTGTGTAGTGCCAACAACCTACTGAATCGCTCATTGATGGCATTGGGCCTGAAATAATTGGACGCTTGTTGGAGTCTTTCAGAGTTCCAATCAGTTCTTTAAAATCCTGTTTCAGACGTTCCAAGCTAGCCATCCTAATGTCATTAGATCCCACATGGATTACAACAGTGAGAGCCCCAGTGTTCCGGCATAAAACGGTAGGCCTAGTAATGTCCTGTACCCAAGCCCCAGGATAGCACAAGGATTTTGCCTCGAGAAACAAGATTTCTCACCATAAAGCTGCCAATTATAACGGCTAGTGAGATGGCAGAATAGGTCTGACAGTTTTTGCGCCTCGAGGCCGCATTGTGACTGACGGAGGAGCGAGTGCGTCAGACACCCTCAAGGTCCAGTATTCCGAGTCCAAAGCAGAATCCCACTGGGAAGGAGTCCGGATAGGGGACGATTGCGTTGGAACCTCAGAAGCCAGGAGGGTGAAGCTGTTCGACAACTGGAATTGGGTCAGTCTTGCCACAAGCCGCTTCCCTCCATTTGGCCAACGGCGGATGACGTGCTTCTACGGTTGGGCAGCAGGAATGGTGACAGTATTATCAATCAAATGTATTTATAAAGCCCTTTTTACATCAGCTGATGTTACAAAGTGCCATACAGAAACCCAGCGTAAAACCCCAAAACAGCAAGCAATGCAGATGTAGAAGCACGGTGGCTATGAAAAAACTCCCTAGAAAGGCCGGAACCTAGGAAGAAACTTAGAGAGGAACCAGGCTATGAGGGGTGGCCAGTCCTCTTCTGGCTATGCCGGGTTGAGAAAGTGAAATGAAAAAAATTACTTATTTCAAAAAATGTTTAAAGAAAAAAAAGGAAAAGTGGTGTGCACATATGTATTCACCCCCTTTGCTATGAAGCCCTTAATAAATAAGATCTGGTGCAACCAATTACCTTCAGAAGTCACATACAGTGGGGCAAAAAAGTATTTAGTCAGCCACCAATTGTGCAAGTTCTCCCACTTAAAAAGATGAGAGGTCTGTAATTTTCATCATAGGTACACTTCAACTATGACAGACAAAATGAGAAAAAAAATCCAGAAAATCACATTGTGGGATTTTTTATTAATTTATTTGCAAATTATGGTGGGAAATAAGTATTTGGTCAATAACAAAAGTTTATCTCAATACTTTGTTATATACCCTTTGTTGGCAATGACAGAGGTCAAACGTTTTCTGTAAGTCTTCACAAGGTTTTCACACACTGTTGCTGGTATTTTGGCCCATTCCTCCATGCAGATCTCCTCTAGAGCAGTGATGTTTTGGGGCTGTTGCTGGGCAACACGGACTTTCAACTCCCTCCAAAGATTTTCTATGGGGTTGAGATCTGGAGACTGGCTAGGCCACTCCAGGACCTTGAAATGCTTCTTACGAAGCCACTCCTTCGTTGCCCGGGCGGTGTGTTTGGGATCATTGTCATGCTGAAAGACCCAGCCACGTTTCATCTTCAATGCCCTTGCTGATGGAAGGAGGTTTTCACTCAAAATCTCACGATACATGGCCCCATTCATTCTTTCCTTTACACGGATCAATCGTCCTGGTCCCTTTGCAGAAAAACAGCCCCAAAGCATGATGTTTCCACCCCCATGCTTCACAGTAGGTATGGTGTTCTTTGGATGCAACTCAGCATTCTTTGTCCTCCAAACACGACGAGTTGAGTTTTTACCAAAAAGTTATATTTTGGTTTCGTCTGACCATATGACATTCTCCCAAACTTCTTCTGGATCATCCAAATGCTCTCTAGCAAACTTCAGACGGGCCTGGACATGTACTGGCTTAAGCAGGGGGACACGTCTGGCACTGCAGGATTTGAGTCCCTGGCGGCATAGTGTGTTACTGATGGTAGGCTTTGTTACTTTGGTCCCAGCTCTTTGCAGGTCATTCACTAGGTCCCCCCGTGTGGTTCTGGGATTTTTGCTCACCGTTCTTGTGATCATTTTGACCCCACGGGGTGAGATCTTGCGTGGAGCCCCAGATCGAGGGAGATTATCAGTTTATTATCAGTATGTCTTTCATTTCCTAATAATTGCTCCCACAGTTGATTTCTTCAAACCAAGTTGCTTACCTATTGCAGATTCAGTCTTCCCAGCCTGGTGCAGGTCTACAATTTTGTTTCTGGTGTCCTTTGACAGCTCTTTGGTCTAGCCATAGTGGAGTTTGGAGTGTGACTGTTTGAGGTTGTAGACAGGTGTCTTTTATACTGATAACAAGTTCAAACAGGTGCCATTAATACAGGTAACGAGTGGAGGACAGAGGAGCCTCTTAAAGAAGAAGTTACAGGTCTGTGAGAGCCAGAAATCTTGCTTGTTTGTAGGTGACCAAATACTTATTTACCACCATAATTTGCAAATAAATTCATAAAAAATCCTACAATGTGATTTTCTGGATTTTCTTTCTCATTTTGTCTGTCATAGTTGAAGTGTACCTATGATGAAAATTACAGGCCTCTCTCATCTTTTTAAGTGGGAGAACTTGCACAATTGGTGGCTGACTAAATACTTTTTTGCCCCACTGTAATTAGTTTTAAAAAAGTTACCTGTGTGCAATTTAAGTGTCACATGATCTTTCATATGATCTCAGGATATATACACCTGTCTTGAAAGGCCCCAGAGTCTGCAGCACCACTAAGCAAGGGGCACCACCAAGCAAGCAGCACCATGAAGACCAAGGAGCTCTCCAAACAGGTCAGGGACAAAGTCGTGGAGATGTACAGATCAGGGTTGGGTTATTTAAAAAAAAAAAATGTTTCACCTTTATTTATTTAACCAGGTAGGCCAGTTGAGAACACGTTCTCATTTACAACTGCGACCTGGCCAAGATAAAGCAAAGCAGTGTGACAAAAACAACAACACAGGGTTGGGCTGTGTACAGCTGCAGCGATCGGTAAGCTGCTCTGACAGCTGAAGCCAAAAGTTAGTGAGGGAGATATAAGTCTCCAACTTCAGTGATTTTTGCAATTCTTTCCAGTCATTGGCAGCAGATAACTGGAAGGAAAGGCGGCCAAAGAGGGTGTTGGTTTGGGGATGACAAGTGAAATATACCTGCAGGAGCGTGTGCTACAGGTGGGTGTTGCTATGGTGACCAGTGAGCTGAGATAAGGCGGGGCTTTACCGAGCAAAGACTTATAGATGACCTTGATCCAGTGGGTTTGGCGACGAATATGTAGCGAGGACCAGCCAACGAGAGCATACAGGTCGCAGTTGTGGGTAGTATATGGGGCTTTGGTGACAAAATGAATGGCACTGTGAGAGACTGCATCCAATTTCCTGAGTAGAGTGTTTTGAGGCTATTTTGTAAATGACATCGCCAAAGTCATGGATCGGTAGGATAGTCCGTTTTACGATGGTATGTTTGGCAGCATGAGTGAAGGAGGCTTCGTTGCGAAATAGGAAGCCGATTCTAGATTTAACTTTGGATTGGAGATGCTTAATGTGAGTCTGGAAGGAGAGTTTACAGTCTAACCAGACACCTAGGTATTTATAGTTGTCCACATATTCTAAGTCAGAACCATCCATAGTAGTGATGCTAGTCGGGCGGGCGGGTGCAGGCAGCAATCTGTTGAAGAGCATGCATTTTGTCTTACTAGCATTTAAGAGCAGTTGGAGGCCATGGAAGGAGTGTTGTATGGCGTTGATGCTCGTTTGGAAGTTTGCTAACACAGTGTCCAAAGAAGGGCCAGATGTATACAGAATGGTGTCGTTTGCATAGAGGTGGATCAAAGAATCACCCGCAGCAAGAGCGACATCATTGATATATACAAAGAAAAGAGTCGGCCCGCGAATTGAACCCTGTGGCACCCCCATAGAGACTGCCAGAGGTCTGGACAACAGGCCCTCTGATTTGACACACTGAACTCTATCTGAGAAGTAGTTAGTGAACCAGGCGAGGCAGTCAATAGAGAAACCAAGGCTGTTGATTCTGCCAATAAGAATACGGTGATTGACAGTCGAATGCCTTGGCCAGATCGATGAAGACGGCTAGACAGTACTGTCTTTTATCGATGGCGGTTATGATATCGTTTAGGACCTTGAGCGTGGCTAAGGATTTTTATTTCTAAAAAACATCCCACAGAGCACCATTAAATCCATTATTAAAAAAAGAAAAGAATATGGCACCACAACAAACCTGCCAAGAGAGGGCCGCCCACCAAAACTCACGGCCCAGGCAAGGAGGGCATTAATCAGAAAGGCAACAAAGAGAACAAAGATAACCCTGAAGGAGCTGCAAAGCTCCACAGCGGAGATTGGAGTATCTGTCCATAGGACCCCTTTAAGCCGTACACTCCACAGAGCTGGGCTTTACAGAAGAGTGGCCAGAAAAAAAACATTGCTTAACCTGCTTGGGCTGCAGGGGCAGTATTGAGTAGCCAGATAAAAGGTGCCCATTTCAAACGGCCTCGTACTCAATTCTTGCTCGTACAATATGCATATTATTATTACTATTGGATAGAAAACACTCTCCAGTTTCTAAAACCGTTTGAATTATATCTGTGAGTCAAACAGAACTCATTTGGCACAAACTTCCTGACCAGGAAGTGGAAAGTCTGAAATCGAGGCTCTGTTCTACTTCCTGCCTATAAATGGGCATGATACGTATTAGTATACATGCACTTCATAGACCTTCCCCTGGATGAGAGAGAGAAGGTGAGAGAAGAAATTTAGTGTTTATCTTGGTCTGAAGTGGAATACAAGCTCTTTGTATGACGTGTCCCCCATTTCCGGTTTTCTGGAGAGCGCGAGGTGGTACCTGGATTTGCCTTCTGTTTAGCTGCCGTTATAGGCGACTACTATCTCCGGCTTTGATTTTATTTGATACATGTGACCATATCATCGTAAAGTATGTTTTTTCAATATAGTTTAATCAGATTATTGAAATTTTTTCGGGAGTTTTGCCGTGTTCCGTTCTCTGACTTTGTTGACAATGGAGAGATTCGTGCCACTTGGCTAGTGTGCTTACTAAATTGAGAGGGAAAGTGGCCGTTCTAAATCCAAACAACGACTGTTCTGGACAAAGGACCCCTTGTCCAACATTCTGATGAAAGATCAGCAAAAGTAAGAAACATTTTATGATGCTATTTCATATATCTGTCGTACATGTGAATTAGTCGTCGGCGCCCAACGTTTGGGTACTCTAGCTATACCGAAGCTGGATGTCGTAATGAAGTTATTTTTTAGAATTCTAACACTGCGATTTCATTAAGAACTAATGGATCTATCATTTCCTATACAACATGTATTTTTTAGTTATGTTTATGAATAGCTATTTGGTCAGAATATGTGTGTCAGAAAAAGTGTCAGAAAAATATCCGGACGTTGTGGGAAATAGTAGCTACGTTAGCACAATGTGTAACCACTGATTTCAGCTCTAAATATGCACATTTTCGAACAAAACATAAGTGTATGTATAACCTGATGTTATAGGACTGTCATCTGATGAAGAATATCAAGGTTAGTCAAAAATTATATATCTTTTACTGGTTTGTCACGATCGCTAACTTTTACTGCTGGGGAAGGGCTTGTGTTTCTGGCTATTGTGGTAAGCTAATATAACGCTATATTGTGTTTTCGCTGTAAAACACTTAATAAATCGGAAATATTGGCTGGAATCACAAGATGCCTGTCTTTCATTTGCTGTACACTATATATTTTTCAGAAATGTTTTATGATGAGTAATTAGGTATTTTACGTTGGTGTCTGTAATTATTCTGGCTGCTTTCGGTGCAATTTCTGATTGTAGCTGCAATGTAAACTATGATTTATACCTGAAATATGCACATTTTTCGAACAAAACATAGATTTATTGAATAACATGTTATAAGACTGTCATCTGATGAAGTTGTTTCTTGGTTAGTTTGGTTGGTTCTTGGTTAGTTAGGTTGGCTTTGTGCATGCTACCTGTGCTGTGAAAAATGTCTGTCCTTTTTTGTATTTGGTGGTGAGCTAACATAAATATACGTGGTGTTTTCGCTGTAAAACATTTTAAAAATCGGACATGTTGGCTGGATTCACAAGATGTGTACCTTTCATATGCTGTATTGGACTTGTTAATGTGTGAAAGTTAAATATTTAAAAAAAATATCTTTTGAATTTCGCGCCCTGCACTTGAGCTGGCTGTTGTCATAAGTGTACCGACGCCGGGCTGCAGCCATAAGAAGTTAAAGAAAAAAATAAGCAAAACGCGTTTGGTGTTCGACCAAAAGGCACGTGGGAGACTCCCTAAAGATATGGAAGAAGGTACTCTGGTCAGATGGCCAGTACCTTTTTGGCCATCAAGGAAAATGCCTGGCGCAAACCCAACACCTCTCATCACCCCGAGAACACCATCCCCACAGTGAAGCATGGTGGTGGCAGCATCATGCTGTGGGAATGTTTTTCATCGGCAGGGACTGGGAAACTGGTCAGAATTGAAGGAATGATGGATGGCGCTAAATAATGGGAAATTCTTGAGGGAAACCTGTTTCAGTCTTCCAGAGATTTGAGACTGCGACGGAGGTTCACCTTCCAGCAGGACAATGACCCTAGGGCATACTGCTAAAGCAACACTCGAGTGGTTTAAGGGGAAACATTTAAATGTCTTGGAATGGCTTAGTCAAAGCCCAGACCTCAATCCAATTGAGAATCTGTGGTATGCCTTAAAGATTGCTCTACACCAGTGGAACCCATCCAACTTGAAGGAGCTGGAGCAGTTTTGCCTTGAAGAATGGACAAAAATCCCAGTGGCTAGATGTGCCAAGCTTATAGTGACATACCGCAAGAGACTTGCAGCTGTAATTGCTGCAAAAGGTGGCTCTACAAAGTATTGACTTTGAGGGGGTGAATAGTTATGCACGCTCAAGTTTTCAGTTTTTTTGCCTTATTTCTTGTTTGTTTCACAATAAAACATATTTTACGTCTTCAAAGTGGTAGGCATGTTGTGTAAATCAAATGATACAAACCACCCCAAAATGTATTTTAATTCCAGGTTGTAAGTCAACAAAATAGGAAAAATGCCAAGGGGGGTGAATACTTTTGCAGCCACTGAAAGTAAGCATTTCAAAAATGTCAAAACTGATCATAGTCGAAGCCCACCTACGGCATGTGTTCGTGCTTGGTTGACTCTGACAGTACTGCTGGGGCTTCCTCCACACCATGTCACCAGGGAAGGCTTCATCTTATCTGCCCTCTTTCCCAGGTTAGGCTGGGGGTCTGACTTCCTCTGGGGACTGGAGAGAGACGAGACCCCCAACCCATCCCACTGGGCTGAGGCCAAGGGCCATGGCAGGGCTGGCCTGTCTTCCTGTTCCAGATGCTGGCCTGTCTGCCTGTCTGTCTTGCTTCTGCTACCTGTGCCTCTTCATCAGAACCAGGTACTTCTCACCCTGATGGGGACAGACATCAGGCAGTCTTTATACAAAATTTGGAACAGCAATACAATGGTTCATTGGATCAGTCTAAAACTATTCACATACACTGCTGCCATCTAGTGGCCAAAATCAGAAATACACCGGGGACGGAATAATACATTATGGCCTTTCTCTTGCATTTCAAAGATGATGTTACAAATAATATACAAAAAAGGTTGGTTTTTTCTTTGTATTATCTTTTACCAGATCTATTGTGTTATATTCTGCTACATTAATTTCACATTTCCACAAACTTCAAAGCGTTTCCTTTGAAATGGTATCAAGAATATGCATATCCTTGCTTCCGGTCCTGAGCTAAAGGCAGTTCGATTTGGGTATGTCATTTTAGGAGAAAATTGAAAAAAAGGAGCAGATCCTTAAGAGGTTTTAAGCATGCCATCATAGATGTAATATGTACATGAATGACCAGCCTCCAGTCGAGCATTTTACAGTTGGTCAACAGGTCTAGCTGAGGATGCCCCAGTGTAACATCAGAGTGTCAGGCAGGTCGTACTGGGCAAGTCGATGCTGGGTCTCCTGTTTCTCATGGTTGACCTGCTGGATGGTGCGGCTCAGGTCCACTACCTTGGCAGCCTGCTGGACTATCTTCTTCTCCACATGAAGAAAGAAGAGCACACTGGCAGTGTTATGTTGTGTACTGTATTGTGTGGTCTGACCTGGTATCTGTCCACGAGGGAGATGTCCTGCAGGCAGGTCTTGACTGTGTCCTCCTCTGACATCAGCGTGGACAGCAGGGTTTCCTGCTCCTCCACGTCCCCTTTCAGCCTCTCAATGTCCCGGTTCACCTTCTGTATTCGGGTTCCTCAGCTCAGGAAGCTCCTTCTCCTGCAGCTCAGCAATAGACTGCCTGGTGGTTACCAGAGAACAGGGCCAGGGTTAGCTACTCATGTGGATGAACTGGTTACCACAGAACAAGGCCAGGTTTTGCTACTCATGTAGATCAACTGAGAAAAGAGTAGAATATGCCTTATATGGAGAGAGGGTTAAGAGAAAGGGCTATGAGCAGTGAAGCAGAACAATTGAAGCAGACAGCAAAAACAGCAGTTCTTTTTGCTCCACTCAAACAGCGGCAAGCCATACAAAATGACATATCACATGGTTTTTAAGTAGCAGAGCGGGACCTCTCTTACAGGTTATGTGCAATGGCTGCCTGAGCAGCATGTCCTCCCTTTGTGAGTCGAGCATCCACTACCATCTAGTGGAAGGAAACTATAATTGCAACCTATTACAATAGTGGTCGAAAAAGTACCCAATTTTCAAACTTGAGTAAAAGTAAAGATTCCTTTTTTTTAAATTACTCAAGTAAAAGTGAAAGTCACCCAGTAAAATACTACTTGAATAAAAGTCTAAAAGTATTTGGTTTTAAATGTACTTAAGTATAAAAAGTAAAAGTATAAATCATTTAAAATGTCAAATATTAAGCAAATCAGATGACACGATTGTCTTGTTTTTTTAATTTACGGATAGCCAGGGGCATAGTTCAACACTCAGACATAATTTACAAACTAAGCATTTGTGGTTAGTGAGTCCACAAGATCAGAGGCAGTAGGGATGACCAGGGCTGTTCTCTTGATACGTGTGTGAATTAGACAATTTTCATGTCCTGCTAAGCATTCAAAATGTAACGAGTACTTTGGGTGTCATGGAAAATGTAAGGAGTAAAAAGTACATTATTTTCTTTTGGAATGTAGTGGAGTAAAAGTAAAAGTTGTCAAAAATATAAATAGTAAAGTACAGATACCCCAAAGAACTACTTAAGTAGTACTTCAAAGTATTTTTCCCTAAGTATTTTACACCACTGCTGACACAATGCACCAGAATTACTTCCTGATCCATTTTGACCTGACAGGATTGAGAGCCATCATGTCATCCTTCCTCCTCTCCTTCCTCTTCAGTTACTGGTCCCTGGGAAGATGCACTTGCACACGGGGCAGCAGGGAAAACCCTCTGAGTGCACACGGCCGTGTCACCCTCCAGCATGGCTGAGCACACACTCAGAGGGGCAAACACAGATAAGGTTAATAGTTTCTCAGACATTATTCAAAACAGATCAGACTAAAAACACTCTACAAAAAATATCACCATGGCCAGCAACAAACACCTCACAGGTTATCAGTAATGCACAGCCCAGGCAGTGGTATGCAAAGTTGGGGTCGTTTTTTTTAGGAACAAAAAAATAAGAATGCAGATTATTGCATGGGACAATAAATGTTTTTGAGAAAGATAATTTGAAAAACATTATTTTGAGTAAATGTATTTACTAAAATCAAAGTGTACTGATTTTGAGGTTGCGCCATTAGATTTAGGGTGGGGTTGAGAGAAACTCTTGAGAAACAAATGGGTCCCCAGACATTCTGGTGGAAAAAATGTGGTCCCCGCTGAAAAAGTTTGAATTCCACTGGCCCAGGGGATCGATTTCATCAAAGAAAGCTACAATACCTAAGCTATAAATGAAACCTCATATTCCAACTCGTGGGACCTATCTGCTTGGAGGTCTTCTCCAGGTCATCCTGCAGCTTGCCTAGATCCTGCTGGAAGTTCTGACTGCCACACACATTGAACATATTTTCCTCGTAGGTGGACAGCTGCTGCTCCTTCCTCCTGATCTCTGCAGCGCAGTGGCTCTTATTCTGCTCTCTAACGTAAGCTATTTACTGCAAGCACATTACAGTCACATACACACTTCAGCAGCTCCATATTGCAACAACACAACCAGACGTTAATCTGGCCGTGTGTGACAGAAGCACTCACTTGAGCTTGGCCATTTTCTCCCTGGTGGAGTTGATCTCTTTGAACTTGGTGTAGATCCAGTCCTCCAGCTCCCTCTTCTTAGGGAAGTGACCCAGCAGGGACACCAGATCCTCAACTTTATCTTCCTCACCTGATCCTCTTTATCCGTCTGAGAGAAGGAAAGATGTCCACAGGCTCACGTTACCACTAACCAGGGTCAGAGGTCAGTTACCACTAACCAAGGTCCAGAGGTCAGTTACCACTAACCAAGGTCCAGAGGTCAGTTACCAGGTCAATGAGTTGTTAGCTTTAGACTCTCTCAGCTGCGGCCTCGTCGATGTTGACGTGCTCTCTGCTGTCTACTGTAGTCCACGATCATCTCCTTCGTTTTGTTGACGTTGAGGTTATTTTCCTTGTACCACTTCTGTCAGGGCTCTCGCCTCCTCCCTGTAGGCTTTCTCATCGTTGTTGGGAATCACTGTTGTGTCATCAGAGAACTTGATTGATTGAGTTGGAGACGTGCATGGTCAGCTCATGGTAGACCTGACTCATTCCTGTCTCCTTCGGCCCCACTTCACAGTAGAGGCATCAGACGGGCCACACAGTCATGGGTGAACAGGGAGTACAAGAAGGGGCTGAGCACACACTGCTGTGGGGCCCCCCTGTTGAGGATTCAACATGGCAGAGGTGTTGTTACCTACCTTCACCACTTGGGGTCAGCCCATCAGGAAGTTCAAGGCTGAGCTGTAGTCGATGAACAGCATTCTTACATAGGTATTTCTCTTGTCCAGTTGGGATAGGGCAATGTACAGTGCAATGGCGATTGCGTCGTCCATGGATCTGTTGGGGCGGTTTGCGAATTGTAGTTGTCTAGGGTGTAGGATAAGGTGGAGGTGAGATGATCTTTAAGCAGCCTCTCAAATCACTTCATGATGACAGAAGTGAGTGCTACGGGGCGAGAGTCATTTAGTTCAGTTACCTTCTCTTTCTTGGGTACAGGAACAATGGTGGACACCTTGAAGCAAGTGGGGACAACAGTCTGGGATACGGAGACTGGCCAGATCAGAGGTCAGGTCAGCATTGGCCAGGGTCAGAGTGACCTCTTGTTCTGAGGGATGGGTCAGGTTACCATTGGCCAGGGTCAGAGTGACCACTTCTTTAGAGTGATGAGTCAGGTTTGGGCCACGAACTAAACAATCAAGCATACATCATGTATACTCATCATGTATACTGGCAGCGAAACAGTTCATTCAGCCTCATTTACTGCCTTTAAAAAAAAGCCTAGCTAATATGGCTGACTTGCTTAAACAAATGTGGTTTCCACTTACAATTGAGTTTTACAATCTATGGCATAAGGGAATGATGAGCGGATAAGAGGAAATACGTCATTTCCATTAATACATTGATGAGAGAGCTAAGAAAGACTGGTCAATATAACTATTTGTTCAGCACTTTTGAAATGTACAGTACAGCGACAGAATTCAGAACATGGGTCGTTCTTACAGTGTTCTCCCTGTACACCAAGTCAGAACCAAACGATAAATAAAAGGGGCATATAAGCAGATAATGAAAGCTCTTACAGTATTCGATGATGACATTTCTCTAAAACAGGCTATAGGCTACATGTGCACAACCAAGTCAGAACAGTAGGTTACGTTATGAGGGGGAAAGGGACCATATTATTAGGGTGAGGCACATGGGGTACTAACAGCTTACTACACAACATACACTTAAAAAAAATATATATATTAACCCATCCTCTTCGGAGGACACATAATTTTTTTGCTTTTTACAGCTTTTCTGCTACATATACATACATTTTACATATACATTTTACATACACATTTGACATATATGGTACTTTTATATACAGCAATCACATAAAAATAATACATTTCTGAACATAAGCTCCTTAATACCGACCCCTCAGCCACTCTCAGCCCATCCCAACTATCACCATAGACCACCCTTGTTTGGTTTCCATGTGCCATATATTTTTCAATTGTACTGTGATGTTTTACATACAGTACATTTTGAACCTTTCTAATCGTATAGTATCCACAGATTGTGAGTCAAAGTTGAAAACCTTTCCGACAAGTATTATTATATTATTTATTGACTGACTATGGCTTTCCAAATCACCCAGCACTGCTATTTGTAAGGTTAATTTGAAGTGAATGTTGTGATTTTTTAAGTGTTCCTGAACCTGTGACCAGAAACAAGCTACATAGGGGCAATATCAGAATAAATGATCTAGTGATTCTGTCTCTTCGCAGCAAAATCTACAGAGCTGGGATTGTTTTTGTATCAATTCATGAACCATGTGCCATGGAATCGGTTCCATCGAAAATCTCTTTGCATTTATTTTGCAACCTGTACGGCGCAGCTGTCAACATTTTTGTACTCAAATTAACTTCTTATGGCTGCAGGGGCAGTATTGAGTAGCTTGGATGAAAGGTGCCCAGAGGTGCCCAGAGTAAACTGCCTGCTCCTCAGACCCAGTTGCTAATATATGCATATTATTATTAGTATTGGATAGAAAACACTCTGATGTTTCTAAAACTGTTTGAATGATGTCTGTGAGTATAACAGAACTCATATGGCAGGAAAAAACCTGAGAAGAAATCCAAACAGGAAGTGGGAAATCTAAGGTTGGTCGATTTTCAACTCATCGCCTATCGAATACACAGTGGGATATGGATCAGTTTGCACTTCCTACGGCTTCCACTAGATGTCAACAGTCGGTAGAACCTTGTCTGATGCCTCTACTGTGAAGTGGGGCCGAAGGAGACAGGAATGAGTCAGGTCTACCATGAGCTGACCATGCTCTGACCATGCGCGTTCACATGAGAGGGAGCTCTGTTCCATCGCACATCTGAAGTCAATGGAATTCTCCGGTTGGAACGTTATTGAAGATTTATGTTAAAAACATCCTAAAGATTGATTCAATACATCGTTTGACATGTTTCTACTGACTGTTACAGAACTTTTTGACATTTCATCTGCTTTTAGTGAACGCGCTTCCTGACTTTGGATTTGTTTACCAAACACGCTAACAAAAGGAGCTATTTGGACATAAATGATGGACATTACAGAACAAAACGAACATTTCTTGTGGAAGTGGGAGTCCTGGGAGTGCATTCCGACGAAGATCAGCAAAGGTAAGTGAAGATTTATAATGCTATTTATGAGTTTTGTTGACTGCACAATTTGGTGGGTAACTGTATGGCTTCCTTTTGTGGCTGAACGCTGTTCTCAGATTATTATATATTGTGCTTTTGCCATAAAGCTTTTTGAAATCTGACACAGCGGTTGCATTAAGAACAAGTGTATCTTTAATTCTATGTAAAACATGTATCTTTCATCAAAGTTTATGATAAGTATTTATGTTATTTGACGTGGCTCTCTGCAATTTCTCCGGATATTTTGGAGGCATTTCTGAACATGGCGCCAATGTAAACTGAGGTTTTTGGATATAAATATGAACTTTATTGAACAAAACATATATTATTGTGTAACATGAAGTCCTATGAGTGTCATCTGATGAAGATCATCAAAGGTTAGTGATTCATTTTATCTCTATTTCTGCTTTTTTGACTCCTGTCTTTGGCCGTAAAAATGGCTGTGTTTTTCTGTGATTTTGCGGTGACCTAACATAATCTGTTTGTGGTGCTTTCGCTGTAAAGCCTTTTTGAAACCGGACACTGTGGTGGGATTAACAAGAAGTGTATCTTTAAAATGGTGTGAAATACTTAATTATGAGATTTCTGTTGTTTGAATTTGGCGCCCTGCACTTTCACTGGCTGTTGTCGTATCGATCCCTGTTAACGGGATTGCAGCCATAAGAAGTTTTACATGGGTATATTTAAAAATGTATGCCAATTCTTTTTGGCCAATTTGTGTTTTTAATATATGGAAGACAAACAAGTTCCTTACCTTCTCCCTCTTCCACTTGCCTTCTCCATTTTTTTTGTGGTAATTCTGCAATCAGTTGTTCAGAAGTTTGGTTGAGCAGACATTCCCATATATTTTTGATAGCTGCATATGCAACATAACTCTACCGTTTCTATTCACAATATCATTAAAAAATATAATACCATTTAAAAAAAAGCCATAAGTAATGTAGTTTTATTAATCAGTATATTTGAGTTTAATATTTGTTGTAATATTTCTTCTCTCTTTTCTGGAGGATAAAACAGAAATTGTAACCTACTTTGAATAGCTTGTTTAAGAAAGGGTGATACTTTAAACAAAATGTCTTTATCAATTAGTCGGAAATGAGAAGTTGTACTCTGTATAAAGGCAAAAAGCTGTTTTTGAACAAAGGACTCTACTGGAGAACCATTTTGGTTTTAAGTATAACTCATGTATGAGTGAAGCTATTAGTGAGAGGTTTAAAGACGTAATATTTAATCATTTTAGCCCCCCCAAACTCATATTCATTACATTAATAGGCACGCTTAATTTTCTCTGGCTTAGCATTCCAAATAAAATGAAATATTTTTTGCTCATATGATTTTTAAAAACCGAGTTGTCTGGAGTAGGCAATGTGTCACGTTCCTGACCTGTTTTCTGTTGTTTTTGTATGTGTTTAGTTGGTCAGGGCGTGAGTTGGGGTGGGCATTCTATGTTATGTGTTTCTATGTTGGGTTTAATGTGTTGCCTGATATGGTTCTCAATTAGAGGCAGGTGTTTGACGTTTCCTCTGATTGAGAACCATATTAAGGTAGGCTGTTCTCACTGTTTGTTTGTGGGTGATTGTTGCTGTGTCTGTGTTTGTTACACCACACGGTACTGTTTCGTTTTTTCCTGTTCGTGCGTTCTTCGTTATATGTAGTTCACAAGTTCAGGTCTGTTTAACGTCGTTTGTTGTTTTGTAAATTATCAAGTGTCTTTCGTGTCAGTGTTCGTCTTGTCTAATTAAATCATCATGTATTTATCACCCGCTGCGTCTTGGTCCACTCTCTCCCCGAAAGACGAACGTTACACAATGCCATTAGTAAGTAAGTAAACTGTGATAGGACCAAAGAGTTAATCAATGTGATTTTTCCATAAATAGTATTAACCTCTCCATGGTTTCAGAATTGTAACTATTTTTGCAAACTTTCTATTGAAATGAATTGTGGTAAATTCATTTATGTTTTTTGAGATATGAATACCAAGTATGTCTACTTCACCATCCGCCCATTTTATTGGTAAACTACAAGGTAGTGTAAACACCATGTCTTTTAACAATCCAATACATAATATGGTGCACTTATCATAATTAGGTTTTAGTCCAGAGAGGCTAGAAAAGTGATCTAGACCTTCAATGAGACTGTGCAGCGATCCAGATCGCGGACTTAAGAAAAAACTAGAGTCATCGGCATACATTGACACTTTTATTTTTATCCCCTGGATTTCTAACCCTTGATGTTCTTGTTGGATCTAATTTTAATAGCTAGCATTTCAATGGCCATAATACATTTTTTATTTTTATTTTTTTATTTCACCTTTATTTAACCAGGTAAGGCAAGTTGAGGTCTGCCACCCATTAAAAACCATAAAACAGCTTAAAATGATTAGAATAAATTGACAAATGTATATGTTTCACTTAAAGTCAAACCATTTGACAGCAATGATGCATAAAATTCAAGTCAGTTGGGAACAGGTCTTTGATGTCCCTCTACCTTGCCATCAGGTCTATAAACTGATATATATAAAACAACAACTGACACATCAATCGGTTCGTTTTGATTTTAAGCTATTATTTAAAATACTCAATACATGGGGCATTGAACAAGTAGCCCTGTGCAGACTCTGCCATAAGGAAACAGAATCAATAGAACGTCTTTTCTGGTACTGTCCATCGGTGGGTCGCTTTGGGAGTCAGGTCCAGGAATGGATGTTATGTCATAATATCAGGGTTCAGATGGACCTGCAATCTGTATTGGTAGAGGATCTGAAAAACCCAAGATCAGTCAATGAAACATATTATTATACTCATAGGCAAAGTATTTAGTTTTAGGGCAATATCAGTAGATATGTGTATTGCAAAAGGGATGTATTGCAAAAGGAAATAGCAAAATGGTATTATACCAAGAAAGATGGGTTAATCTGTGAACAGCGGAGTGTTGGAGATCAGAATGAATGGTGGATTGGTCGCTGTGGGTGAAAATTCAGCACTTGAAGGAAGAGGAAATTAGGAATATATGTATAATTATTTAACTACATGTACCATACAAATGAGTGAAAATAGCTGTAAGTAGCAGTAGGCGTATTGTTGTCCGTTAGTTTACTCTAATCGTGGGAGGGGTGGTAAGGGTAAAAAATAGGGGAATTAGAAATGATGCAAACAATTAAATTGATAGAACCCAAAAGATATCTGGAATATTAAAGCTGATCTACACCCCAGAAAAAGCTGGGCCATCTTAATCAAATCTCCTCACTGGTGTTTGTTTACTAGCCATATAGATCTAAGGTGACTTTAACCAGAAAATGTACCTTTTCTAGTTTCACTTAAGTATTTGTCATTTAATTATTTATAATCTAATTAGCCCTCCACAATAAAAAATTGTCATTGGAAGTAGTGTTTTTCCTTTTGAGTTATAAAAAGTTACAACATTAGAGGGCAGTATAAACCTACCAAAATGGATGCGTCTGTTCACAGCCATGTGAATTTGCTGACATAAAATTGTGCCATTTTCTCTCCACATCATAACTGAATGGAGTGCTCTAAACAACACAGGTAATAACATTAACCCTTGCGGGGTGTTCAGGTTTGTGGGACCCATTTCCAATGTTTACTAAAAGAAAAATGACACAATTAATACTTTTTTCAACCTGAGACTCATTGGCCTTCGCTTATTTTCTGTGAAGAACATGTAAAAGAACACATTTTCATTGAGTGCGCACTGTGCACCCCCCTACACATTTATATTACATATGTGGTGTTCGGGTCCACTGGACTTGAGGGTAATAAAAGTGTGTAAAAGTGTTTGTGTAGGAGAAAATTGTGGAAGGAGCGTCTTCCACTTTGGAAAATGAAGAATTTTCCAAATATGACGATCATGTCTCTATCAATTCGCAGTCTGACAGTGAGTTAGAAGAAGAGGATGAGATTGACCCTCAGCCAGCTCCAGGACCAGCCCGTCAGCAGCCAGCCCCAGGACCAGCCCGTCAGCAGCCAGCCCCAGGACCAGCCCGTCAGCAACCAGCTCATCAGCAGCCTGCAGGAGGAGAAATATGGATGTCAAAAAATTGTGAAATTGAATGGTTTTCTGAGCTGGAATGGAATGAGCTACCCCAAATTGGCTGCCAATGTGATGAGGATGCAACCAGGGCCGACACGGATGGCGGTTACTTATGTGCAGGACATAAAGTCTTCTTTTGAAATGTTCATCCCAGACACCATCCAGAAAATCATTCTGGACTGCACTAATTTGGAGGGAAGACGTGTTTTTGGAGAGAGATGGAATGAGATGGACCAAACTCATTTACATGCATACTTTGGGGTTCTTATCCTTGCTGGTGTTTTCAGATCTAATAGGGAATCCACAGAATCCCTCAAATTAATTACTTAAAATCATACAATGGGATTTTCTGGATTTGTTTTAGATTCCGTCTCTCACAGTTGAAGTGTACCTATGGTAAAAATTACAGACCTCTACATGCTTTGTAAGTAGCAAAACCTGCAAAATCGGCAGTGTATCAAATACTTGTTCTCCCCACTGTATATACATGAAGGAATTGGCAGTACATCTGTGTCAGAGTCTCTTTTCCTTTCTCTCTGTTTCCTTATATTGAATTCCATATAAAACCATTGGTGTTTGTCATAGAATGATGGGACTAGTTTCTTTGGATGTGGACAGATTTCCAGCATTGTGCAATGGTCAGCAAAATGCTCAGCCAAATGCTCAACATAGATTACTATGACAGAGAGAAATTACGCAAAAGTCATAAAAAGATAGACCCCTGCAGTGTAATATAAAAAATAATTGTTTTATAATGATTAAACATTGTTTTGGGTCAATTTCATCTCGCCCAACCTAATAAAATATGGTCCTTCTGGCATTTTACCGCCCATGTGTTTCAACTTACAATATGATACTGTATCTACCAGTAAATACTAACTAAGGCAGTAATGGGTACGCAAACCACCCAATTGACAAAAACTGGTTGAATCAACAATTTTTCAAACCAAAAAATCTGTGTGTTGGGGTCAACATGTAAAACTGATTGGATTTGCAAAAAGTCAAAGGTAAGGGCATTTCGTATTTTTTTCACCCAACTTTAAGGATCGGAGTTCCGTCAACTGGACAGTTGTAAATCATGCAGCGTGTTATGTCAAGATTGCAGATTTTAGAGAAACAACAAATGCCGGTACATGTAAGTATCTTATATTGGCTGATAGCTTAAATTCTTGTTAATATAACTGCACTGTCCAATTTACAGTAGCTATTACTGTGAAAAAATGCCATGCTATTGTTTGAGGAGAGCTCCTAACAATAAAACACTTTATTCAACACGATAGGTTTGATAAATTCACCTCTGAAGTTGAAATGTGTACTTACATTCTGAAATCTTGCTCTGATTTATCATCCAAAAGGTCCCAGAGATAACATGAAGTGTCATTTGTTAGATAAAATCCTTTTTCCTATCCTAAAAAGGTCCATATAGCATGCACGATCGATTTTGTATTTCCACTCGTTCAATTTGCAAAGAAAGGAATCTGTGACAATCTCACCCTAAATGTTGTTTGAATGAGTCAAATCACGTCTGTATGTATTCCTCAGAGATCCTAGAAGGTAACAAGACTTAACTATATCATTAGGGGTGTAATATATCCTATAGGACACCATATTTGGTCAGAGAGCAACGCCTTCATGGCACGCCGATGACGCGGGTGCCATCACTTGAACGACTGTATCTTTGTCAAATAAGCACCAATCAGGGTCAAACAAAGCTAGCTAGATAGCCAATGAGCTGGGCTTTACGGAAGTATCCAGAAACCATGTATGTGTCGTAAAATGTAGCTACTAACCTTGTACGACAGCATGCCTTTTCATTTTGGACAAAAATTATTAGGATATTGTCACGCCCTGACCTTAGAGAGACGTTTTATTTCTCTATTTGGTTAGGTCAGGGTGTGATTTGGGGTGGGCATTCTATGTTGTTTGTTTCTATGTTTTGGCCGGGTATGGTTCTCAATCAGTGACAGCTGTCTATCGTTGTCTCTGATTGGGAATCATACTTAGTTAGCCTTTTTTCCTTTGTATTTTGTGGGTAGTTATCTTTGTTAGTGGCACTATAGCCCTAGTAAGCTTCACGGTCGTTTCTTTGTTTCTTGTTTTGTTGGCGACATTTACATAAATAAAGGAAAATGTACGCTCACCACGCTGCACCTTGGTCCGGTCATTTCCACGACGACGCCCGTGACAGATATTCAGAGTTATGAAAACTGGTTGTTTTGCAATTGATGAACTTATAATATGGCTACTAATACTTGGAAAGCTAAATCAAAGTCCAAGTATACAGATTTGACGATATTCTTGCAGAATAATGGAATATGAATGCCTCCTTCACGATTTGCCCAAATGTACCTGGGGACTTCATACTAAAAGTATTGTAGTTCAGTCATACTTCAAGTTATCCATCTGAAACTCTGCACATACACTGCTGCCATCTTGTGGACACTATCGGAATTACAACCAGAGTGATCGCTAGAACTATGACCTTTCTCTTGCATTTCAAAGATGGTTGGTTTTTTCTTTGTATTTTCTTCTACCAGATCTATTGTGTTATATTCTCCTACATTCAATTCACATTTCCACAAACTTCAAAGTGTTTCCTTTCAAATGCATATCCTTGCTTCAGGGCCTGAGCTACAGGCAGTTAGATTTGTGTATGTAAATTAAGCAAACATTTAAAAAAGGGGGCTATCCCTAAGAAGTTTTAACCTAAATCCAATGACATGTTGACATTTGTTGTTAATTTCACCTGAGTTGACAACTCAACCAAATGTAAATCAAAACTAGATGTTGGTGTGTGCCCAGTGGGCAGGTATTTCATTTATTTTATTTTATTGTACAACTACATCACATTAGTCATCAAACAGACTCCCATCCAGAGCGACACACAAAAGCAACCAGGGTCAACACCCTGCTCAAGGGGACATCAACAGATCTCCCACAAGGTCAAAAACGGGGACCCGAACCAGCGATCCATCGGCCACTGGCCCAAGCTCCCAACCGCCAGGCCACCAGCCCTCCAAGATTAGATTAGATCTCTCAACAGTACTATTTCTAGGGTCAATTTTAGATCAATGTTATGCATTTTCAGCCATTCCTGAACCTGAGACCAGAAACAGGCTACCTGAGGGCAATACCAAAACTAATGGTCTATTGATTCTGTATACTTACAACAAAATCTGCAGAGCTGCAATGTTTGTATGCCCCAAATATTCAAGATTTTGTTGGTGGCAAGAATTCTATGTAATCATTTTAGCTGAAAAGCACCAAGTCTTGAATCTTGCGTCGTTTTATATATAAACTCATACACCCTGTACCATGGAATCGGTACATCAACAATCTCTTTCCATCTATTTTGCAATCTGTATGGCACAGCTGTCAACATCCTGGTTCTCCAATGAAACTGGTATACTTTCCTATTTATGCTATTTTATTCCTCTGACAGTTTTGATCCTTTATATTGGGCAGACAGACCAGTACCATACCTCCTCCTGCTGCCACCTGCCTCCTCCATTTTTGGGGTAATGCTGTAATCAATTGGTTGTAATCTTGGATTGAGCAGACCTTCCCATGCAATTCTGATAACTCCATGAAATACATAACTCTACCATTTCAATTTACAATATCATTTAAAAACAAAATACCCTTTCCCATAAATACAGGTCTCTCAAGTAAAACGTTTGTGTCACGATCGTCTTCTTGAGAGAGAGTGGACCAAGGCGCAGCGTGTGAAAAATACATCTTCTCTTTATTTAGAAGAAGAACAAACGAAACAAAACAACAAAATGACGAACGTGAAGCTATAAATGACTAAGTGCAAACATGCAACATAGACTAGACATAGACAATTACCCACAACCAGCTAAAGCCTATGGCTGCCTTAAATATGGCTCCCAATCAGAGACAACAATAACCAGCTGTCTCTAATTGAGAACCAATTCAGGCAACCATAGACTTTCCTAGACACCTACACTGAACACTAAACCATCTACTCTACTTAACCCCCTAAACCATACAACACCCTAGACAATACAAAAACACATACTTCACCATGTCACACCCTGACCTAACTAAAATAATAATAAAAACAAAGATAACTAAGGCCAGGGTGTGACATAACCCCCCCCTTAAGGTGCGAACTCCGGGTGCACCAGCATAAAGTCTAGGGGAGGGTCTGGGTGGGCGTCTGTCCACGGTGGCGGCTCTGGCACTGGTCGTGGTCCCCACCCCACCATAGTCACTACCCGCTTTCGTAGCCTCCTCCAAATGACCACCCTCCACATTAACCCCACTGGATTAAGGGGCAGCACCGGACTAAGGGGCAGCACCGGACTGAGGGGCAGCACCGGACTAAGGGGCAGCACCGGACTAAGGGGCAGCACCGGACTAAGGGGCAGCACCGGACTAAGGGGCAGCACCGGACTAAGGGGCAGCACCGGGATAAGGGGCAGCACCGGGATAAGGGGCAGCACCGGGATAAGGGGCAGCACCAGGATAAGGGGCAGCACCAGGATAAGGGGCAGCACCAGGATAAGGGGCAGCTCCGGACTGAGGGACCGCAGCTCCGGACTGAGGGACGGATCCTGGCTGGATGGCGGATCCTGGCTGGCTGGCTCTGGCGGATCCTGGCTGGATGACGGCTCTGGTGGATCCTGGCTGGATGACGGCTCTGGCGGATCCTGGCTGGACGGCTTATGGCTGGCTGACGGATCTGGCTGCTCATGGCTGGCTGACGGATCTGGCTGCTCATGGCTGGCTGACGGATCTGGCTGCTCATGGCTGGCGGAAGGCTCTGGCTGATCCTGTCTGGCGGAAGGCTCTGGCTGATCCTGTCTGGCGGAAGGCTCTGGCTGATCCGGTCTGGCGGAAGGCTCTGGCTGATCCTGTCTGGCGGAAGGCTCTGGCTGATCCTGTCTGGCGGAAGGCTCTGGCTGATCCTGTCTGGCGGAAGGCTCTGGCTGATCCTGTCTGGCGGAAGGCTCTGGCTGATCCTGTCTGGCGGAAGGCTCTGGCTGCTCCTGTCTGGCGGAAGGCTCTGGCTGCTCCTGTCTGGCGGAAGTCTCTGGCTGCTCCTGTCTGGCGGAAGGCTTTGGCTGCTCCTGTCTGGCGGAAGGCTCTAGCGGCTCCTGTCTGGCGGAAGGCTCTAGCGGCTCCTGTCTGGCGGACGGCTCTGAAGGCTCATGGCAGACGGGCGGCTTTGCAGGCTCAGTACAGACGGGCGGCTTTGAATACTCAGTACAGACGGGCAGTTCATGCGGCGCTTGGCAGACGGACAGTTCAGACGGCATTGGGCAGACGGGCAGTTCAGGCGCCGTTGGGCAGACGGGCAGTTCAGGCGCCGTTGGGCAGACGGGCAGTTCAGGCGCCGTTGGGCAGACGGCAGACTCTGGCCGGCTGAGACGCACTGTAGGCCTGGTGCGTGGTGCCGGAACTGGAGGTACCGGGCTGAGGACACGCATCTCAGGGCTAGTGCGGGGAGAAGGAACAGGGCATGCTGGACCCTGGGGACGCACATTAGGCCTAGTGCGTGGTGCCGGAACTGGTGGTACCGGGCTGAGGACACGCATCTCAGGGCTAGTGCGGGGAGCAGCAACAGGACGCACAGGACTCTGGGGACACACAGGAGGCTTGGTGCGTGGTGTAGGCACTGGTGGTAAAGGGCTGGAGACACGCACCATAGAGCTAGTGCGTGGAGGAGGCACAGGGCTCTGAAGACGCACAGGAAGCGTGGTGCGTGGTGTAGGCACTGGTGGTACTGGGCTGGAGCGGGGAGGTGGCGCCGGAAATACCGGACCGTGCAGGCGTACTGGCTCCCTTGAGCACTGAGCCTGTCCAACCTTACCTGGTTGTATGCTCCCCGTCGCCCGACCAGTGCGGGGAGGTGGAATAACCCGCACCGGGCTATGTAGGCGAACCGGGGACACCATGCGTAAGGCTGGTGCCATGTAAGCCGGCCCGAGGAGACGCACTGGTGGCCAGATGCGTTGGGCCGGCTTCATGACATCCGGCTCAACGCTCAATCTAGCCTGGCCGATACGTGGAGCTGGAATGTACCGAACCGGGCTATGCACGCGTACAGGAGACACCATGCGCTCTACTGCGTAACACGATGTCTGCCCGTACTCTCGCTCTCCACGGTAAGTACAGGGAGTAGGCGCAGGTCTCCTACCTGACTTCGCCACACTCCCTTTAAGGCCCCCCCCAAGAAATTTTTGGGTTGTACTCACGGGCTTCCAGCCTTGCTTCCGTGCTGCCTCCTCATATCGCCTCCTCTCGGCTTTAGCTGCCTCCAGCTCTTCACGAGGGAGGCGATATTCTCCCGGTTGTGCCCAAGGTCCCTTACCATCCAGTATCTCCTCCCATGTCCATGAATCCTGTGTAGGTGGGTCCTGTTGCCGCTTGACACGCCGCTTGGTCCTAGATTGGTGGGTAATTCTGTCACGATCGTCTTCTTGAGAGAGAGTGGACCAAGGCGCAGCGTGTGAAAAATACATCTTCTCTTTATTTAGAAGAAGAACAAACGAAACAAAACAACAAAATGACGAACGTGAAGCTATAAATGACTAAGTGCAAACATGCAACATAGACTAGACATAGACAATTACCCACAACCAGCTAAAGCCTATGGCTGCCTTAAATATGGCTCCCAATCAGAGACAACAATAACCAGCTGTCTCTAATTGAGAACCAATTCAGGCAACCATAGACTTTCCTAGACACCTACACTGAACACTAAACCATCTACTCTACTTAACCCCCTAAACCATACAACACCCTAGACAATACAAAAACACATACTTCACCATGTCACACCCTGACCTAACTAAAATAATAATAAAAACAAAGATAACTAAGGCCAGGGTGTGACAGTTTGGATAAGTGAAGCTTTTAGAGAGAGGTTTAGTGCTTTTATAATTAATAATGTCAACCTACTCAATTCATTTTCATTATAAAGATACAGTAGGCACACTTTATCTTGTCTGGTTTAGCATCCCAGATAAAGCTTTTTTGCTCCTATGATTTCAATAATGAATCATCAGGAGTAGGGCAGCGCCATAAGTAAGTGAGTAAACTGAGATATGACTAAGGAGTGAATCAGGGCAATTTTTCCGTAAATAGACAGGTATTTACCGAACCATAGTTGTAGGATCTTGTCTAAGTTTTCTATTGAAATTCATTGTGGAGAGCTCATTTATATAATTTGTGATATGTATACCAAGTACTGTATGTCTACTTCACCGTCAGCCCATTTTATAGGTAAACTGCAGGGTAATGTAAAAGTAGTATTTTTTAAAGATCCAATACTTAATATTGTACACTTATCATAATTAAGTTTTAGTCCAGAGAGTCAATAAAAGTGATCTAGATCTTCAATGTGACATTGCAGGGATCTACCTTGCGGTCCAAATGTAAAACTTGATTCATCGGCATACATGGACATCTTTGTTTTTAAGCCTTGGATTTCTAATCCTCTAATGTTGTTATTTGATCTGATTTTAATAGCTAGCATTTCGATGGCCATAACAAATAGATATGGTGACAGTGGACAACCTTGTTTAACTCCTCTTGACAATTCAAAACTCTCTGAGAAGTAGTCACTCTTTACTATTTTATACCGAACTTAAGTCTAGGTTGAATCTTTACTATGTGCATTTCAGTCATCATGCACTGTTGGAATTAAGATTTCGAAAGACTTTTGCAAAAAGCCTTCCCAATTAAATATTGACAAAGTATAACTACCTGGCAGAATGATATCATGATGATTTGTATCAATCAGGATGGCATTTGTTTTACAAACTCTGCTATCACACTGTAGGCCTACATTGTAGTACAGAAACACTGCTAGCCAAATGGTATCTTCCTAGGTATGCAATTGAATTAAAGGGCAACTACACACTCCCCAAAATATTTTTATTTCTTTTTTTCCAGACCAACATTTTTTGAGAGAGTGACAACTTTAAAAAAAAACTATAGGACAACTCAAACAATAGGAAAACAGCATTTTTCCACACAGGGCACCTTTCCTTCAGGCCATTTGGAAAAACATTTGCAAAATTAGAGTATGCCTACTTCTCCAGGCACCACTGCAACACTGGGTATCAGTTATCCCAAGTTTTTATTTATTTAACTAGGCAAGTCAGTAACGAACAAATTCTTATTTATAATGATGGCCTACACCGGACGACGCTGGGCCAATTGTGCACCGCCCTACGGGACTCCCAAACACGGCCAGATGTGATACAGCCTCTAGCACTGAGATGCAGTGCCTTAGACCGCTGCACCACTTGGGAGTTGAACTCAGAGTTGACTAAAGTTACCTCGGTAACTCAAACACCTCTTCCCCCTCAGGAGGTTAAAAAAGTTTGGCATGGGCCCTCAAATCCTCAAAAAGTTCTACAGCTGCACCATTGAGAACATCTTGACTGGTTGCATCACTGCTTGGAATGGCATCAGCACCGCAGAAACAGTACATCAAGTCTGACACCAACGGGCTCTTGAACAGGTTCTAGCAACAAGCCATACAACTGCTAAAAAATGCTACATGGACTATCTGAGTTGACCCTTGTATTTATTTCACAGGACTTGACACATTGTACTGACTTTACATTGTACTGACTTTAAACACACGCAAGTACAATCTTCATTTACACTGCTGCTACTCTGTTTATCATACATCCAGATGCCTAGTCATCTTACCCCTATACATATCTACCTCTTCAACCCCAGTATCCCTGCACCTTATGGTATTGGAACTGAGCCTGTATATAGTATGCTTACCCCAATACATATCTACCTCTACCACCCCAGTATCCCTGCACCTTATGGTATTGGAACTGAGCCTGTATATATACAGTATAGCTTCTTACTTACTTGTGTTCTTCTTATTTCTTATTTTTATTTCTTGTGTGTTTTGTTCTACCTTGTTATTTTTAGTGTTACATTCATATTGATTACTGCATTGTTGGGTTTAGAGCTGGAAAGAAAGGCATTTCACAGTACTTGTGCACTTGACATTTAAACTTGAAACTTGAAAACCGGATTCGTAGTATAGGGCTCTTGTGCGATTAAAACACTTAATCCTCACAGTAGCCAAAACCATATTTGATTGGTTTAGTTGGCAGAATGCTAATCAAGGAAGAGTCTCTCTATCGCTACTGAAGCTGCTGCTGTATAGGTAGCTATAGGTAGCTGTAGGAGACTTAAAACCGCTGTGTATACCACCATGCATTGGCAACATCAGTGTACTGTGCACTATAAAGACCATTACGCTCAGAGACTGAGAGAGATAGGAGAGGATGTGCCTACACTCTCTGGTTTGACATTTAATGAGCTAGTGTAGTTTAGTGGGCTCCTTTCACACGAATTGCAATGCCAATATTTTATTTCAAACTAATGGGATGGTGGATGTCACATGAGTGCTGCAACACTGAAGAGCCTCCGTTAGAGAAAGGAGTATTGATTTCTGCATCAGAAATTGTTATCCTCGGGCCCCAAGAGTGCTGCATGTCGAGGGTTCATTGCTTCCGAGGTAGGGTGAAATCATACATCTGATAGCACTCAGAGAAAATAAATCATCCCCAACAACCGTGGAAATCTTCTTCACAAATACCACACAAAGGTATAACAGAGTGCTTTCAGTTTCCATACAATGTTCTCTCTTTCTCTCTCAATAAATCACACAATGTGGCATACTTCAC
Organism: Salvelinus namaycush; assembly: GCF_016432855.1. NCBI lineage: Eukaryota > Metazoa > Chordata > Actinopteri > Salmoniformes > Salmonidae > Salvelinus > Salvelinus namaycush. The sequence goes on along the minus strand of NC_052318.1, from coordinate 7,330,949 downwards.
AGAGAGCACTGAGTGGTATTTGTTTAGTTCTGTGGCCAGATACAGTAGATGAGAATGGATTTTGACACTTGCAGTGTGGGTGAAAGCCAGCCCATCTGTGATGAAGACAGAGTTGTCGTTTTCCCATCAGTCCCAATCAGAGCTATAAAGTGCGACGAATTTGGAAACCTCAAGAAACATTTTCTTGGTAGAAAAACCACACAGGACATTGAATATATAATTTAAATCATCCTGTAATGTTGTGACAGCTAGCCCGTGGGGATGTCCATCCATAGAGGGTGTGTGAAGAGGGTTTGTGCTGTGTTGAGAACACTGTCATATAAGATATACAGCAGATAAATTCCATGCCTGCTCATATGTATTTGAAAGATCAACATACTGTCCTAAAACAAGCTTTGCTCTAGTTCCAAGAATCTACCCTTAAAGATTGAGTGTGTTTTTCCCCAGTCAGTGTAAGAGTTAATACACAACATCGAGGGATATATGGTGCCTTGGTAAAGTATTCAGACCCCTTGACTTTTACCACATTTTGTTACGTTACAGCTTTATTCTAAAATCTACACACAATACCCCATAATGACAAATCCAAAACATATGTGAATTTTTTTTTGCAAATGTATTTCAAAAATGAAAAACTGAAATATCACATTTACATAAGTATTTAGACCCTCTACTCAGTACTTAGTTGAAGCACCTTTGGCAGTGATTACAGCCTTGAGTCTTCTTGCGTATGATGCTACAAGCTGGCACACCTGTATTTGGGGAGTTTCTCCCATTCTTCTCTGCAGATCCTCTCAAGCTCTGTCAGGTTGGATGGGGATTTTGCAGGTCTCTTTAGATATGTTAGATCGGGTTCAAGTCCGGACTCTGGCTGGGCCATTCAAGTACATTCAGAGACTTGTCCCAATGCCACTCCTGCATTGTCTTGGCTGTGTGCTTAGGGTCATTGTCCTGTTGGAAAGTGAACCTTCACCGCAGTCAGAGGTCCTAAGCGCTCAGAAGCAGGTTTTCATCAAGAATCTCTGCGTACTTTGCTCCGTTCATCTTTGCCCCGATCCTGACTAGTCTCCCAGTTCCTGCCGCTGAAAAACATCCCCACAGCATGATGTTGCCACCACCATGCTTCACCATAGGGATGGTGCTAAGTTTCCTCCAGATGTGACTCTTGGCATTCAGGCCAAAGAGTTCAATCTTGGTTTCATCAGACCAGAGAATCTTGTTTCTCATGGTCTGAGAGTCTTTAGGTGCCTTTTGGCAAAGTTTTGGCTATCATGTGTCTTTTACTGAGGAGTGGCTTCCGTCTGTTCTCTCTACAATAAAGGCCTGATTAGTGGAGTGCTGCAGAGATGGTTGTCCTTATGGAAGGTTCTCCCATCTCCACGGAAGAACTCTGGAGCTCTTTCAGAGTGACCATCAGGTTCTTGGTCACCTCCCTGACCAAGGCCCTTCTCCCCCGATTTCTCAGTTTGGCTGAGCGACCAGCTCTAGGAAGGGTCTTGGTGGTTCCAATATCTTCCATTTAAAAATTCAATCAAGTTGTAGATACATCTCAAGGATGATCAATGGAACCAGGATGCACCTGAGCTACATTTTTTGTCTCATAACAAAGGGGCTTAATACTTATGTAAATAAGGTATTTATTTATTTTTATACATTTGCAAAAATGTCTAAAAACCTGTTTTCACTTTCTCATTATTATTGTGTGTAGATTGCTGAAGAAAAAAGTTAATTGAATCCATTTTAGAAAAAGGCTGTAACGTAACAAAATGTGAAAAAAGTCAAGGGGTCTGAATACTTTCCAAAGGCACTTTAATACTGAACAGCTGGAGTTGTGATGAAATGGGGTATGGTCCAGCCTCTCACAGATCAAAAGGTTTCAGCCAGTTTCAGCCGTAGGTGTCAAGAGGTCACGACGAGCCAGTTAGAGGGGATGGAGGGGAGAGAGATGGACATAGAGGTGGATGACCTGGAGAGGAGGGGTGGGAGTGGCAGGAGGTATACTGTAATAGAGGTTTTAGCCAGGGTCGTACACTCTGTCCCTTTGTACGTGACACCAAATCACCATCACGCTGAAATCCACATAAACCTTGTTAATTTTCAGTTTTTATAATCTGGGTTTAATCCCCACTATGGAATAATGCCACAGGTTAATATCAACATTTGTAAAAAGACAACAGCAGGCTGACCTCCACCAGTTGAGTGGAGAGCCGAGAGAATAACAGGGTAGGACTTTATATCAACACCTTGTAATAAAGCATTTATTTAATGGATTAATAAATAGTTTATTCATCATTTATTAATCATTACTCCCACATCTGTTAATGTTAGTAAACTAGTTATTTACACATTTATAAACAACTTTTGCTATTCATTCATAAGGTGTTTAATATAGGACCTTATAAACATTTTTACCAATCATTAGTTAAGTATTTTTATGTGGACTCATCTAAAGAGGGCTCTTTATACTTTATAACTACACTATATATTCAAAAGTATGTGGACACCCCTTCAAATTAGTGGATTTGGCTATTTCAGCCACACCCATTGCTGACAGATGTATAAAATCAAGCACACATCCATGCAATCTCCATAGGTAAATATTGGCAGTAGAATGGCCCCAATGCATAGTGCCAACTGTACATTTTGGTGGAGGAGGAATAATGGTCTGGGGTTGTTTTTCATGGTTCGGGCCCCTTAGTTCCAGTGAAGGTTAAATCATAACGCTACAGCATACAATGACATTCTAGATGATTCTGTAATTCCAACTTTGTGGCAACAGTTTGGGGAAGGCCCTTTCCTATTTCAGTATGACAATGCCCCCATGTACAAAGTGAGGTCCATACAGAAATGGTTTGTTGGTGTGGAAGAACTTGACTGGCCTGCACAGAGCCCTGACTTGGAATTGGAACGCTGACTGCGAGTCAAGCCTAATAGCCTAACATCAGTGCCCGAACTCACTAATGCTCTTGTGGCTGAATGGAAGCAAGTCCCCCCAGCAATGTTCCAACTTCTAGTGGAAAGCCTTCCCAAAAGATTGGAGGCTGTTATGGCAGCAAAGCGGGACAAACTCCATATTAATGTTCATGATTTTGGAATGAGATGTTCGACGAGTGTAATTTCTCACAAAAAGATGGATATGCCATTGGTAGACATTCCAGCAGAACCTGATGCTCTTTAAGGTCTCAAAATGGCCCCTAGAACATTAATGGTTAAACAATAGGCACACAATACAGATGATTTAAGAAAATATATTGACAATTTTATCCAAAAACAGTCACACTAGTTATAGTGTGTGATGTGTAATTTCAGACACACTCTATGCTGAGTAATGTTTATTCGTCTGAAAATGCTAACATTAGCCTTTCTTGCCAGTGACTTTTCTACCAAAACCGAAGTGTGGATTGCAGTCACTCAATAGAGCAGTCTATAGTGATAAGGAAGCAAATAGGTCACACTTTATTTGGATAGTCCAGATAGTATGACCATCTCTAGAGCTTCTACATATGGACTATCAACAAACTATCTGTTGATAAGCAACTGCTTGCTAAGGTTACGGTTAGGTTTAGAAGGGTTAGGGGGTTAGAGTGAAAAACCTATAGGAGTGTAGCTCTCCAGGAACAGGGTTGGTGTTAGGAGTGTGTATTGGAGGCGAAGTCAGGTGCAGGATAGCAGAGTGTAGTGACCAGGCACACTTTTTATTCCGGTCCAAAAAGACACCACAAAGTAACATAAAATGTGCCCAAACACGGAACATTGACAAAAAGTAATACGCGTAACAATATCCACAATTCCAAAATACACGTAACACAAACAATCTTACACAAAGACATGATGGGGAACAGAGGAATAAATACATATGGATTGATTGGGAGAATGAAAACCAGGTGTGCAGGGAACAAGACAAAACAAATGGATACATGAAAAATGGAGCGGCGATGGCTAGAAAGCCGGTGACGTCGACCGCCGAACGCCGCCCGAACAAGGAGAGGAGCCGACTTCGGCAGAGGTCGTGACAGTTGGAGCATCTACAGATGGACTATCCAAATAAAGTGTTACCAACAAGTATCTGAATACATTATTTAGTTGAACATTCCCATTATATTTAAAGAGTTACTGCCTTTAAATGCCCAGTAAAAGTTGTTCCGAACAAAGCAAAATGTGAAAATAGCCTTAAAAGACTGAAGCACTGGAAGCATGTAAAGGTTATACATGTAAGATGTTATACCTGCAAATCAAATCAACTTTTATTTGTCACATGCGCCGAATACAACAGGGGGGTGAATGTAAATAGTCCGGGTGGCCATTTGATTAATTGTTCAGCAATCAGGGCAGTGTTTAGAGCGTTGGACAAGTAACCGAAAAGTTGCAAGATCGAATCCCCGAGATGACAATGTTAAAATCAGTTGTTCTGCCCCTGAACAATGCAGTTAACCTACTGTTCATAGGCTGTCATTGAAAATAAGAATTTGTTCTTAAAACCTGTTTGGGCTGCAAGGGGCAGTATTGAGTAGCCAGATAAAAGGTGCCCATTTCAAACGGCCTCGTACTCAATTCTTGCTCGTACAATATGCATATTATTATTACTATTGGATAGAAAACACTCTCTAGTTTCTAAAACCGTTTGAATTATTTCTCTGAGTGAAACAAAAGTCATTCTGCAGCACACTTCCTGACCAGGAAGTGGAAAGTCTGAAACCGAGGCTCTCTTCTACTTCCTGCCTATAAATGGTCATGAGATCTATTAGTATACATGCACGTCATACACCTTCCCCTGGGTGTCAAGAGGCTGTGAGAAGAAATGAGGTGATTATCTTGGTCTGAGATGGAACACATCATCTTGGAATGACGTGTCCCCCATTTTCGGTACTCTGAAGAGCGCGACGTGGACAGTGGGATTGCCTTCTCTTTAGCTGCCGTAATAGGCGAGTACTATCTCCGGCTTTGATTTTATTTGATACATGTCACCATATCATCGTAAAGTATGTTTTTTCAATATAGTTTCATCAGATTATTGAAAATTTTTCGGGAGTTTTGCCGTGTTCCGTTCTCTTCCGTTTGTTGACATGGAGAGATTCGCGCCACTTGGCTAGTGTGCATGCTAGTTGAAGAGGGAAAGTTGCCGTTCTAAATCCAAACAACGACTGTTCTGGACAAAGGACACCTTGTCCAACATTCTGACGGAAGATCACCAAAAGTAAGAAACATTTTATGATGCTATTTCATATATCTGTCGTGCATGTGAACTGGTCGTCGGCGCCCAAGTGTTTCTGGCTATTGTGGCTACGCTAATCTAACGCTACATTTTGTTTTCGCTGTAAAACACTTAATAAATCGGAAATATTGTCTGGAATCATAAGATGCCTGTCTTTCATTTGCTGTACACTATGTATTTTTCAGAAATGTTTTATGATGAGTAATTAGGTATTTGACGTTGGTGTCTGTAAATATTATGGCTGCTTTCGGTGCAATTTCATATTGTAGCTGCAATGTAAACTATGATTTATACCTGAAATATGCACATTTTTCGAACAAAACATATGCTATACAATAAATATGTTATCAGACTGTCATCTGATGAAGTTGTTTCTTGATTAGTGGCTATTTATATCTTTATTTGGTCGAAATTGTGATAGCTACTGATGGAGTAAAAAACTGGTGGAGTAAAAAAAGTGGTGTCTTTTGCTAACGTGGTTAGCTAATAGATTTACATATTGTGTCTTCCCTGTAAAACATTTTAAAAATCGGACATGTTGGCTGGATTCACAAGATGTGTACCTTTCATATGCTGTATTGGACTTGTTAATGTGTGAAAGTTAAATATTTTAAAAAATATATATTTTGAATTTCGCGCCCTGCACTTTGAGCTGGCTGTTGTCATAAGTGTATCGACGTCGGGCTTGCAGCCAGAAGAAGTTTTTTAACTGACTTGCCTAGTTAAATAAAGGTGAAATAAAATAAAACATCTTATGGCTTGGGGGTAGAAGCTGTTAACCTCTACTTCATCACCCTCCCGGATCCGGGATCCTCCTCATCAAAAAAGCTGACTAGCATAGCCTAGCCTAACGGGACAGGGATATCATATAATATAATTTTCATGAAATCACATGTCCAATACAGCAAATGAAAGATAAACATCTTGTGAATCCAGCCATCATTTCCGATTTTTAAAATGTTTTACAGCGAAAACATAATATGTATTTCTATTAGCTAACCACAATAGCCAAACACACAACCACATATTTTCACCATGTTTCCACCGCATAGGTAGCTTTCACAAAACCGACAAAATAGAGATAAAATTTGTCACTAACCAAGAAACAACTTCATCAGATGACAGTCGTATAACATGTTATACAATACATTTATGTTTTGTTCAAAAATGTGCATATTTGAGGTATAAATCATAGTTTTACATTGCAGCCACTATCAAAAATAGCACCAAAGCAGCCAGAATAATTAAAGAGAGCAACGTGAAATACCTAAATACTCATCATAAAACATTTATGAAAAATACATGGTGTACAGCAAATGAAAGATAAACATCTTGTGAATCCAGCCAATATTTCCGATTTTTTAAGTGTTTTACAGCGAAAACACAATATAGAATTATATTAGCTTACCACAATAGCCAAACACACAAACGCATTTATTCACCGCAAAGGTAGCTTTCGCAAAAACCAGCAATAGATATAAAATTAATCACTAACCTTTGGACAACTTCATCAGATGACAGTCTTATAACATCATGTTATACAATACATTTATGTTTTGTTCGAAAATGTGCATATTTAGAGCTGCAAATCGTGGTTATACATTGTGAATACGTAGCAACATTTCCCCAGAATGTCCGGAGATATTTTGGACACTCACCTAATCTGACCAAAGAACTCATCATAAACTTTACATAAAAATACTTGTTGTATGGCAAATGAAAGATACACTGGTTCTTAATGCAACCGCTGTGTTAGATTTTTTTAAATAACTTTACCACAACATACAGCTTGGGTTATTGTGAGACAGCGCTCACCAACACGGCGGAGAATAGGCATCAACATATTACACAGAAATACAAAATAACATCATAAATGTTGTCTTACTTTTGCTGAGCTTCCATCAGAATGTTGTACAAGGAGTCCTATTTCCAGAATAAATCGTTGTTTGGTTTTAGAATGTCCATTTCTTCTGTCGAATTCGCGCCACAATGCTAGCCAAGGTTGCTAACATTCCCATCCTCTCTTGGCGCAAAGAACGGAAAACTCCAAAAGTCCCAATAAACGTTGAATAAACTGATAAAACTCGGTTGAAAAAACCTACTTTATGATGTTATTATCATATGTATCAAATAAAATCAGAGCCGGAGATATTCGCCGTGTATACCGAACGCTTTTCAGAAGACAATGTCGAGGTCCCTCGCGCGCCGTCGAAGACAAAGAAAATACCGGACCTGTCACTCCAAAAGCTCTTGTTCGGCCTCAGATCAAGCTAGACACCCCATTCCACCTTCCACTGCCTGTTGACATCTAGTGGAAGGCGTATGAAGTGCATACATATCGATAAATAAAAGCCAGTTGAATAGGCAGGCCCTGAAACAGAGCCTCGTTTTCAGATTTTTCACTTCCTGTATGGAAGTTTGCTGCCAAATGAGTTCTGTTTTACTCACAGATATAATTCAAACAGTTTTAGAAACTTCAGAGTGTTTTCTATCCAATAGTAATAATAATATGCATATTGTATGATCTAGAACAGAGTACGAGGCCGTTTAAATTGGGCACGATTTTTTCCAAAGTGAAAACAGCGCCCCCCTATTGACAAGAAGTTTTAAGGAGCCTTTTGGAACTAGACTTGGCACTACGGTACCACTTGCCATGCGGTGGCAGAGAGAACAGTCTATGACATGGGTGACTGGAGTCTTTGACAATTCTGGAGTAACAACAACTGAAGTAACATTTATACCTCAGTCACATATCAGTAGTAATTGTTGGTAACACTTTACACACTTAATGATTTGTAAAATCTGTTGTGAAATGCATTGTAATATTTTTTAAATTGTATATAACCGCCTTCCTTTTTCTGAACCCCAGGAAGAGTAGCTGCTGCCTTGGCTGGAACTAATGGGGATCCATAATTTAAAAAAAAATCTATATTCCGCCATAAGCAACCAGGAAAACGCTCACCTAGAAGCGGCACTCCTAGTGGCCGGGGACTTTAATGCAGGGAAACTTAAATCAGTTTTACCAAATTTCTATCAGCATGTTAAATGTCCAACCAGAGGGAAAAAAACTTGACCACCTTTACTCCACACACAGAGACGCATACAAAGCTCTCCCTCGCCCTCCATTTTGCAAATCTGACTATAGTTCTATCCCCCGGATTCCTGCTTACAAGCTCAAATTAAAGCAGGAAGCACCAGTGACTAGATCAATAAAAAGTGGTCAGATGAAGCAGATGCTAAACTACAGGACTGTTTTGCTAGCCACAGACTGGAATATGTTCCGGGATTCCTCCGATGGCATTGAGGAGTACACCACATCAGTCATTGGCTTCATCAATAAGTGCATCGATGACGTCATCCCCACAGTGGCATTACGTACATACCCCAACCAGAAGCAATGGATTACAGTCAACATCCGCACTGAGCTAAAGGGTAGAGCTGCCGCTTTCAGAAGCTTATAAGAAATCCCGCTATGCCCTCCGATGAACCATCAAACAGGCAAAGCATCAATACAGGACTAAGATCGAATCGTACTACACCGGCTCTGATGCTCGTTGATGTGGCAGGGCTGGCAAACCATTACAGACTACAAAGGGAAGCACAGCCAAGAGCTGCCCAGTGACACGAGCCTACCAGACGAGTAAACTACTTCTATGCTTGCTTCGATGCAAATGGCACTGAAACATGCATGAGAGCACCAGCTGTTCCGGATGACTGTGTGATCACGCTCTCCGCAGACAATGTGAGTAAGACCTTTAAACAGGTCAACAGGGCTACATGGATTACCAGGACGTGTACTGCGAGCATGCACTGACCAACTGGCAAGTTCAACCTCTCCCTGTCCGAGTCTGTAATACCAACATGTTTTAAGCAGACCACCATAGTGCCTGTGCCCAAGAACACTAAGGTAACCTGCCTAAATGACTACAGACCCATAGCAGTCACGTCTGTAGTTATGAAGTGCTTTGAAAGGCTGGTCATGGCTCACATCAAACCCTAGACCCACTCCAATTTGCTTACTGCCCCAACAGATCCACATATGATGCAATCTCTATTGCACTCCACACTGCCCTTTCCCACCTGGACAAAAGGAACACCTATGTGAGAATGCTATTCATTGGCTACAGCACAGCGTTCAACACCATAGTGCCCTCAAAGCTCATCAATAAGCTAAGGACCCGGGGACTAAACACCTCCCTCTGCCACTGGATCCTGGACTTCCTGACGGGCTCCCCCCAGGTGGTAAGGGTAGGTAACAAGACATCCGCCACGCTGATCCTCAACACAGGGGCCCCTTAGGGGTGCGTGCACAGCCCCCTCCTGTACTCCCTGTTCACTCATGACTGCATGGCCAGGCACGACTCCAACACCATCATTAAGTCTGCAGACGACACAACAGTCGTCTGATCACCGACAACGACGAGACAGCCGATAGGGAGGAGGTCAGAGACCTGGCCGTGTGGTGCCAGGACAACAACCTCTCCCTCAACGTGATCAAGACAAAGGAGATGATTGTGGACTACAGGAAAAAGATGACTGAGCACGCCCCCATTCTCATCGACAGGGCTGCAGGGGAGCAGGTTGAGAGCTTCAAATTCCTTGGTGTCCAACAAACTAACAAGCACACCAAGACAGTCGTGAAGAGGGCACGACAAAACCTATTCACCCTCAGGAGACTGAAAATATTTGGCATGAGTAATGATTAATAAATTATGAATAAACTATTTATTAATCCATTATAAATCCTTTATTACAAGTTGTTATTATAAAGTGCTTGGTCAGCCACTCCCTCTAATTGAGTTGGATTCTGTGTGCAAGATCATATTCCCTAGAAATGAAACAGAGAATCATGGGTTGAAATGGGGGATGGCTACAGTAGCGAATATTACAGCTATATTAGATCCATTCTATATTCAGTTACCGGTAAATCCCCATTTGAAAAACTGAATAGCCTATTATCCGGAAAGCACTGTGCTCTTAGAACCATAGAACTCTCCTAGGGAACGGAAGGAAGCACGTCTGTTTGTGCAGTTAGGACCACTCTCAATTTTAAATTCCAATTGGCCTTTTGCCTGTTGAATAATACAAGGAAAGTATAGTAGCGTCCACAGTCTGAATTCTCAATATGTTATTGCCTTAATTTTGTGTCAATTAAACAATAGTTGTTTTTAGGTAACACTTTTACTTGACATCCAGTGTCATAACACATTATTACACGGTCATAACCTTGTCATAATATGTCATAACAGCTGACATAACTTCTCATAACCTGTCATAATATGGTCATAACACTGTCATGACCCATGTATTTACACCTGTTTTGACATATATCAAATAAAATAACATTTTATTTGTCACATACACATGGTTAGCAGATGTTAATGCAAGTGTAGCGAAATGCTTGTGCTTCTAGTTCCGACAATGCAGTAATAACCAACGAGTAATCTAACCTAACAATTCCACAACTACTACCTTATACACACAAGTGTAAAGGGATAAAGAATATGTACATAAAGATATATGAATGAGTGATGGTTCAGAACGGCATAGGCAAGATGCAGTAGATGGTATAGAGTACAGTATATACATATGAGATGAGTAATGTAGGGTATATAAACATAAAGTGGCATAGTTTAAAGTGGCTAGTGATACATGTTTTACATAAAGATGGCAAGATGCAGTAGATGATATAGAGTACAGTATATACATATACATATGAGATGAGTAATGTAGGGTATGTAAACATTATATTAAGTGGCATTGCAATTTAAACAATTGCAAAGATGATCAGAGCAAAGTACAGAGATATCCTTGATGAAAACCTGCTCCAGAGCGCTCAGGACCTCAGACTGGTGCGAAGGTTCACCTTCCAACAGGACAATTACCCTAAGGACACAGCCAAGACAACACAGGTGTGGCTTCAGGACAAGTCTCTGAATGTCCTTGAGTGGCCCAGCCAGAGCCTGGACTTGAACCCGTTCAAACATCTCTGGAGATAAATTAAAATAGCTGTGCAGCAACGCTCCCCATCCAACATGACAGAGCTGCAGAGAGGAATAGGAGAAACTCCTTAAATACAGGTTTGCCAAGCTTGTAGCGTCATACACAAGAAGACTCAAGGCTGTAATCGCTGCCAAAGGTGCTTCAACAAAGTACTGAGTAAAGGGTCTGAATAATTATGTAAATGTGATATTTCATTTTTTATTTGTTATATACTTTTTGCTGATATTTCTAAAAACTTGTTTTTGCTTTGTCATTATGGGGAATTGTGTGTAGATTGATGAGGGGTAAAAAACAATTTAATCCATTTTAGAATAAGGCTGTAAAGTAACAAAATGTGGAAAAATTCAAAGGGGTCTGACTACTTTCCAAAGGCACTGTGTATTACATAAACATACTGTTGACACGTAGGCTATGGTGTAATGGAATGTTTTGCCTTGTGTGGTTTTGACAGTCTTTCGTAGGTGTCAAACCAGACATAAAATAATGCAATATATGTCACAACAGCTCTAAATATGTGTCATAACAGTGACCATATTGTGACAGGTTATGTCAAGTTATGTCACCTGTTATGACATAACTTGATATGACGCTGGTGTCAAGTAAAGTGTTTCTAGTTTTTACGACAACGGACAATAGGATGACTTATTTATTTGACAGATTGTTGTCAATACAATGACAAAATGGCAAAATCAAGACTCAAGACTTTCAGATTCCTTGTATTATTCAACAGGCAAAACGCCAATGGGCTTTAGAACGGACAGCTGCCCTAGCTGCACAATCAGACATGCTTCCTCCTTCTGCTCCTGTGATCTTTGCTTCCAATTAAAAGCACATAAAAGCAGTTGATGGTATTATGTGTTCGAAATGGAGTACTTTCTCACTCAGTTCAGAGAACAGATAAGTGTTGTCATTTTGGCAAAGTATTTCAACAAAGGGTATTCACTTGGGGAGTAATGAGGTTTACACAAAGGCACTGATGAAAGTTTGGTATGAAAAAATAACGCAACTGCCAAACAGAGCCTGATGGATTGATTACACCTAAGTAACCCCCAAAGTCTATTCATGTCTACTAATGGAAAACGATTATGACAGAGCTTCTAATGGATGAAAGTGTGACATGACATCATAAGGTCTAGCCAGCTATCACTGATGTCTGTGATCGACAGGTACAAAACAGTTGCCAACAGTTGCCAATTTGTCCGTAAAACTTTATTGCAGGCAATGTCAAAGCTAATTTTCATAGCTCATAGCTCATGGTAGCTCATTGTGTCTGCAACAAGTGTTGCCAATTTGCCAAACAGAAGCAAGCTCTGGGATAGCACTGTTGTCTGGCCTGGCACTTGGTGATATATGATGGGTTTGTGCAAATAAAATCAAACCAAACACATTTTTTCTTTCATCTTTACAGCAAAGGTCTCTTTGACTCAACTTAAGGCCAGGAGTGACTACACACTCCTAACATGTGCTTGATTACCTTTATTCCTAAAGTGAGTCATAAAAACCAGTCATGTAAAATACATATTTACTGCCCCATATTACTCTCTGGTATACTGCAAGCAGGGTATTTGCATCTCTCTCTCTCTGTCTCTCTTCATGTTACGCTCGTTGTTGGAATGAGTGGACCAAGGTGCAGCATGGTAGGCGTACATGCTGCACCTTGTATTCAATGCACACCGAAAAAACAACAAATACAAAACGAAACGTAAGGTTTAATAGGGCTAAACAGCACAGTACCAAAACAAGATCCCACAAACTACAGGTGGGAAAAAGCTGCCTAAGTATGATCCCCAATCAGAGACAACGATAGACAGCTGCCTCTGATTGGGAACCATACCCGGTCAACAAAGAAATAGAAAACATAGATTGCTCACCCTAGTCACACCCTGACCTAACCAAATAGAGAATTAAAAGGATCTCTAAGGTCAGGGCGTGACACTTCAATTAAATCCAAGGGGGTTTATTGGCATGGAAAACAAATGTTTACATTGCCAAAGCAAGTGAAATGGATAAACAAAAGTGAAATAAACAATATAAAGTGAACAGTAAATGTTACACTCACACAAGTTCATATTATGTCCATATACAGTGTTGTTGCGATGTGCAAATAGTTAAAGTACTAAAGGGAAAATAAATAAATTGTATTTACAATGGTGTTAGTTCTTCACTGGTCACAAATCTTGCTGCTATGATTGCACACTGTGGTATTTCACCCAATAGATATGGGAGTTTATCAAAATTGGATTTGTTTCCGAAGTCTTTGTGGGTCTGAGTAATCTGAGGGAAATATGTGTCTCTAACTCTCTCTCGCTCTCTCGCTCCCTCTGCCCCTTTCTCCCTCTCCCTCTAACTCTCTTCCTCACTCACTCTCTCTCTCTCTCTCTCTTTCTCATTCCGTCTCAATCTGTGTGGCAGAGTGCTTGCTTTGGACATGTGAGGCTGAGACCTAAACTTGACCAAATTCAATTTAATGCCAGGATCATGGAAGTCACAGGCTCAGAGTGAAAATGAAAGAGGTGACCTGAGGACTTGGCTTCAAACAGCCATGACATATGTTCTCTCCATTCCACATCACTGACTTGTCCCTTAATATACACAGAGGGCTAATGTCAACAGTATGCATGTCAGTCTCTCTTGGCTCAAAGTAGAGGAGAGGTTGACTGCATCAATTCTTGCTTTTGAGAGAAATATTAATGTTGAAAATGCTAAATTGTCTGTATAATCAACTTACATATACCTCTGAGAGACCTACAGTACCCACCCCAACAGAAATGCCACCAGGGGTCTCTTCACAGTCCCCAAATCCAGAAGGAATTCAAGGCAACTCTATTATATAGAGAGCCCTGATCACATGGAACTCCCATCTCAAATTACTCAAGCAAACAGATAAACTAGCTTAATAAACAAACAAATAAAACAACATCTCACAGCACAACGGCTGTCCCCTATCGGACCTAAATAACTCATAGGCACGTGTAACTGTCTGTAGGACCTTTTTAGCTTCCATTGTTCTTATTTAAAATGTGTGTAGTTCAGTCCTTGAGCTGTTCTTGTCTATTGATGTTCTGTATTTTGTCATGTTTTATTTCTTTGTGTGGACCCCAGGAAGATTAGCTGGTGCTTTACCAAGAGTTAATGGGGATCATAATAAAATACTAAAATACTAATACTGACCATTGCCATGGGCCACTTGAAGTGGTGACAGCTCAATTTTCAAGACCCCGTCTGTTGGATGTAGCTGCGACCGAACTAACCCAAATGTAATATTTACCCAGTCCTATGGACACCTAGAAACTGTTGAAATAGACAGTAATATTGGCCTGTTTTGGAAAGACAATAGGCACATTGGCAAAAGCAGAAACAGACTTCTGTGTGGGTCATGACCTTTCCCAAGGTCATGGCAGCCATTTGAAAAGCCAAATAATTTCACCCCCTATCTGAAGCTCCGAGCACAAATTCAAATGAGTTTCATTCCTCTTTTTAGCAGTTTTGGTTGTTAATGGTTATCGTCGCTATCACTTTATTATTCTATTGAAATATAGACTTAAAAGTAGCTGCCTTGATACTGTTACCATTTAATCTTCAAGGAATTTGGAAAAGACGCCCCGTGCAGACTTTCTCCTTTTCATTGCCGTTAATGTCCTCTGACAACTGTATAGCTCCCCACTGAAAGTCATGAGTATAACTTATTTTCAATGTAGCACCAGGGGTGCACAAAGTGCTCAGTTTCACCGTTTCACCTTAAAAAGGTTGCCCGGGAAGGGTGCAAGGTGAGAGCCAGAACAAGCTGCTGACTTCTCTTGAGGTTAGTTGATGTACCGGTAGCTTTTTCATGCTGTACGATTCTGATGATTATGCTCATTTTCTTCCATGTTGGAATGAGTTCTACAGTATGTAGAGTAATGGAGGCACAAACATGCTTAAGATTGGTTGTCATGTATTGGTTGACCTCTTATCAAGTCAACGTCCAATTGGAAATACAGTACTAACAAACCACATGGCAATGACAAACCAGGATTATAGTTTAGTGCTCATTTTAGTGGATTTTTAAATTTATTTTTTTATTTTATTTCACATTTATTTAACCAGGTAGGCCAGTTGAGAACAAGTTCTCATTTACAACTGTGACCTGGAATCTCCTCAGAGGGGGAAGGGGAGGACCATCCTCCTCAGTGAATTTAATACAAATAAAAATAGTTATACATTAAAAAAGTTATCCTTTTAAGAAAGAACTATATTAAATATATTCACGTCACCAAATAATTGATTAAAACACACTGTTTTGCAATGAATGTCTACAATAGCCTCAACAGCATTCTCATGGTGTAGCCGGAGGACAGCTAGTTTCCATTGACTTCAATACAAAACTTGGAGCCTCATGGTTCTCACTCCCTTCCATAGACTTATACAGTAATTATGACAACTTCCGGAGGACGTCCTCCAACCTATCAGAGGTCTTGCAGCATGAACTGACGTGTTTTCCACCCAATCAAAGGACCAGAGAATTAATCTGGTACTGAAAGCATAAGTTACAGCTAGCTAGCACTGCAGTGCATAAAATGGGGTGAGGAGTTGACTCAAAGAGACAGAAGGACAATAGCTGAACAGTTTTAAACAAATTAATTTATTCAAAAATGAAGGAGAGAAACGAGAGAGAGAGATATTTCATTGTATGTTTTCACTTTCACTTTCACTTACTAAGCTAGCAAATGCAGCTAGCTAGTTTAGCCTACTCAAAGAGTGGGACGCTATGTGAGCTAGCTGGCTATGGCTATCCAACACTGGAACTCGTCCAACTCAAGGTAAGATTTTGGTTTTATTAATGTATTGCCACCGGAGCCCGCCAGTGTAACCGCTAAACTGCTTGCTGTACACTGTACTGCATGCTTGTAGCGGGTTTACTAATGCGTTAGTTCTAGTAGCTATGTTGACTATGACATTAGCTAATATGGTGACAATGATGTAAGCTGTGTGTAGCGGTTAGTGGTTATGGTATGAAGGTTTGGCTTGGAAAGTTTTTTTTGCCTGGTCACAGACAGCTGTTGTGTTGTACACTGTCCACAAGCGAAGGGAAAAAGTGAGAGGAGGAGAGTGTGTAGAAGCAAGAAGGAATTATACAATGAGAAAATTGATATGTGGCTGCTATGAAAGTGAACTGTGTTTACGTGTGATCAGGGGTGTATTCATTCTGCCGATTCTGTTGAAATATTATTCTTAAATGGAAGCAAACGGAACGAAACGAGGATAAACATACTGGAATTTGTCCAATAGAAATTCCTGTTGGACTAATGATTACACCCTAGATCAGCTAGATGCAGGCAAGAGTATGCAGATGAAATATGAATGTCCTTCCGGGTTAACTGGGCATTGTGTCAAGAAGCAATGCGGCTTGATTTGGGTTGTGTTTCGGAGGACATGAATGACAGTCATCCAATATGCTGTAGTAGAAAATAAGGCCATGCTAATAAAAATAAAAAATCGTCCTCCCTCATCTTAAACGGCACAGACCACGACTGGCTCATATGAAATATGGCACATTGTAGGAAAATCTATGTGAAAGGGATCTGCACTATTTAATTCGGTAAACTGACATGTTACTGATACTCTGTAGTCTGTAGAGCATCTACAGATGTACCATCCAAATCAAGTGTTACCTTATGCTCTCTGTCGTTAGACCTGAATAGTTTACAGATGTAGGATCTTAATTTGATCACCCTGTTGCAGGAGACCTTTCTTGCAATGCAGGACTTTTACAACTTGTAATGTATTTGAGGTTTAAAAAGGCTTCCGAAGTTTGTAATTTCCACATAGAAATTTCAGAAATGATTTTCTCTTACAAAAAATGTATCAACCCCTACAAACATGTGGCCTCCCGAATGGCGCAGCAGTCTAAGGCACTGCATCGCAGTGCTTGAGGCATCACTACAGACCTGGGCTGTGTCACAACCGGACGTAACCGAGAGTCCTATAGGGCGGCGCACAATTGGCCCAGCGCCGTCTGGGTTAGGGGAGGGTTTGGTCGGCAGGGATGTTCTTGTCCCATCGCGCTCTAGTGATTCCTGTGGCGGGCCGGGCGCAATGCACGCTGACACGGTCGCCAGGTGTACGGTGTTTCCTCTGACACTTTGGTGTGGCTGGCTTCCGGGTTAACTGGGCATTGTGTCAAGAAGCAATGCGGCTTGATTTGGGTTGTGTTTCGGAGGACACACCGCTCTCAACCTTCGCCTCTCCCGAGTCTGTATGGGATTTGTAGCGATGAGACAAGACTGTAACTACCAATTGGATACCACAAAAATGGGGAGAAAAATGGGGTAAAAGTAAAAATGAGAATATGAAATATTGTACAGTATATGATGTATTGTATATTAAACAACATTTTATGAATAAGGCTTGAAATGACTTATATTTCTCCTAAACATAGTATAATCAATTTATAAAACTATAAGATGACTATAAGATTTCACCTTCCTTATAACTGTAAAATACATATTTGTATATTTAGTGTCTACTAGTGAGAATTATTTTGTCTTTTTTTTGTTATGATTTTTTATGGGGTGCTGCAGCACCCTCATTACCCCTACATCCCACAGCTATGTACAGTGTCCACAGATAGATTTACAGTTAATTCGGAAGGTATTCAGACCACTTGACTTTTTCCACATTTTGTGGAAAAGCCTTATTCTAAAATGTATTCCATTTTTTCCCCCTCATCAATTTACACACAGTACCCCACAATGACAAAGCGAAAACAGGTTTCGTTTTTTTTGGACATTATTTGGAAAGGCACACACCACAACGTCCCCCAGTTGACAGTGTATGTCAGAGCAAAAAACAAGCCATGAGTTCAAAGGAACTGTCTGTAGAGCTCCGGAACAGATCAAGGCACAGATCTGGGGAAGGGTATCAAAAAAATAAGTTTGGAATCACCAAGACTCTTTCTAGAGCTGGCCAAACTGAGCAGTCAGAAGACCCGATGTTCACTTTGACAGAGTTCCAGACTTCCTCTGTGGGGATGGGAGAACCTTCCAGAAGGACAAGCATCTCTGCAGCACTCCACCAATCGGACCTTTATGGTGGAGTGGCCAGACGGCAGCCACTCCTCAGTAAAAGGCACATGACAGCCTACTTGGAGTTTGCCAAAAGGCACCTAAAGGACTCTAAGATCATGAGAAACAAGATTCTCTGGTCTGATGAAGCTAAGATTGAACTCTTTGGCCTGAATGCCAAGTGTCACATCTGGAGGAAACCTGGCACCATTCTTACAATGAAGCATGGTGGTGGCAGCATCATGCTGTGGGGATGTTTTTCAGCGGCAGGGACTGGGAGACTAGTCAGGATCGAGGGAAAGATGAACGGAGCAAAGATCTTTGATGAAAACCTGCTCCAGAGCTCCCAGGACCTCAGACTGGGGCGAAGGTTCACCTTCCAACAGGACAACAACCCTAAACACACAGCCAAGACAATGCAGGAGTGGCTTCAAGACAAGTCTCTGAATGGCCCAGCCAGAGCCCGGACTTGAACCCGATAGAACATCTCTGGAGAGACCTGATAATAGCTGTGCAGCAACGCTCCCAATCCAACCTGACAGAGCTTGAGAGGATCTGCAGAGAGGAATGGGAGAAACTCCCCAAATACAGGCGTATCAAACTTGTAGTGTCATACCCAATAAGACTCAAGGCTGTTATTGCTGCCAAAGTTGCTTCAACAAAGTTTTTTATTTATTTATTTTAATTTTACTAGGCAAGTCAGTTAAGATCAAATTCTTATTTACAATGACGGCCTAGGAACAATGGGTTAACTGTCTTGTTCAGGGGCAGAACGACAGATTTCTACCTTGTCAGCTCGGGGATTCGATCTCAAATCAAATTAAATCAAATCAAATGTTATTTGTCACATACACATGGTTATCAGATGTTAATGCGAGTGTAGCGAAATGCTTGTAAAATGCTAGTACGGTTACTAGTCCAACACTCAAACCACTGGGCTACCTGTCACCCCAAGTAAAGTACTGAGTAAAGGAATACTGAATAGTTATGTAAATGTGATATTTTTATTTTATTTTTTTACATTTGCAAAAATTTCTAAAAACCTCTTTTGCTTTGTCATTATGGAGTATTGTGTGTAGATTGATGAGGGAAAAAACTATTTAAACCATTTTAGTATATGGCTGTATGTAACAAAATGTGGAAAAAGTCAAGGGTCTAAACTTTCCGAATACACTGTATAAGCTAAAATGTCGGTCGGGAACCAGTACCAGAGCCACGCAGGTCCCCTAAACAAGGGACTTTACATTGAAGATGATTTATAATCCACATAATAACTCACATTTCCTTTTGCTGCAGGATTATTTTCCTGCTGTAGTAAACTGACTCAAATGAAGATCCTACATCTGTAGTGGCTGAGTTATACTCTCTGTCAACAGACCTGAATAGCCTACTATATTAATGTTCATTTGATAGGTCTCTTAACTGTACAAATTATTGTTCTTATATGTGTAAATTCTATGACCTTCCACAAACAGATTGCCTGAGAGCTTAAAATGTGTGCAACAAGTATGTACTTTGCAGCTATAACTGATTTGCAGAGCATCATTTTCTGAGAAATAAATGAGTGGTTCTATTGGCAACGTTCTGAATCATGTGTGCAGATTAACCCAGATCTTTATTGCCATGCTTTCATTGCCAAGAAATTATTTTGACACTATCAAATGGGGCTGTGGACAGATGGCATAAATATCAACAATTGAAGTGGTGATAAAGGGAAGATTCTGCCAGATGGCACGCATATCATCTATTGAAGTAGTGATAATGGGAAGATCCTGCCCTTTCAGAGAAGCCAGCTGTTTAAGTGTACCGTAATAACATAGACAATGACATTGTCTCTGTCGTATACCTCAGGTGAGGTACAAGGGAGGTTATTTAGTCTAAGAATGGAGACTCCGCTCTCATTACTGAGACCCATTTAAAGCTTCAGAAAAGTAATCTGAAGAGTCACTGTAATACCCCTAAGCTCTTAGACAACATCTCCCGAAGAGCAGAACTTCAAATGGCATTCGAAAAACCATGAAAATCCCCTGGTTCAGTCTGCAACAGCCAGAGCAATTATGTCTCCTTCATTTCAGAGTAAGAAGAGATGCATGCTGTTGAGTGTGTGTCTTCTGGCAGAGATCTGGGATTACTGCCAAACATCCTCTCCCAGTCTTTCTGATGAGCTGGAGACCTGGAGACCAATATGTGGCGAGGTGACAGAGGATTTGTGGGAGTCGGATTGCCTAGTAGTCTAAGCATTGTGTTGCTGATGACAGGGGGTGACTGTCGACATGAAATTGCAAGGTTTGTATCTGTGAAATCCCCTAAATCCCCTAAAACCCACTCACACACCACATCTTTGCTTTACAAGCTTCTTAATCTTTCTGTGGGCGTTTGTTGATGCAAGATGAGTCAGAGTATCTTTTTACACAGTAGTATCATTATATCTTTATACTATGTTAGCCTAGTCAAATGCTGGATATGATTCACAGGTGAGATCAATTACAGCTATAAAAGCATAATCTTCAGACAATTACTATTGTAGCAGGGATTTGAACCAGACAAAATGAGTAGTGGAGAGAACTGGGTCACTCAGTTCTACACAAGGTGATTGGGAAGCATGTGGGAGAATGATGGATCACACCATCATCAGGTCCAAGGTCTGCCTCAACTGGGTCGTGTTCAATAGGCCAAAACAAGACAAAACGTTTCCAACAGGAAGACAGAAATTGTCATACTTACTGGACAAGTCCCAGTGCTATATCCAGGGCCGTAACCAGGGTCGGAGTTTTAGTGGCGTTTATACGTACAGCGTTTTGTATGAAAAACGCTGTATATTTAAATGTAAAGGACTTACCTACGAGACATTTTGCTAATATTTCTACATCTTTCTCCATGTTGAAAAGGCTTCCAATATATTTGTAACATCACTAATGTATCACCACCACTAATAATTTCCCCTTACTACTGATATCATCACCACCACCATCACCACCACCACCACCACCATCACTGCCACCACCATCACCACCACCATCACCACTACAACCACCACCACCATCACCAACACCACCACCACCACCACTACCATCACTACCACCACCATCACCACCACCACAATCACCACCATCACCACCACTACCACCACCACCACCACCACCATCACCATGACCACCACCACCATGACCACCACCACCACCACTACCATGACCACCAGCACCACCACCACCACTACCATCACTACCACCACAATCACCACAATCACTACCATCACCAATTTCCCCTTACTACTTACACTGAGCACGCTCTGTTCATTTTCTACTTGGTTAGGAAAAAATACTACAGCTATGAAATTATAAGTAGTAAGTAATGGGTTCACCACAAACAAAACCATAACAATACAAATATACTTCATAACTCTGTAGCATCCCTGCAAGTCCATCCCAGCTATTGCACTAGTGCATTTGAAGGCATTCCAGTAAATGTTATACAGTGTATGTTGAAATGGCATACAATTACTGTCATTCTGAATTCCATTCCATTATGTTATGCAAACTGCAATGAGTGGCCTATGCCAAGGGGGTGTGATTAACCAAGATTGAAGATTGACTTTTGGATATAAATATTTGAATACAGTATCTGATTTTGCTTTAGGATGCGATGCAGAAATACATTACCACGTGGATGGTGGTCTGTGGTGACAGGGAGACTCTGGGCTTTGACTGAACGTTGCTGCATGCACATCTTTGCTTGGTGCTACAGGGAGAAGTGGGCGTGTAATCCGCCAGGCCTCAGACACTTGGTAGTCTTCATGAATTACTCACACATGTATACTACACATCAGTGGAGGCTGCTGAGGGGAGGATGGCTCATAATAATGTCTCGAACGGAGTGAATGGAATGGAATCAAACGTGTGTTTTTTATGTGTTTGATGCCATTCCATTCACCCCATTCCAGCCATAAAACTCCATTCCAGACATTATTATGAGCCATCCTCCCCTCAGCAGCCCCCACTACTACACATAGACGGCAGTATGGAAGGGTCCATTGATGTTTTTGGCTTGCTAAATAGTTTAACATCCAAACTGGCCAGTTTGTAGCCTGTAGTCCACACAGACCTAAATGTCAACACATACTGCACACGGGTATGTGTCCTTTTTATTGCCTCTGGAATATATTAGATGTATTGGTGTTCATATTCGGTGATGTCGATGATGATGATAATAGCCTAACAACCTTGCAGCGTCCCACATTTTCATTTGTTTTATTATTAATACATATGGTCTCCAGTAGATGGCCTCATTGTGCCTATCTATCCAAATAGATTGCCTTCAAGTTCAACTTTGAGACAATTTCAGCATGAGATGTTTTCATAATTTCGTGGTTCATTTTATTGAATTCCAATATGTGCTATCTTATCAAATCTCTTATATGACATACGGGAGAACCGTGACCGAAAGTAACACTTTATTCTTGGCACTCAATCCACACATTTTTAGTAGACTAAATCAATTGCTGTAATATTACGCTACTGTATAATTAATCATGTAATTATAAAAGTAATATCAATATCGAAGAGTGGGCTTTTTATAGGAACAAATTAACACATTTCAGCTAAATACCCTGTTGATGCATGAGATGAAACAAGCTGGTGGGGACGTTTCCAGAGACTCTGGCGCGCAGCTGAGCGCATATGGCGCACAAAACGTCTCATCTTCCCTCAATCTACAAGTGAGAGACTTCACTTCGGACACGTCAGTGGTGGATAAGGACTGGAGACTTTGATGGAATGTGGATCTCTTCACAATAACTTGAACAATAGAAGAAAAAATGACATCTAGTGCGTTTAGGAAACCGTGACTAACTCGTTTTCGTATTATTGTTGATCTGGAGCTTGTGAGAAGATGCACAAGTTGAATTGATTCTATCGGACGGTATTTCGACCTTGTCTGGATGTGGTCACACAGTTTTTCGGGTGAAGATAGAAGGAAGTTTGAAAGGACATATAATGAGAATAACACACTGCTAGCGGTACTGAGGCTGCGAGCTGCATCTGGAGCACACGCGAGGAGAGCAGACAGAGGCGCGCGCTTCTGCTGTAGACAGATACGCGGGAAAGAGAATATGTAGAGCCTGCTATTTCGCAGTAAACCATGGCTTACCATTGACCTTTCTTTGAGGATTTAAGGACATTTAAAAAAAACGGTTGTTTAAAAGAAGTTGACAGCTCATCTTCTATGGAGTCCCATTGCAATTTTGGAGACTCGATGTGGGACAAAAATGGACCACATGAACGGACTGAGCTCCAGGATTATCGTTGTGTTGCTCCACAGTAAGATGTAGCCTGTTGTGTGTTCTTGGTGCTTATGGAAACTTAATTGCTACATTTTCATAAAACACAGGCTACAGATGCCACGTTTCATGCGTAAAGATACGGACGATGTATTTATTTTGTTGTTATGCTGCGTGTGCATTTCAATTCAACAATATTGCAACTGCATGTCTACATTTCCATCACCGTCTAAAGCGTCAGGCAGGTTGTCCAGTGCATGTGCCCTGCAGTTGCTTGTCCTGGATGGAGCGTCAATAAGGGCACGAATATAATCACATGGACACGCCTCGTCAGTCATTAAACAAATCAGATAAACACAGTGTTAATATGATCAATATACTGTATCGACGAGCCCGTATATAAGGCTAATGATTGGCCTAGCCTCTGTTTACTTATCATGCCTGCGAGAATATGGTGTGAAATTTTCAGATGACTGCTGACAGGTCAATGAAAGAGACATATGATAAAGCAGAGTAAAAGTTTAGATTCGTAGGTACATCATACTAAACTCTTCAATAACAGATGGAATACCCATAGTGGAAAACTGCTGCTCTGACAGTAGAATGTCTTCGAGAATTCATGAACAGGGTGCATTTTTTGGCTCATTTATAAAGAGTGCTTTTTGAAATATTTATAGACACCATTCTGCAGGATGATTGCTGTGATGAGCATGGTGAACCATCCTCCAGACTTGATGGTCCCCAGGCAAGCGGCCAAGGGTCCATTTTCCATCTAATTGGCCTGAGTTCAGGTGATTGGAATTATGGGGTGATTTCTATCTCTACAAGCTGACAGAAACATGGATTTTAACTTCTCCACGGTCCGCGATAGCGATAATTTGCTGGAGAGAGACTCATCCAAGCGCGTTCTGACAGGCTGCTTTCTCTTTGCGCTCATCCTGACCACACTGCTGGGGAACACACTGGTATGTGTTGCAGTCACCAAGTTCCGCCACCTGCGCTCAAAGGTCACCAACTTCTTTGTGATTTCTTTGGCCATTTCAGACCTGTTGGTGGCCATCTTGGTGATGCCATGGAAGGCAGCGACGGAGATCGTGGGCTTCTGGCCGTTCGGTGCCTTCTGTAATGTCTGGGTGGCGTTCGACATCATGTGCTCAACAGCGTCCATTTTGAACTTATGTGTCATCAGCGTGGACAGATACTGGGCGATCTCAAGCCCATTCCGCTACGAGAGGAAGATGACACCCAAGGTGGCGTTTATTATGATCAGTGTGGCATGGACGCTGTCTGTGCTCATCTCTTTCATCCCTGTGCAGTTGAACTGGCACAAGGCTGCGGTGTTGGAGCTCAACGGCACTTACGGTGAGCTGCCGCCGGACAACTGTGACTCCAGCCTTAACAGGACCTATGCCATCTCCTCCTCCCTCATCAGCTTCTACATCCCTGTGGCAATCATGATCGTGACTTACACCCGGATTTACAGAATTGCCCAGATACAAATCAGGAGGATCTCAGCACTGGAGAGGGCTGCGGAGAGTGCCAAGAACCGCCACAGCAGTATGGGGAACAACTCTAACATGGAGACGGAGAGTTCCTTCAAGATGTCTTTCAAAAGAGAAACCAAAGTCCTAAAGACCCTCTCTGTCATAATGGGGGTGTTTGTGTGCTGCTGGCTGCCCTTCTTCATCCTCAACTGCATGGTACCCTTCTGTGAGCCCAACGGCACCTCTGATTTCCTCTGCATCAGCCCCGGCACCTTCGACGTGTTCGTTTGGTTCGGCTGGGCCAACTCCTCACTCAACCCCATCATATATGCCTTCAACGCGGACTTCCGCAAAGCGTTCTCCATCTTGCTGGGCTGCCACAGACTCTGCCCAGGCAGCAATGCCATAGAGATAGTGAGCATCAACAACAATGGATCCCAGCCGCCTGCGTCCCAGTATCAGCCCAAAGGGCACATTCCCAAGGAAAGCAACAATGCCACCTATGTGATTCCCCACAGCATCCTGTGTCAGGAGGAGGAGCTGCAGAAGAAGGATGGCGTTGGGATTAAGACCTTGGAGAAACTGTCCCCGTCCCTTTCTGGGAACTTGGGCAGCGATGCCGATGTGTCACTGGAAAAGATTAATCCTATAACTCAGAACGGCCAACACAAAACTGTGACATGTTGAGGGGTGTATGTTTTGGTATACAAACATGAGAAGGAACCCAGAGGGAGAGACTTGGCAGTATGCCTAGCAGAAGTGTGGTATATACAAACTGAGCTTCACTGCGAACCTTAAAACTCAAATCACTATGGAAATCTACAGAATGTTTCAAATGAAGGCACTTTATCCTGGATAACTATCTGCAAACACCTTCAGCATTTATTATTAAAGTATAGACAGATTTGTTGATAAATGTTCCATAACTTGAATAAAGTAAAACGAAATACACACGTGTATACATGTGTTGTATTTACAAATATGTATACATTTGCATGTGTACACAGTAGTGACAAATATCCTGGAAGCTGTTATAACATGGAGAAAGAAGTAGAAATATTAGCAAAATGTCTCGTAGGTAAGTGCTTTACATTTATATGTACAGCGTGTTTCATATTCTTACAAAGATAACTATAAAGATAATTGGTTTTGATTGTTTTTTTTCGATGTCAACCACAGTGTGTAATTATTTAAAATGTTATTTATAATATTCATCATAATTTATTAGAGAGTTGAATACACTTCTGGTTAATGATAACTGACAAAAATAATATGGAGAGAGACCATAGGATGGTGAAATGGTTCAAAACAACCCTCATCAACTCTTGCATTTGCGTTGTTGTGAAATTGAAGTGGTAAGCCTCAGCGTGGTAGGGTTGTGGTAAGGTATGGTGTATACACATGTATGCATTTGATATTTAGAACACGTTGTCAGTAACGGAGGCTTTAAATACCTTTCATTTTCACAGAGATACAACGTCTTATGCCAAGTATGTCATATTTCTATATATTTTAGTTGCATTCCCCTTTTGTAGTACATGATTTTCCCAATTGGGAAATGCAAAAGTGTTGATGGAGCTCACTCTGATTGTCACACCGGATTTCAAAGAACCAACTGTCAAACCTGATTTTAAAGAACAAACTGTCAAACCTGATTTTAAAGAACAAACTGTCAAATCTGATTTTAAAGAACAAACTGTCAAATCTGATTTTAAAGAACAAACTGTCAAATCTGATTTTAAAGAACAAACTGTCAAATCTGATTTTAAAGAACAAACTGTCAAATCTGATTTTAAAGAACAAACTGTCAAACCTGATTTTAAAGAACCAACTGTCAAATCTGATTTTAAAGAACCAACTGTCAAATCTGATTTTAAAGAACAAACTGTCAAATCTGATTTTAAAGAACAAACTGTCAAACCTGATTTTAAAGAACAAACTGTCAAACCTGATTTTAAAGAACAAACTGTCAAATCTGATTTTAAAGAACAAACCTGATTTTATAGAACAAATGGTCAAATCTGATTTTATAGAACAAACTGTCAAATCTGATTTTAAAGAACAAACTGTCAAACCGGATTTAAAAAAACTAACTGGCAAACCTGATTTAAAAAAACTAACTGGCAAACCTGATTTTAAAGAACAAACACCATGTGTCTTTAACAGTCCCGTGTGAAACAGGGCCTACTTTCTAAGCCCTCCTAGCACCCATCATCGCATCAGCAAGTCAAGTTAAGTCTACCAGTGTAGCTGTAGCATAGGCATCACCGTGGACACAGTTCTCTCCCAACTTCATCCCCATTACTCTCTCCCACTAAACACGTCTTCCCCTAAAAAGTGTTACCTCTTCACACTCTTAGGGCATCAGTGATTCTTTTGGCAAGTCAGGGCCCATCAGACATTTCTTCAAGTGTTTTAGAATTGGCATCCTATTTCCTAAAGGCTCTGGTCAAAAGCAGTGCACTATATTAGGATGCAACCTTCTACTGTCCTAATGCAGAGAGCTGATTCTGATTCTATTAATGGGCAGTTTGCATGTAAACAATCAGCTTAGTGAGCAGCAGTAAATGCTGTCAATGCATAATTGAAAAATGTAATATTATTGTACCTTATGCAAGTCAACAGTCACACAACCAGAACACAATTGACCTTTGGTAAACCGCTGAAAACTGATATTGTGAATTGTTTTAGCTGGAACTATGATGTTTTAGGGAACAGTGGGACTGTTGTTGTGTTCATAGCAGCCAGATTGAAAACACCCACTGTATGCTTTGGTCCTGTCACTCTTCTGATCAATTATCTAATTTGTAACTGTGACAGTTGAGTTGTTTTCTATGCAGTATTGAATTTGAAAATGAGCAATTATATAGAGCTAGTGTGGTTAAGGCTTTCAATTAGTACCTGTATGGTTTTCCATTTCAGCAGGCATTGCATGAATCTACATTGGAATTAGGACAATTGGATTTTGGGGTGTGAATTGGGTGAAGGACATATTTTAACACTCTTTACAATTCCCAATTTATCATAGCTCCATGATGGGAAGTCTACGGCACATGGTTTTGATGTCAAAATGAACTAGAGTTAATGCATTGTGGCTCCGTTGTTTCCAGGCCTCAACCCTGTTCTTGTATCGCCAGGTGTAAAAGCATGGAGTTGTCATACATCAATGGTAATTTAATGGTATTAGTCTTAAATTGGTTCTGGGAAATCAAATTTGGTATAAATGAAAACAGGGAGAACGTTTTTGAATCAGCATGTTACTTATGAGTTACAAAAAGAGGTTGAGAAGCCACCTAGCTCCACCCCCTCCTGTAATCCTATTGAGTTTTTATGACCTCATTTTATTTGCCTGGCCCTGGATTCTTAAGAGTGTATGTCCATCAAGTCTAGCCTTCTATGACAAGTGCCAAAATATGAACTCTCTCTGAGAAGACCTCTGTCTCTGTCATTTTGTAGATGAAGGTGGAACGTGCCCACTGCTCAGTTCTACTCGAATTGCCAAGGGGTACTAGAAGCCATCAATTCCATAATAAACAAGTTTTTTTTTTAAAATGCTGACGTGATTTAGTAGCATCTGATTTTAAAAAGGTTTTTCCAAAGGCATTATGTCTTTGACGAAGGCAAAACTGCAGCATCTATGTGAAGTGAAGGTTTGCCTTTTTCCATTTTCTACCATATCAGTTGTCCTATTCCCAAATATTGACCAGTCTCTCTATGATTAACTATATCCTTTGCTTATAATTTATTTTCTAATTATCTACAAACATGAGTCCGCTCAAATCTACGCAAAAAAAAATTAACTGCATAATCTGAGTAGCTATGGAGAACATTCCAGAAGACTCTCTTTGTTTGCTCAGTGCTCCTCCTGTCAGGCCCTGTCTAATCAGTGGAGAAGCTGTTACTCAGAGGGATTTAGTTCATTAGTAAACAATCCTTCCCTGCTGTTCCCCTCTGTGGTTCTATCACAACACACACACCTGGACATACAACTAGGTAATTGGGCCTGCATAAAGATGCCCTATATAAACAATTGTCTATTCATATTTTGTTTCCAATGATTTTGCTGAATGTGAAGTTCATGCTGTGAGATGACAATGTTTTATAAAGTTTTATGAGTTTCATTTTCTTAGCCATATGAACAATTATGACACTGGCATGGCACTTTGAAGTATCTGAGGGTTGTCCAGAGTTTTTGGTTTTATACATTTATACAGATTAATATTCATTTTGGTTTCAGATGGTTTAACTATCTTGCTTGTTGCTATATCTGTATAATTCCTGAGATAGATTTAAGCCGCCAAATTTACCAGTCATGTTTAAGTCTGCTCACCACAGTTTGCTGGCACTTTACGATTTGGGCATTACATTGCAAAATGACATAAGCAGAATGCCTTGTTTGCTGAAATGTCTTTCCTAGGGGTGCCCCACAGGTTATGAGAAACAAGTGTATTGTTCTGTCTAGATGTTTGTTGTGACATCACATGTAACAGTGCTTTTGTTAACCTAGCTGACAGCAAAGGATTCCTCTGCATCAAATGACAAACAGGAAAATATAGCTGTCTCCTTGTATGACATTAAACAACATCCTTTTTTTGGATGGGTCCAACTGCAAGGCTATTGTTCTCCAGCTCATTTTGTTAAGATTATTTATTTTACGATGGCACCCCTACCTCGACATTCAACAGCAAAACTTCATGTAACATAAAATGAAAAAACAGTATTGTATAATGTTCAAATCTAGATGTGAACACAAGTGCTTTTAAAAAAAAATCTTAGAATCCTTAAATGTGAGTAGAAAACTGTTTGTGCTGTTTTTCAGTGTGGATTTATTGACAAGTCAAGGCACTCGTCAGTCAGATGAAATAATGTTCTGCAGTTGTCAAGGTGTTGAAGAAAAACAATCCTCAAATGTATTACAGTACCTAGTTTACAGTTTGTACAATATGTGCCCTTACTACATGTAGAATAAACGTGTATGTTCATTTTTCACCTGTGCCATTGATTTGTATGTATTTAGATGAGGTGACTTGGTGTGATACTCTAGTTTGATTGCAACCGTTTCTTCGAAAAATCATGTCTTTGTGGAGGATCAATAGGAATTGACTCCTGTAAACAATGACACACATTTTCTTTTCTTCAGCTTTGATGGCCTCACTCTGTTCATATCCCACATCATTTACATAACTACACGAGGATGAGAGAGTTGAAATAGCCTTTCATTCTGTTTTTACAGAAGAAAAACAAACCACAAAGCAGTCAGTGTCTGATCGGTCAAAGTCAATGTCACTCTGATCTGATATCAAAAATACAACTGCTCTTTTAATCCCATTTTCAAGCAACTGTCCATTTGTTTGAGGCTGATTTGAAGTCGACCCCATTGTGGGAGATGCTCTACAAACATATGTCATTTGTAACATTTTTCCATTGAAGAATAATGTTACAGTTACAGTCTTAAAAAAAGTATCCATACACATTGTGTATTGGTGTGGGTGTTAACAAGGCCCTGGGTGACCACTCTGTGCCGAGCAGTTCACATTCAATTAGTGGCTCTTTCTAATCTCAGTCATCCAGGTAATGTGACTCAGCGCAGAGCCATTCAGCTGAGCTCAACTGTGAAATCAGTGGCTGTGGTGGTATGGAGGAGAAGATACTTTAACCCATTTTGCTTTGTGTCTGTAATACTGTACCACAGCCTCATTCTGCTCTGTGTCCGTAATACTGTATCACAGCCTCATTCTGCTCTGTGTCTGTAATACTGTATCACAGCCTCATTCTGCTCTGTGTCCGTAATACTGTACCACAGCCTCATTCTGCTCTGTGTCCGTAATACTGTACCACAGCCTCATTCTGCTCTGTGTCCGTAATACTGTACCACAGCCTCATTCTGCTCTGTGTCTGTAATACTGTACCACAGCCTCATTCTGCTCTGTGTCTGTAGTACTGTACCACAGCCTCATTCTGCTCTGTGTCTGTAATACTGTATCACAGCCTCATTCTGCTCTGTGTCTGTAATGCTGTACCACAGCCTCATTCTGCTCTGTGTCCGTAATGCTGTAACACAGCCTCATTCTGCTCTGTGTCTGTAATACTGTACCACAGCCTCATTCTGCTCTGTGTCCGTAATACTGTATCACAGCCTCATTCTGCTCTGTGTCTGTAATACTGTACCACAGCCTCATTCTGCTCTGTGTCCGTAGTACTGTACCACAGCCTCATTCTGCTCTGTGTCCGTAGTACTGTACCACAGCCTCATTCTGCTCTGTGTCCGTAATACTGTACCACAGCCTCATTCTGCTCTGTGTCTGTAATACTGTACCACAGCCTCATTCTGCTCTGTGTCTGTAATACTGTACCACAGTCCATTCTGCTCTGTGTCCGTGATACTGTACCACAGCTTCATCCTGCTCTGTGTCCGTAATACTGTACCACAGCCTCATTCTGCTCTGTGTCTGTAATACTGTACCACAGCCTCATTCTGCTCTGTGTCTGTAATACTGTACCGCAGCCTCATTCTGCTCTGTGTCCGTAATAATGTACCACAGCCTCATTCTGCTCTGTGTCTGTAATACTGTACCACAGCCTCATTCTGCTCTGTGTCCGTAATACTGTACCACAGCCTCATTCTGCTCTGTGTCTGTAATACTGTACCACAGCCTCATTCTGCTCTGTGTCTGTAATACTGTACCACAGCCTCATTCTGCTCTGTGTCCGTAATACTGTACCACAGCCTCATTCTGCTCTGTGTCCGTAATACTGTACCACAGCCTCATTCTGCTCTGTGTCCGTAATACTGTACCACAGCCTCATTCTGCTCTGTGTCTGTAATACTGTACCACAGCCTCATTCTGCTCTGTGTCTGTAATACTGTACCACAGCCACATTCTGCTCTTTGTCCGTAATACTGTACCACAGCTTCATTCTGCTCTGTGTCTGTAATACTGTACCACAGCTTCATTCTGCCCTGTGTCTGTAATACTGTACCACAGCCTCATTCTGCCCTGTGTCCGTAAGTGACATGCTGGGCTGCAGCCAAAAATGCAATGCTCCCATTCTCACTGACTTACATCTGAACAAGATAGCAGTTGTCTAGAAATCCAACAATGTGAGGGCATTAAAAAACATTAGGACCAAGAAGTCTGCATGGTTTGGATACAGTAAAATACATTAATATCGTCGATGTTATGAGGCTTTGTGTAAACCCGATGCATGGAGGTTTGACACATCCCGTAAGCGGTGCGTACATTGTGTGGATGGATGACCTGCACTTTCCCTGCAGATCCACAGAGGCAGGAGTTGAAGGGGGGTCCACAGTGGAAACAGAGTCAAGGTTAATGACAGGCCGCAGGCGGTGCTTGCCATGGTGAGAGAGGGTGGCCATGAACTACTGCTGTAATGGTGCTTATGTAACAAACATTCAGCTTCTCATTTCACCACCAAGCACAGCATCAGCACCACTGCTCGCAGTTCGGACTGACAAAACAACAGAGCTTTAATATGACAGTACAACAGGCACTAGGAGCTATGTTGTGTTTTCATCTGGATGTTATACTGAGACTCATGGGGTGATTATCCCAGGTTTGTTTTGCAGGGGGAACTAATAACCATGTGATCAGTCTGCATTATGGACAGCAAGGCAAAGCCTTTAGTGCCAGATGAGGGTTTTTATTCATGTACTTGATCTAAATCTAAATAGTATTTTACACAACTAACCTCTTTGTCTTCTTCTGTATAGCTGAGATATCTATGGAGAGAGTAAATCTTTAACATTCGCTGGAAGACATACATAAAATGTTTTTTGATTCAGAGAGCAGTTAACAGGGTAAAATTCCATTAGTCTCCAGAATTTGAGTTGATATGAGTTAATAACGGAACATTGGCAAGTGTGTTCTCTTGATCAAAGTCAATGTAGCTACAGTATTTTCCGACGACGATTCAAAACCTGGCAAGATGTATTGCTGGTATTGATTGTAAGGGGTGACAACGCAGTTAACAATTCTATGGAGAGAGAATATTTTTGTAATGTTCCCCGTAATGTTCCCCTAATGTTTGAGTGTCCAGTTTTCCGTTAGTTAGGGGAACATTCTATCTATGTTAGCAAACACCTTCTGTGAACCTTTTTAGCATGTTTTGGTGTTAAAGTTAAGAGAACAGCCCCTAATGTCAAGCAGAACTACTATAGGTTACAACGTGGTTACAATGTTATCAGAATATACAACATTCATGTTCTAGACGCATTTTATGGGACGTTGCAAGAACATTCAAGTGTCCAGTTTGCTAAGGGTTGGGAGAATATTCCATCAACGTTCCACCAAACATGCACAGAACATGGTTACCAAGTTCTCAAGATTTGTCCTTGAGCAAGGCACTTAACAGTCATCAGGCAGTCAACCCACTGTTCCTAGGCCGTCATTGAAAATAAGAATTTGTTCTTAATTGACTTGCCTAGTTAAATAAAGGTCAAAGGGGCACCGTACTATGGCTGACCCTGTAAAACAACACATTTCACTGCACCTATCTGGTATGTTACAAAACACCAAAAAGTGTAATGACATTCGGAGATTATCTAGCCAAGCCTTTGATACTGGGAAAGCTTTCAAGGTAGGGTGCGATGTATTGGTAACACTTTACTTGACACCCAGTGTCATAACACGTTATGAGACAGTCATAACACATCATAACCCAGTGTCATAACACGCTACGAGAAAGTATGCAGACCCCTTGACTTTTTCTATCATTTTTAAACGGAAGAAGTTTGGAACCAGCAAGACTCGTGCTAGAGCTGGCCGCCCGGCCAAACTGAGCAATCGGGGGAGAAGGGCCTTGGTCAGGGAGGTGACCAAGAATTCGATGGTCATTCTGATAGAGCTCCAGAGTTCCTCTGCGGAGATGGGAGAACCTTCCAGAAGGACAACCATCTCTGCTGCACTCCACTAAATCAGGGCTTCATGGTAGTGGCCGACAGAAGCCACTCCTCAGTAAAAGGCACATGACAGTCAGCTTGGAGGTTGCCAAAAGGCACTGAAAGGACTTTCAGATCATGAGAAACAAGATTATCTGGTCTGATGAAACCAAGATTGAACACTGGCCTGAAAGCCAAGCGTCTTGTCTGGAGGTAACCTGGCACCATCTCTATGGTGAAGCATGGTGGTGGCAGCATCATGCTGTGGGGATGTTTTTCAGTGGCAGGGACTGAGAGACTAGTCAAGATCAAGGGAAAGATGAGCAGAGCAAAGTACAGAGAGATCCTTGACGAAATCCTGCTCCAGAGCTCTCAGGACCTCAGACTGGGGGGAAGGTTCACATTCCAACAGGACAACGACCCAAAGCACACAGCCAAGACAACGGAGGTGTGACTTCAGGACAAGTCTCTGAATGTCCTTGAGTGGCCCAGCCAGAGCCCGGACTTGAACCCGATAGAACATCTCTGGTGAGACCTGAAAACAGCTGTGCAGCCACGCTCCCCATCCAACCTGACATAGCTTGAGAGGATCTGCAGAGAAGAATGGGAGAAACTCCCCAAATACAGACGTGCCAAGCTTGCAGCGTCATACCCAAGAAGACTTGAGGCTGTAGTCGCTACCAAAGGTGCTTCAACAAAGTACTGAGTAAAGGGTCTGAATACTTTGGTCTGATTAGTCCAAATTTGAGATTTTTGGTTCCAACCGCAGTGTCTTTGTGAGATGCAGAGTAGGTGAATGGATGATCTCTGCATGTGTGGTTCCCACAGTGAAGCATGGAGGAGGAGGTGTGATGGTTTGGGGGTGCTTTGCTAGTGACAATGTCAGTGATTTATTTAGTTTTCAACGCACACTTAACCAACATGGATACCACAGCATTCTGCAGCAATACGCACATCCCATCTGTTTGCGCTTAGTGGGACTATCATTTGTTTTTCAACAGGACAATGACCCAACACACATCCTGGCTGTGTAAGGAAGTTGGACCGCAGAGTGAAGGAAAAGCGACCAAGTGCTCAGCATATGTGGGAACTCCTTCAAGACTGTTGCAAAAGCATTCCAGGTGAAGCTGGTTGAGAGAATGCCAAGAGTGTGCAAAGCTGTCATCAAGGCAAAGGGTGGCTACTTTGAAGAATCACAAATATAAAATACATTTTGATTTGTTTAAGACTTGTTTGCTTACTACATGACTCCAAATGTGTTATTTCATAGTTTTGATGTCTTCACTATTATTCTACAATGTAGAACATAGCAAAAATAAAGAAAAACTCTTTACTGAGTAGGCGTGTACTGTAGGCTAGTGTAATGGAATGTTTTGTCTTGTGTGGTAGGTTTTGTGGGGTTTGAGACTTAAGTAGGTATCATAACCAACCATAAAATAACTACCGTAGTAGGTTTTGTGTGTTTTTACACTCTTATGTAGGTGTCATAACCAGCCTTAAAATAACACAATATGTGTCACAACATAATTATTGTGGGGTTGAAAACGCAAACCATGATATTGAAGTGCCCAAAGTTGGTATGCTTTCTTTATTGGTTGTATGGTGCATCGGCACAGAAACCTGTTGGTGGATTTTTTATTTGCATATATTTTATATAATTAGAAATATGTCATCAAAATGTTGAAAATCAGATTTCCCCCAAGCTGATCATTGTCTTCAGCCTGCTCTGATCGTAGTGTACTGAAACAGGCAGAAAGAGTGGTGGTGGTCTGTGGTCGGAGAACCCTCATCTTTCTGCCCCTCCTCCCAGTACAATTTTGATCGGTCCCTTATCATAATGTGTATAGATTTATCCTCTTCACACATTTCTGGAATTTTGGCTACCAGCTTTGTGCCTTTGTCCACGACCTTGATTGAATATTCTCCTAACCGACAGAAAACTGGACACATTAATGTTTTTTTGACACGTTCCCATGAAACGTGTCTAGAACATTAATATCTTATATACTGAGAATATGGCAACCATGTTCTATGAATGTTTGGTGGGAGTTGATGGAATATTCTCCTAACCCACAGAAAACTGGACAAATGAATGTTCTTGAAACGTTCCCATGAAGCGTGTCTAGAACATTAATATCTTAAGTTCTGAGAACATGATAACGACATTCTGGGTAAGTTCTATTTGATATTAAGGGAATGGTCTCTTGGAAACATTCACATCACGAGAACATTCCTATGAAAACATGAGTAAATAACCGAATGAGACGCTTAAGGGAATGTTCTCTAATGTTTTAGGAACGTTTGTTGTTAGCTGGGTATATTTTATTTAAGACGTTTACAGTTCTGCTGGTAATGCAACAACTTGACATTGCTTTGATGTGGAGTTCTGACATACAGCAGCCCAAATTAAGTTACAAACTGGGAGCTACAAGTTAGGGTGGAAAGTTTCCCTCAGTCACCTCTTTGAACCTCCTTCGTGTCACATGCTATTACTCTTATCAAACAGGCAGGCTAGCAAAGACAGACTTTCCTACTGCTTTCTATTTCTGCCCATGACTCATGGCATCTGTTCAGGACCCATGCAGTGATGTGATTTGTATTAGTTCTCATTCTCCTCTAATTCTAAAAAGCTTCCCAGCTAGCACATTTGCTTCCTTGAAGTTGTGGGAACTAATGTTTTTGGTTTCGCATTGGTTGTGGGAACGAAGCCATACGTTTTCTGACCGGTAAAACGAAATGAACATTTCTCCTGTCCTGGGGAATATTTATGTTTAAATAAGATTTAATAACACTGCTCGCTTATTTTGGGTTAACTTTTTTTAAACTCCAAGCACATAGGACAGATGGAAAATAAATTCCTTAGGCATTAATCATGCAAACACATTTTTAATTGTGACGGCATCAAACACGGCATCAGAGATTCAAACATATAATCTTTGGGTTTCTATCCATGGAATTAGTGCACTGCACCACCAGGATGGAGCTAGCATGCCATGTTTTTTTACACATACAAAGCTGTTCATTTTTGTCTATTAAAACAGATCCAATTTCAAAGGAAACAAGAACTTATTAAAATAAGGTGTGGCCAATTAGTGGGCATAACCAACATACCTGAACACACTTAAAAAGATAGAAGATAGAGAGATTTTTGTTGATGCTGAGAACGGAATTTATATATTTTTTAAATACAATTCTTAGAACGTTCTCTTTTTTTGGGATCGTTTTCTTAATGTTCTCAGAACAATTTGAGGACTTTAAATAGAACCATAAAGAAACCTGTAGGAAATGTTATGCTGAAGTACTGAAATTCCCACAGAAGAATGTTGTTTCTTAACATTCTCTGAACTGTCAAACCAGTTGGAGAATGTTCATAGAACATTCAAACAATTTGTATTAAATGTAACCGTGTTTGAAC
The DNA here is from genome assembly GCF_016432855.1 of Salvelinus namaycush. Taxonomy (NCBI): domain Eukaryota; kingdom Metazoa; phylum Chordata; class Actinopteri; order Salmoniformes; family Salmonidae; genus Salvelinus; species Salvelinus namaycush. The sequence continues at coordinate 7,293,618 of NC_052318.1, read as the reverse complement.
TTGTAGGAAACGTTCTGTTAAAGTATGCAAAATAACCATAGGACACCATGCTCTCACCAAGCTCTAAGAAACATATGGTTCTCAGAACATTAAGTGCTAGCTGGGTTTGTTGGATAAAGCAGATTCATGACAACATGCCCATGGTTGTTCACCACTCTGGTCTAGCAATTATGTCAAGAGTTGTCCATAAATGTAGCATTCCACTGCCTGTCTGCGGAGAAAATTTCAAATTATAATTATTGTCTGGGCCGGCAAAGTCTATCAACTTCCTGTGAGGTGTGTTTAAATTCAGCTCATTTACAGGTTTCTCTACCCATCTCTGCTTTCTCTGCTTTTGAAGGTTCAACAGTCTGATCAGGTGCAATTTCTGACCAATGACGACCTCCAAGCCAAATAAGTAATTTGCATCATCCCTACCATCACACTCACATAAATCATACCCTTCAGATTGAGGGGGGAATTTTAATGTTTAAATTGACAGGTTTAAATACATCCTAGAGAAGACATTCTGGAGAAAACTACTTTTTTGAGGGAAAATGTACATGCTACGACTGTGATATGTGGATGTCTCACCTTGCTATCTTAAGATTAATGCACTTATTGTAAGTCGCTCTGGATAACAGCATCTGCTAAATGACTAAAATATAAATCTAAATGTAGAGAAGTCAATAGACCCTTATCATTACACATCCCATCCTTTAGAGAAGGGCTGTTCAATGTCGGTCCTGGAGGGCGGAAACACTTCTGGATTTCATCCTCTACTCCTAATAAGGGACTAATTCAGACCTGGGACACCAGGTGAGTGCAACTAACTAGCAGGTTAGAAACAAAAAACAGAAGTGTTTCGGCCCTCCGAGACCAGAATTGAACAGCCCTGCTTTAGACGGCAGTAGCAAACTCCCAGAACTGACTTCCTGTCAGAGGGCTTACAACAGGAAGGACGTGTCTACTTTCTGCAAATTGTGCCAATCTTAATGTCAGAAATGGCGTCCTAATGTTTGGACCACTAATTATGGATGACTGACACATGGTACATGGTCTGGTCTTTTGTTTCTTCATAGTTTGTTTCACCTCAAACCTTTTCACAAAACCAATAACCTTGAAATTAATAAATAATCATCATCTGGGACTGGCCGACCAAGTGTGTCAATTCTACATATCTGAGAGGAGACATTTGAAGGTCCACGTGAGCCGACTGCCTCTGGGTACTACAGACATACACAGTCTCAAATCAAATCAAAGTTTATTGGTCACGTACACAGTTTGGCAGATGTTATAGCTGGTGCAGCAAAATGCTTGTGTAACCAGCTCCTAACAGTGCAGTGAAAATGTCAAACAAGGACACAAAAAATAATCAAAAGCTAGAAACAAGAACTCACTGATGTCAGAACGAATCCAGTTAACAAACCAAATAACACTATCAGTAATCCAAATGCAATCTATGCACATTTGCAGCAAATAGTCCCACCATTTTAGGGGACAGATGGTATTGAGACAAATTCACTTATATGTGTATTAAAGTAGTCAAAAGTTTTGTATTTGGTCCCATATTCCTAGCACACAATGATTACATCAAGCTTGTGACTCTACAAACTTTTGGATGCATTTGCTGTTTGTTTTGGTTGTGCTTCAGGTTATTTTGTGTTCAATAGAAATGAATGGTAAATAATGTATTGTGTCATTTTGGAGTCACATTTATTGTAAAGAAGAATAGAATATGTTTCTAAACACTTCTGCTACAGTTCCATGATTATGGATAGTCCTGAATTAATTGTGAATAATGATTAGTGAGAAAGTTAGGCACAAATATCATACCCCCCCTCCCAAAAAAATGCTAACCTCACCTTGTAACGTTCGTCTTGTGGTGAATGAACGGACCAAGGCGCAGCGGGTGATGAATACATACTAATTTATTAAATGAAAGACGAAACTGACAAACACTAGAACAAACTACAAAACAATAAAACGAAGTCAACAGACCTGAAACAAACGAACTTACATATAGACGAAGAACGCACGAACAGGAACAGACTACCTAAAACGAACGAACAAACGAAACAGTCCCATGTGGTAAACACAGACACAGGAACAATCACCCACAAACAAACAGTGAGAACAACCTACCTTAATATGGTTCTCAATCAGAGGAAACGTCAAACACCTGCCTCTAATTGAGAACCATACCAGGCCACACATTAACCCAACATAGAAAACACATAACATAGACTACCCACCCCAACTCACGCCCTGACCAACTAAACACATACAAAACAACAGAAAACAGGTCAGGAACGTGACACACCTGTTATTTTAACGTTGAGAGGTTATGTCTTGGGGGTATGATAAAAAACATTTGTCACTGTCCCAATACTTTTGGAGATTACTGTATATTACACTGTGCTATGTCAAAAATAAACTCATGTTTCAATGTCACGTTAAATTGCAGTCAGGTTACAAATAGACTGTAATTAGTCAGTTGATCCCCTACAGCACATTCGCATGGATGTAGTAGTAGTGGGGAAGGGGTAGTGTAGGTAGTTCGGAGGGGTGCTAAGCCCACCCTCCTCAAAGGAGAATTCCACCCAAAAACTGTCTTTTGGTATTTATTTCATTAGTCCATTGTTGATCTAGTCCCAGCATGTTTTGCATGTCAGCAATCAAGTTTTCAAGATATATAACTTTCAAAATACAGAAATACAGCTGTTTGATGCATTTTCCTTTAAGTTGGAGAATTTCTCATTTTTCAAATATCTGAAACAGCTATTTCCTGCAATCTAGAGCCATAATCATTATGCTTGGACCTCTTGAGCTGTCTGTATGCTCCTGACTGGTGGTTCTTTAAAAAAAAATTAACGAAATACTCTTCTCTGTGAAAATCTGGGTAAAATATTGAAAGGAATGAGTCTTACTCAGTACATTTAAACCTTGTTTATACCTGGTGCTAACATGGGTACTTTGTCCTGATCTTGTCTACATTCTGATTGTGCCCATATTTCCAGAAATGTGTCTACACATGGTATTAAAATGTGTCTGTTATCCGTCCACTGTGTCTGCATTGTGACCAGATTTCCTGGTCCCTTCCTTTATGCAAATTATTTCACAGCTATAAAAAATAAAATAAATGTATTGTAAAACAATGAAAAGCGTGGCTTTAAAAAAAAAAACTAATTTTCAAGTGTGGATTGGTGTTACAATGTATTACAATGAACAATAGCAGGTCTATTTAGCTCCAGCAGCTGGTAATTTTCTGTTCACTATTCACTTGTGGGAACATGGCGGCTCTCAAAACCTGACAACAGAAAGAGTTGGACTCCACTATCCTGGAGATTGTTTGTGAGGAAATTACCTCTGCCTTCGACTTGCAATTAAAACTGATAAATTAATCTCTTGCTCTGCTCACTTCTAAAGTGGATACCTACTCAACTAAAGTGGAAAGTTTGACTTTCCACTTTAATTAAAGAAGATATCAGAATTGGAAATGTTGTTAACTGTATTAATGAGACAGAAAGCAGAATTTGCCATCCATCGAGTAAGACTCAACCATTACTTCCATAGTAATCGTCCCATTCATTTACTGACTAACAAGCTATGCAGTAATGATCAAATAGCTGATACAGCAACTATTGAATCTGAAACAGCTGAATTACTATCAGAACCCAAATGAATCCTCTGATTGTAAATCCACACCAAACCAGACTAAAATCTTTCTAAAATAATTAAGAACCTATCTTCTCTCAACAGAGGAAGCCACCTCGCTGGGAGCCCAAATCTCTCTCAATGGCATTGGATAGCATGAAAAAAGGCAAATCACCTGGATGGGACAGTATTCCTCCTGAGATCTATTACAGGTGCACTATGCAGAAATCACTCCGGCATTTCCTGGTTGCTAACATTCTAATAGTTTGCCTAGTTGTAGTTAAATGTGACAAAATAAGCAAGTATAGTGTAGAGAGTCATTGTACTATCTAAAGCGCTGTGAAATATATTTTCCTTAACTGAAAATATTGTATTTTCAGCTGTTTGAAGCTGGTGTACAAAACCCAAAGTGAAAGACGCAAAAACAAAACTTACGAACAGGAAGCATAGCAATAGAGCACATAGAACCAATCTACTGCTTCTTAGACTTGCTTTCAACGACAATGACATATCTATAACTCACATTTCTATGTGAATTTGGTCACGTTACCTAAAAAGTTACATATTGCAGCTTTAAACATTTTGGAATCAATTAGATCCACTATTGCTCAGAATGATTAAAACAGCCAGCCGTTCACAAAGGTTAATTTGGGAGAGATGTGAACACGGCACTTATTGTCACGATCGTCTTGCTGTGAGAGAGAGGACCAAGGCGCAGCGTGTGCAAAATACATCTTCTTTATTTTAAGAAGAGAGAAAAAAACAAACAAGAAACGAACAACTAATCACGAACTAACAAAATAACAAAACTGACGACCGTGAAGCTAATAATACAGATAGTGCTGACACAAACACTACATATAGACAATTATCCACAAATGCATGATGCCCATGGCTGCCTTAAATATGGCTCCCAATCAGAGACAAATGAAAGACATCTGTCTCTGATTGAGAACCACTCAGGCAACCATAGACATACCTAGACACATTCACTCAACCATAGACATACCTAGAAACATTCACTCAACACAAACTCATACACTACACCCAACACCCCCTTTACCATATAACCACCCAAAACGACAAAACACAAACATTCCCCATGTCACACCCTGACCTAACTAAAAATAATAAAGAAAACAAAGAATACTAAGGCCAGGGCGTGACACTTATGTCACTTTTATTTAAAAAAGGTAAGGATGCCACCCAGTGTTTTCAATATGGCTGCTATCTTTGATGAACACAGATATTAAACTGGTTTCCAAAATGTGTTCATCTTGTCTCGAGACTTACTTCCCCAAAGCGGGTTTGTCAAAAAGCATTTATCCTCGGATAACCTTCGTCGACTATTACATATCTTAGATGCTTCATCAGAAACAGCTCCTTGGGCTGTATTATCTCTCGATGCAGAAAAACCTTTGATAGACTAGAATAGACATATCTCTGGTCTGTCTTGGAACATATGGGAATTGGCTACAATTTCATTAATATGATTAAAATACTATATGCCAATCCCTCAGCCATAGTTAAAATAGGCAATATCTCTGCCATTCAGAATCACTAGAAGCAGCAGACAAGGCAATCCAATTTTGGCCTCTGCTATTCTTATTATCAATGAAACCTCTGGCCTAGGCAATTCGTCAATTAAAGGAAATGACAGCAATTTCTCAAAAATCTACCGATCACTTCATCTCATTATATGCAGACGATATTTCACTAAATCCATACAATGTATCTCAATCGATCCCAAACACATTGAAGATCATAGATAAATTCAGCTTCATCTCATTATAAAATGAATCTAACAAATCAGCCCTACTGCCTTTCAAGACCCCGATAGAGGACTACTTGTGAAATCCCAATCGTTTCCCATTTAAAATATTTGGGAGTAGATATTTCCTTCAGATAAAACCAGACACTTTAATGAACAGAATACTCAAATCAATTCAATCAGACCTCAGTAGATGGAATAATATCCCAATTGCTTTAAAACCTCTTGAAGCTAGGGGGCAGAATTTTTATGTTTGGATAAATAACGTTCCCAATGTAAGCTGCCTATTTCTCAGGTCCAGATGCTAGAATATGCATATAATTGACAGAGTAGGATAGAAAACACTCTAAAGTTTCCAAAACTGTAAAAATATTGTCTGTGAGTATAACAGAACTGATTTTGCAGGCGAAAATCTGAGGAAATCCAACCCGGAAGTGTCTCCAATTTTGAAAAATCACTGTTCCATTGCCTGCCTTTTGTCCATTTAAAGGGATATCAACCAGATTCATTTTCATATGGCTTCCTCAGGGTGTGAACAGTCTTTAGACATAGTTTCAAGCTTTTATTCTGAAAAATGAGCGAGATTTATCAAATCGCGTCAGTGGATAGCTGAATGTCCTTCCATTAGTTCATGCGCGCGAAAGTTGTAGCTCGACATTTTCTTTATCTCTGTTATTGAATAGTTTACCGTCCGGTTTAAATATTATCGATTATTTATGTTAAAAACAAACTGAGGATTGATTATTAAAAATGGTTGACATGTTTCTACGAACTTTACGGATACTATTTGGAATTTTCGTCAACCCTTGATGACCTGCCTAAGGCTGTGGAATACTGAACATAACGCGCCAAACAAATTGAGTTTTTTTATATAAAAATAATCTTTATCGAACAAAAGGAACATTTATTGTGTAACTGGGAGTCTCGTGAGTGCAAATATCCGAAGATCATCAAAGGTAAGCGATTAATTTTATAGCTTTTCTGACTTTCGTGACCAATCTACATTGCTGCTAGGCATTTGTAATGTTTTGTCTAGTGATCGATAAACTCACACAAACGCTTGGATTGCTTTCGCTGTAAAGCATATTTTCAAAATCTGACACGACAGGTGGATTAACAACAAACTAAGCTGTGTTTTGCTATATTGCACTTGTGATTTCATGAATATAATTTTTTTTTGCAATTTCTTTTTAATTTGGCGCTCTGCAATTCAGCGGTTGTTGATGAAAATGATCCCGCTAAAGGGATCCGTGCGTCAAGAAGTTAAACGGCAGAATATCTATTGTCAAATTGAATATAATTTCTGTAGCTGGACAAAATTCATAGTGTGGCTTCAAAATGTATATGGCAAGGTAAACAATCCAGAAGAAAATTATACATTTAGAAAGAGGGAAATATGTAGGAGGATTATCCATAACTAACTTTAAATTGTATTTCCAGGCTGTAGCATTTTGCCCCATCCTAAATTGGTTTAGACATTCTTCTGCCGTCTGGCTCAGTATAGAGAGAAATATGGTGTCTCCTATTGCCCTGGAAGAGGTGGTCTTCACTGATATATCCCTGAAACAATGTAAACTACGCTTTGGTCCTATTATTGCTCATACAATTTCTATTTGGCACAAAATTGAAAAACAATGTAACTGGGAATCACAATGACATGCCCATACTTCAATATTTCACAAAAATGCCTTGCAATCTGGAGGGCGGCCTTTTGCATCCCCCCAATGGTCCAAATGTGGAATCCGTACCCTTGCCAATATCATGGACAGTAATGGTTGGAAAACATTCCAAGACATTCCATACACATTACCAGGCAACTCCTTTTTTCTATATTTACAACTTAGGTCAGCTATGCTGGCTATGGAGTCCCTTCGGAAACTCAGAAACCGAAACATCCAATGATGGAGATTTTTAAATAAATGATCTGGATTCCCGAAAGGACTGATCTCTATAATATTTAACCTGTTTGGCGTGCAAGCCCGACACCGGTACACTTATGACAACAGCCAGCTCAAAGTGCAGGGCGCGAAATTCAAAATATATATTTTTTAAATATTTAACTTTCACACATTAACAAGTCCAATACAGCATATGAAAGGTACACATCTTGTGAATCCAGCCAACATGTCCGATTTTTAAAATGTTTTACAGGGAAGACAAAATATGTAAATCTATTAGCTAACCACGTTAGCAAAAGACACCATTTTTTTTACTCCACCAGTTTTTTACTGCATCAGTAGCTATCACAAATTCGACCAAATAAAGATATAAATAGCCACTAACCAAGAAACAACCCCATCAGATGACAGTCTGATAACATATTTATTGTATAGCATAGGTTTTGTTAGAAAAATGTGCATATTTCAGGTATAAATCATAGTTTACCATTGCAGCCACCATCACAACTCGACTAGAATAACTACAGAGAGCAACGTGTATTACCTAATTACTCATCATAAAACATTTCTTAAAAATACACAGCGTACAGCAATTGAAAGACACAGATCTTGTGAATCCAGACAATATTTCAGATTTTCTAAGTGTTTTACAGCGAAAACACAATATAGCGTTATATTAGCTTAGCACAGTAGCAAACCACACAACAGCATTGATTCCAGCCAAACATAGCGATAACGTATTCACCACCAAAAATATTAATTTTCACTAACCTTCTCAGAATTCTTCAGATGACAGTCCTGTAACATCATATTACACAATGCATATAGAGTTTGTTCGAAAATGTGCATATTTAGCGGCACAAATCGTGCTTATACAATGAGAAAAGTTGCCAAGCTGCCCAGAAAATGTCGGGCGCCATCTTGGAGAGTCACCTAGTCTAATCAATAAATAATCATAAACTTGACTAAAAAATACAGGGTGGACAGCAATTGAAAGACAAATTAGTTCTTAATGCAATCGCTGAATTACATCTATAAAATTAACCTTACTGCGCAATACAGGGTGCAATACAGGGTGCGATAACGCGAGGCTACACTGCAAATAATGGTGTCTTATGCATTTTACTTTTTCAACAGAACAACGAATTATCAGCATAAATAGTTCTTACTTTTAGCTGAGCTTCCATCAGAATCTTGGGATGGGTGTCCTTGTCCAAAAGAATCGTTGCTGGGTTGGAGAACGTCCTCTTCCATGTTGTTCCATAGCAGTAAACAATGGCATGCGAAAGAGAGATACCCAATTTTCTACAACGTCACAAAATGAAATACCCGAAAATCGCAATATACTGACATAAACTGATATAAATCGGTTTAAAATAACAAGATTATGATGTCTTTAAAGCCTATATCGAATAAAAACAGAGCCGGATATATATAGGAGCTAAAACCAGAGCTTCTAAAAAGACATGCCAAGACCCTCTCTGCGTCAGCGCGAGGTTCCAAAAGGGTGGACACCTCGATTCCAACCAATTTATAGACTTTCTGAACTGCGTAGAAACTCCATTTCAATTCTCCCTATTCGCTAACAACCAGGGGAAGGCGTATGCAGTGCATCTCAACCAATAGAGGACAGGCAAATTAATACACAGGTCTCAGAACAGCCAGTAAAATTCTGCATTATTACATACACATAGGAAAATTGCTCTAAGTCGAGTTCTGTTTCACCCACAGATATAATTCAAACGGTTTTAGAAACTAGAGAGTGTTTTCTATCCAATAGTAATAATAATATGCATATTGTACGAGCAAGAATTGAGTACGAGGCCTTTTTGAAATGGGCACCTTTTACCTGGCTACTCAATACTGCCCCTTGAGCCCAAAGAGGTTAATTAAACAACTTTTGGAAAGCTCATATTCTGAGCTAACTATTAAAAAAGTATAGTCCACAGATCTAATTGAATATGAACCACGCTTTAACTGGAACAGAATATGGAAAAATATGACCTTGGCATCCTGTAATCTGAACCATAAACTTGTACATTTTAAGTTTGTTCACAGACTGTAACACCAAGGAAATGTTTTACAATGAAATTGACACAAACTTCCAACTGTTCACTGTGTCCCCTAAAACAGGTAGGCACATTCTGTCACGCCCTGACCGTAGAGAGCTTTTTATGTCTCTATTTTGGTTTGGTCAGGGTGTGATTTGGGTGGGCAGCGATGAGGCAATTTGGGTGGGCGGCGATATGAGGTAAGGCAGCGCGGCAGACACTAGAGGCACACGGGGAGATTGGCAGAGTCAGGCGATAGACCTGAGCCAACTCCCCGTGCTTCCCGGAAGCAGCGTGGTACTGGTCAGGCACCGTGTTATGCGGTAAAGCGCACGGTCTCTCCAGTGCACGCTCATAGCCTGGAGCGCTATATGCCAGCCCCCCGCAGGTGCCATGCGAGAGTGGGCATCCAGCCAGGGCGGATTGTGGAAGCTCAGCACGCTTGGTCTCCGGTGCGCCGTTTCGGCCCAGGGTATCCTGCGCCGGCTCTGCGTACTGTGTCTCTGGGGCGCTGGGCTTGCTCAGTTCGTCCTATGCCTGCGCTCCACCCGTGCCGGGCTAAAGTGGGCATTGAGCCAAGTGGAGAGGTCCGAGTGGTAAGCACCAGATCTCCAGTGCTCCCCCACAACCCGGTTCGACCTGTGCCTGCACTCTGGAGAGGCCGGGCTAAAGTGGGCATTCAGCCTGGAGGAGTGGTGCCAAGGCTGCGCACCAGAGCTCCAGTGCTCCCCCACAGCCCGGTTCATCCGGTGCCTCCTCTATGCACCAGGCCTCCTGTAGGTCTCCCCAGCCTGGTGGGCCATGTGGCAGCCCCACGCACCAGGCTGTCTCTGCGTCTCCTCCCTCCAGAGTCGCCCTCCAGTTCGGAGCCTCCAGAGTCGCCCTCCAGTCCAGCGCCTCCAGAGTCGCCCTCCAGTCCAGAGCCTCCAGAGTCGCCCTCCAGTCCGGAGCCTCCAGCGACGCCCTCCAGTCCGGAGCCCACAACGAGGGTGCCCAGTCCGGGGCCCACAAAGAGGGTGCCCAGTCCGGGGCCCGCTACGAGGGAGCCCAGTCCAGGGCACGCTACGAGGGTGCTCAGTCCGGGGCCCGCTACGATTGTCCCCAGTCCGGGGCCCGCTACAAGGATCCCCAGTCCGGGGCCCGCTACAAGGGTGTCCAGTCCGGGGCCCGCAACGAGGGCGCCCAGTCCGAGGCCCGCTACGAGGGTCCCCAGTCCGGGGTCGGCGGCGAGGGTCCCTGCTCTAGAGGCGCCACCTAAGTGGGCCAAGCCAGAGGTGCACCAGAGCCGCCACCGCGGAGAAAAACCCTCCCCTATAGGTTCAGGTTTTGCGGCCGGAGTCCGTACCTTTGGGGGGGGGGTACTGTCACGCCCTGACCGTAGATAGCTTTTTATGTCTCTATTTTGGTTTGGTCAGGGTGTGATTTGGGTGGGCATTCTATGTTCATTTTCTATGTTTTTATTTCTTTGTGTTTGGCCGGGTGTGGTTCTCAATCAGAGGCAGCTGTCTATCGTTGTCTCTGATTGAGAATCATACTTAGGCAGCTTTTTCCCACCTGTGTTTTGTGGGTAGTTGTTTTCTGTTTAGTGTTTTGCACCTGACAGGACTGTTTCGGTTATTCACTTTGTTGTTTTTGTTTAGTGTTCAGTTTAAATAAAAAGTAATGAACACTTACCACGCTGCGCTTTGGTTCGATTCCTCTTCATCCGACGACGACACTCGTTACAAATTCCTTCATATTATGAGGTAGTGCCCTGCAGTTAAATGCTTCTGGGGCAAAGTTACAAAATTAATTAGAAGTGCATGAATTTAAATATTCAATGCTTTCAATCTATTATGTTAATTAGCGATGATAGCCCCTTGGATCCCTCAACCAATTAGAGAAGATTAGTGCTGGCAGGCAGCAATGCTGAAAAACATTTTTATGGCTCTAAGATGGCAACCACCTTACTATCTCTCATTTAACCAGTGGATACAGTTACTGTTAGAAGTGATAACATTAGAATTATCAACAGCGATAATGAATGGTGTTAGTCAAGGAAAAATTGAGGCCTGGACAAATATACTTGACTCTAAAGAACAATATCAGCTAAAGCCCCACACATATAAACCAATCATATACACAGTGCGTTCAGAAAGTATTGAGACCCCTTAACTTTTCCCACGTTTTATTACATTACAGCCATATTCTAAAATTGCTTAAATTGTTTTTCCCCCCTCATCAATCTACACACAACACCCCAAAATGACAAAGCAAAAACAGGTTCCAACATTTTGCACATTTGCTAGACATATAAACGATTTACATAAGTATTCAGACCCTTTACTCAGTACTTTGTTGAAGCACCTTTGGCAGCAATTACTCAGTACTTTGTTGAAGCAACTTTGGCAGCGATTACAGCCTCAAGTCTTCTTGGGTATGACGCTATAAGCTAGGCACACCTGTATTTGAGGAGTTTCTCCCATTCTTCTCTGCAGATCCTCTCAAGCTATGTCAGGTTGGATGGGGATCGTTGCTGCACACCTATTTCCAGGTCTGTTCAGAGATGTTAGATCGGGTTCAAATCTGGGCTCTGGCTGGGCCACTCAAGGACATTCAGAGACTTGTCCAGAAGCTACTCCTGCGTTGCCTTGGCTGTGTGCTTAGGGTTGTTGTCCTGTTGGAAAATTAACCTTCACCCCAGTCTGAGGTCCTGAGCAGGTTTTCATCAAGGATCTCTGTACTTTGCTCCGTTCATCTTTGCCTCAATCCTGACTAGTCTCGCAGTCCCTGCCGCTGAAAAACATCCCCACAGCATGATGCTGCCACCACCATTCTTCACCGTAGAGATAGTGCCATGTTTCCTCCAGACGTGACGGTTGCCATTCAGGCCAAAGAGTTCAAGCTTGGTTTCATCAGACCAGAGAGTCTTGTTTCTCATTGTCTGAGATTCTTTAGGGCCCTTTTGGCAAACTTCCGTCTGCCCACTCTACCATAAATGCCTGATTGGTGGAGTGCTGCAGAGATGGTTCTCCTTCTGGAAGGTTCTCCCATCTCCACAGAGGAACTCTAGAGTTCTGTCAGAGTGACCATTGGGTTCTTGGTCACCTCCCTTACCAAGGCCCTTCTCCACCGATTGCTCAGTTTGGCAGGGAAGAGTCTTGGTGGTTCCAAACTTCTTCCATTTAAGAATGATGTTCTTGGAGACCTTCGATGCTGCAGGCATTGTTTGGTACACTTTCCCAGATCTGTGCCTCCACACAATCCTGTCTCGGAGCTCTACGGACAATTCTTTCAACCTCATGGCTTGGTTTTTGCTCTGACATGCACTGTCAATTGTGGGACCTTGTATAGACAGGTGTGTGCCTTTCCTAATAATGCCAATCAATTGAATTTACCATAGGTGGACTCCAATAAAGTTGTAGAAACATCTCAAGGATGATCAATAGAAACAGGATGCACCTGAGCTCAATTTTGAGTCTCATAGCAAAGGGTCTGAATACTTATGTAAATAAGTTATTTCTGTTTTTTTATTTTTAATAGATTTGCAAAAATGTAATAGATTTGCAAAAATTTCTGTTTTTGCTTTATCATTATGGGCTATTGTGTGTAGATTGCTGAGGGAAAAAATATTGAATCATTTTTAGAATAAGGCTCTAACGTAACAAAATGTGGAAAAAGTCAAGGGTTCGAAATACTTTCCAAAGGCACTGTATTTTTATGTAGAATTTTCTTACTTTTTTTTACTTTCAGGCCCGTGGGGAAGGGGTGGTACACAATCAGATCACAATGTGTCTTTTGATTGTCTGCACCTGTCTGAAAATGTGGGCACAATCAGAATGTGGACAAGATCAGGGCAAAGGACGCAAGTTAGAACCAGGTATAAACAAGGCTTTAGTTATTTCTTGCTTTTCTAAAGTCTACTAACCTTGCCAGCAGGCATGCCAGCTAAGATAGTTATACAAACTAACTACTCTAACATGATTGATAGCCTGAAATTACTTATTGGTAGCTGTTATGAGGTTGGGAACCTATCTAGGCTATCTAAAGCTAACTTCATAAAATTGCTAGGTGACAAGTAGTATTACTAGCCACAAAAACATAAAATAATAAAATAATAATAATATTAAAAACAGTACAAATGTGAGGGGCAGAAGCCCCTGTGCCCCTACGTGCATGGCAATTCTGATTACATGGTCTTAAATAGAGAAATATCAATACAAAGTAACAACGTAAACTTAACCAACAATTGTATCATCAGTAAAATTGCATTAGTGTGCCTGATACTCTTCTGGGGCATGTCACTGAATGATCATTTTAAAAAGCACGTCACTGAATGAATACTGGACGTAAATCAAACTCAAATCTCCAAGAGTCCTGTGTCTGACAGGAAAAATACTATTTTGACTCTTCAGTCCTCAGTGTGCTTTAGGTCTTCTTTCTTTGAGAGCCACTAGGACATAGAGTTAAGAATAAACCTTCTCCCTTTAACCCTCCCTTCCTCAACATTCAGAAATGTGTTTACCAAATCCACAGGGGAGATTTCAATACAACACAAATATGCTACCATCCATTCATACTGTACAATACTATACTATGTGCCAGGTGGGAGAGAGACAAACAAACCCTTCCACCTAAGAATAACTTATGTTTTTACCTCAAAGGCATATTTAAATTCATGAGCAAAAAGAGCAAAAACAAAGCTCAGCGCAGGCACAGTATTTCCACAGTCTTCCTTACTGGAAGAACAATGCAGCATTTGTCCGTGATGTGTTCTAGTAAACAGTACTCTACCACCGTGGGTCATTATAATGGCTCGGGGAGAGAGCTGGAGGATATGTTGACACTGAAGGATGAATCTAGGAATCCAGTCTAGATTGGACGGTGGTATATGACAGTGTTATATGTACACACACGGTGGCTGGTGGCCTAAAGGGATCTGTAATTGAACTCAATGAGGCTGCGGGCCTCATAACAAAGCGAGAGCGCTAATGTCTTGTCATAATTGCTTTGGGGAGCTCCGCGATCTGGCCTGAGTACATCTCCCCCCTGGAACACCATGTTCTGTCTTTTTGCCAATGGCTTATCAGCTTAATGAATGTGACAAAGACCGTGTTTTATTCTAACAAGCCTGTTCACTGGATGGAAGTGTCCTGATCTGCTAGAAAAGCCAACGAGACAAGAGTCCCCTGTATGTATACCGGATATGTCTGAGTACCATTTAATGTGTAATGTGTAAAAAAAAATGACAAAATATTTTCTGTCATGTAATAATGTGTATAGAAGTAACATGCATGTCAAATGTATAAATATTGTATATGTAACAAAATAGCTGTAAAAAACAAACAAATGTATATGTAACAGTATGGTAATATTAATATATTTATTTGTAATGCTTTGCAGTACACCAATGTTTGAATATGGTGAAACATTCCAATCGCTAATATCATGCTTCTAGAATCTGATCAAAGTCTTATCCACTGTGTTCATTATATAAAATCGACATTAACAGCAGAATACTCTTTGTTTTAATGTATTTTTTTTTTATTGGCCCATCCACTATGCTTCTGTTTCTCAACTCCAAACCCAACACGGGTGTGCAATGGCCAAGGAGCTCACAAACTGGTGGAATCAACGTTGTTTCAACGTAATTTGGCAACATATTGTCAAGTGGAATCTACGTGTAAAATACTTTGGATTTGAAAAAAGTCAACACCAACTGATGTTTTGAGGGTGAAATTTCAATCACAGGAACATGTCATCATGGTAATCAAATTTCAACATAGACAAACCTTCTATAAAATATGTTGAATTTGTACCTTTAAAACAACGTCAGATCTTCAACGTTATATCCACCTCCTACAGGGATAATAATCTATCTACAGCTATCCTGTCGTTTTCACATCCAGAGTTTTAACCAAGCTAGCCCTGCTTAGCAATGTCACTGACTATTACCAATGCGCTATCGTGTGAACGATTGCTGGGAGAGCTCCACTTAAAAACATAATAGATTCACTATTGCTATCAAAGTCATTCTAAAGGGTAGGTTTAACAGATCAAATGAAATGTCACCATACTCTAACCCTCATATAGCATCAATGAGACTATTTAGGCCTATATAGTATTTACAAAGTCATCAACAGCTACTGTTTCAATTCCACCCAGAATTCAACTAAAAATAGACAATACAATAGACCTCGGGTTTCAAGCTTTGGTTTTATCAGCGGCAGGGACTGGGAGACTAGTCAGGATTGAGGGGAAGATGAATGTTGCAAAGTAAAGAGAGATCCTTGATAAAAACCTGCTCCAGAGCCCTCAGGACCTCAGACTGGGGCGAAGGTTCACCTTCCAACAGGACAACAACCCTAAGCAAACAGCTAAGACAACGCAGGAATGGCTTTGGGACAAGTCTCTGAATGTCCTTGAGTGGCCCAGCCAGAGCCTGGACTTGAATCCGATCTAACATCTCTGGAAAGACCTGAAAACAGCTGTGCAGCGACGCTCCCCATCCAACCTGACAGAGCTTGAGAGGAGCTGCAGAGAAGAATGGGAAAAACTCCCCAAATACAGATGTGCCAAGCTTGTAGCGTCATACCCAAGAAGACTTGAGGCTGTAATTGCTGCCAAAGTTGCTTCAACAAAGTACTGAGTAAAGGGTCTGAATACTTTTTTATATTTAATATGTTTGCAAAAATTTCTAAAAATCAGTTTTTGTTTTCGTCATTGTGGGGTATTGTGTGTAGATTGATGAGGGGGAAAAAACGATTTTATCCATTTTAGAATAAGGCTGTAAAGTAACAAAATGTGGAAAAAGTCAAGGGGTCTGAATCATTTCAGAATGCCCTATAAATGGTTGAAAGCGCAGTGATAGACATTTGGGTGACAACTGAACCAAAAATATGACATTGGAATTGTGATTGTGATTTTAGATGGTTGAAAGCATGCTGATCAACGTCTCAACCAAATATTACCCAATCATCCAAAAACGTGGTGTGCCCAGGAGTTTGATAAGCGGCATTGGCACTTGAATTTGAACCGTGCTATGGTCAGATGACATGACAATAGAGCTCTTTGGCCACACACACCAGCAGTGGGTTTGGCGTTAAAAAACAGAAGCATATGCAGAAAAGTACATAGCTCATACCTACAGTTAAATATGGTGGTGGAACTTTTATGTTATGAGGCTACTTTGTATCCATTAGTCCGTGGGTCCTTGTTAAGGTCAATGGCATCCTAAACTTTACCACGTCAATCAAATCAAATGTTATTGGTCACATACACATGGTTAGCAGATGTTATTGGTCACATACACATGGTTAGCAGATGTTATTGGTCACATACACATGGTTAGCAGATGTTATTGGTCACATACACATGGTTAGCAGATGTTATTGGTCACATACACATGGTTAGCAGATGTTATTGCGAATGTAGTGAAATGCTTGTGCTTCTATTTCCGACAGTGCAGCAATATCTAACATGTAATCTAACAATTCCACAACAACGACCTAATACACACAAATCTAATTAAAGGAATGGAATAAGAATATATACATATAAATATATGGATGAGCAATGGCAGACCGCCATAGGCAAGATGCAATAAATGGTTTAAAATACAGTAGATACATATGATAAATAATGCAAGCTATACAAACATTATTAAAGTAGCATTACTAGAGTAACTAGTGATCCATTTATTAAAGTGGCCAATGATTTCAAGTCTGTATGTAGGCAGCAGCCTCTCTGTGTTAGTGATAGCTGTTTAAAACTTTTTCGGGATCGGTGTCCCTTCCATGGGACGGTTGAGCTAATGTAGGCTAATTCGATTAGCATGAGGTTTTAATTAACAAAAACTTTTCCCAGAACATAGACATATCTGATATGGGCAGAAAGCTTAAATTCTTGTTAATCTAACTTAACTGTCCAATTTACAGCAGCTATTACAGTGAAAGAATGCCATGCTATTGTTTGAGGAGAGTGCACCACTTTGAACATGAAAAGTTATTAAGAAACAAATTAGGCACATTTGGGCAGTCTTGGCACAATATTTTGAACAGAAATGCAATGGTTCATTGGATCAGTCTAAAACTTTGCACATACACTGTTGCCATCTAGTGGCCAAAACCTAAATTGCACCTTGGCTGGAATAATACACTATGGCCTTTCTCTTACATTTCAAAGATGATGGTAGAAAAAAATACAAAAGAACGGTTGGTGTTTTCTTTGTATTATCTTTTACCAGATCTATTGTGTTATATTCTCATACATTCCTTTCACATCTCCACAAACGTCAAAGTGTTTCCTTTCAAATGGTACCAAGAATATGCATATCCTTGCTTCAGGGCCTGAGCTACAGGCAGTTAGATTTGGGTATGTCATTTTAGGTGAAAATGGAAAAAAAAGGGGATCCTTAAGAGTCTGATGGCCTTGAGATAGAAGCTGTTTTTCAGTCTCTCGGTCCTAGCTTTGATGCACCTGTACTGACCTCGCCTTCTGGATTGTAGCGGGGTGAACAGGCAGTGGCTCTGGTGGTTGTTGTCCTTGATGATCTTTTTGGCCTTCCTGTGATATCGGGTGTAGTAGGTGTCCTGGAGGGCAGGTAGTTTGCCCCCGGTGATGTGTTGTGCAGACCGCACCACACTCTGGAGAGCCTTGCGGTTGTGGGCGGTGCAGTTGCCATACCAGGTGGTGATACAGCCCGACAGGATGCTCTCAATTGTGCATCTGTAAAAGTTTCTGCAGATTTTACGTGACAAGCCAAATTTCTTCAACCTCCTGAGGTTGGAGAGGCGCTGTTACACGTTCTTCACCACACTGTCTATGTGGGTGGACCATTTCAGTTTGTCTGTGATGCGTACGCCGAGGAACTTGAAGCTTTCCACCTTCTCCACTGCTGTCCCTTCGATATGGATAGGGGGGTGCTCCCTCTGCTGTTTCCTGAAGTCCACGATCCTCTCCTTTGTTTTGTTGACCTTGAGTGAGAGAGATTGTTTTCCTGACACCACACTCTGATTGCCCTCAATGTCTCACCATTGTTGGTAATCAAACCTACTACTGTTGTGTCGTCTGCAAACTTGATGACTGAGTTGGAGGCGTGCATGGCCACACAGTCATGGGTGAACAGGGAGTACAGGAGGGGGCTGAGCATGCACCCTTGTAGGGCCCAAGGATCAGCTAAGTGGAGGTGTTTTTTCCTACCTTCACCACCAGGGGTGGCCGTCAGGAAGTCCAGGACCCAAATGCACAGGGAAGGGGTTGAGACCCAGGGCCTCAAGCTTATGATGAGCCTGGAGGGTACTATGGTGTTGAATGCTGAGCTATAGTCAATGAACAGCATTCTTACGTAGGTATTCCACTTGTCCAGATGGGATAGGGCAGTGCGCAGTGTGATGGCGATTGCATCGTCTGTGGACCTGTTGGGGCGGTAAGCAAATTGAAGTGGGTCTAGGGTGGCAGGTAAGGTGGAGGTGAATTGATCCTTGACTAGTCTCTCAAAGCATTTCATGATGACAGAAGTGAGTGCTACGGGGCGATAGTCATTTAGTTCAGTTACCTTGGCCTTCTTGGGTACAGGAACAATGGTGGCCATCTTGAAGCATGTGGGGACAGCAGACTGGGATAAGGAGAGATTGAATATGTCCGTGAACACACCAGCCAGCTGGTCTGCGCATGCTCTGAGGACGCGGCTAGGGATGCCGTCTGGGCCAGCAGCCTTGCGAGGGTTAACACGTTTAAACGTCTTACTCACTTCGGCCACGGAGAAGGAGAGCCCACAGTCCTTGGTAGTGGGCCATGTCGGTGGCACTGTATTATCCTCAAAGCGGGCAAAGAAGGTGTTTAGTTTGTCTGAAAGCAAGACGTCGGTGTCCGTGATGTGGTTATTTTTCCTCTTGTAGTCCCTGATTGTCTGTAGACCCTGCCTCATACGTCTCGCGTTCGAGCCGTTGAATTGCAACTCCACTTTGTCTCTATACTGACATTTCGCTTGTTTTATTGCCTTGCGGAGGGAATAACTACACTGTTTGTATTCGGCCATATTCCCAGTCACCTTTCCATGGTTAAATGGGGTGGTTCGCGCTTTCAGTTTTGTGCGAATGCCGTCATCTAGCCACGGTTTCTGGTTAAGGTAAGTTATAATTGTCACAGTAGGTACAACATCTCCAATACACTTCCTTATAAACTCACTCACCGAATCAGCGTATACGTCAATAATATTCTCTGACACTATCCGGAACATGTCCCAGTCCGCGTGATCAAAACAATCTTGAAGCGTGGATTCCGATTGGTCAGACCAGCGTTGAATAGTCCTTAGCTCGGGCACATCCTGTTTTAGTTTTTCCCTATAGGAAGGGAGGAGCAAAATGGAGTCGTGGTCAGAATTGCCGAAAGGAGGGCGGGGGAGGGCCTAAGGGGGATATACCCGGCATTTGATTGTGAGGAATTCTAGGTCAGGTGAACAAAAGGACTTGAGTTCCTGTATGTTGTTACAATTACACCATAAGACGTTAATCATGAAATATACTCCCCCGCCCTTCTTCTTCTCGGAGAGATGTTTATTCTTGTCGGAGCGACGCACAAAGAATCCAAGTGGCTGTACTGACTCCGACAGCATATCCCAAGAGAGCCCTGTTTCCGTAAAACAGAGTATGTTACAATCCCTGATGTCTTTCTGGAAAGCAACCCTTGCCCTAATTTCCTCTACCTTGTTATCTAGAGACTGGACATTAGCGAGTAATGTACTCAGAAGTCGTAGATGATGTGCGCGCCTCCGAAGTCTGACCAGAAGACCGCTCCGTCTACCTCTTCTATGGCGGCGTTGTTTTGGGTCAGCCTCTCGAATCAGTTCAAATGCCCTGGGTGGTTCGGACAAAGGTTCCACTTCGGGAAAGTCATATTCCTGGTCGCAGTGATGGTAAGTTGACGTCGCTCTGATATCCAATAGTTCTTCCCAGCTGTATGTAAAACACTTAAGATTTTCTGAGCTAACAATGTAAGAAATAATACAATTAAAAAATACTGCAAAGTTTCCTAAGGACTAGAAGCGAAGGAGCCCTCTCTGTTGCCGTCATCTTGTACTGGTACCAGTACCAGGACATTTGAACCAAAAGCATGGTTGCCTCTTCCAGGAGGCTGACACTTGGCCGCAACATCAAGTGGATCTTCCAACAAGACAGTAACCCCAAGCACTAATCAGAATCCACAAAGAAATGGTTACTAAGATCCCTCCCTATTTGTTCTCCAATCACAGAAAACATTTTAGAAAAATGCTGTGTCGTCGTTATCCTCGCAAAGGGAGCTAGAGTATTGAACACAGGGGGGCCAATAATTGTGATTTTTTTATTACAAAATCTCTCTTGCAGAGCAATTGTATTACTATAAAATAATATAAGTTCCACATTGATTTTGAGCTTCCAAAACAACCTAGCTCAGTATTTGTGTTATTTATTTTATAGTGTTTTTTTACTCATCTTTATCAAGGGTGCCAATAATTATGGACCTGACTGTAACTCATTTGAGAATTTACACTGTGTATTGTATATCCATAGGAAATCTCCATTAAAATGTCTGTCTAGTGTACAGTAGGTGTACGTGTCCAATAGTCCATTTAAATGCTTTCTGTTACATGCCTTCTGAACCAACAAATAGCCAATTTAACTGATCTTTACTGCAATGGTACATGCCGTCTGAACCAACAAAGTGCTTGTTATTGTTTCTATTTGGAGTCAGAGTAAATTGTATGATTTATGCCCACCCTACTTTTCACTGCCCCATTGTTTATTTGCAAGGGCTGATTTAAAATCAAATCAAATCAAACTTTATTTGTCACATGCGCTGAATAAACAAGTGTAGACCTTACCATGAAATGCTTAACTACAAGCCCTTAACCAACAGTGCAGTTCAAGAAGAGTTAAGAAAATATTTACCAAATAAACTAAAGTAAAGAGTAACACAATAAAATAACAAAAACAAGGTTATATACAGGGGTACCGGTACCGAGTCAATGTGCGGGGGTACAGGTTAGTCGAGGTATTTTGTATATGAAGGTAGGGGTGAAGTGACTGTGCATAGATAATAACAGTGAGTAGCAGCAGTGTACAAAACAAATGGGGGGGGGTTGTTGTTTGTTTTTTGTCCCATGTAAATATTCAGTCTTTTTTGTTTTTTTGTATACATTTCATTATATTTCAATCTCTTTTTACCATTTTCGGATTAAATATACCTTCCTGCAATCCGCCTCATCCAATGTAGTACGGATCTGCTATTTTTATACCTTATAACTGGAACCTCCATCAGAAGCTAGCCATCATAAGCTAGCCAGCTAATTAGCTACTAGCTATTTAGTCATTGTTAGCCACTGCTAGCTAGTCCCATCTCCCGGCTAGCAAACGAAGTACACCAACTACAATAGCTCTCTTGCCAATTGGCCTGGACCCTTTGTCGACACTGAGCCCCGCCGATCCATCACGACTGGTCTACTGGTCTGCTGACGTAATCTGGACGATGTGCTCTCAACCGGCCTCTGCGACGTGGATGTTGGTGTAGATCCATCTGCTAGCCCCGGCCCGCTAGCTTCCTGAACGCCATGTCTCCCGCTCGCCTAGCGTAGTAATCGACTACCGAACGGCTCCCTGTTTCATCTATTGCTGCTCATTGGACCCTGCTCATTGGACTCGGCTACATAGCTGATGCCTGCTGGACTGTTCATTAACACAGTACTTTATTTTGTTTATCTGTCGGCCGCAGCCTCGAACTCATGCCATGTCGGTAGCTAACTGACCCTCTCTGCCCATTCATCGCCATTTACCCGTTGTTGTTGTCTTAGCTGTTTACCCGTTGTTGTCTCACCCGTTGTTGTCTTAGCTCTCCCAATCAACACCTGTGATTGCTTTATGCCTCTCTCTAATGTCAATATGCCTTGTATACTGTTGTTTAGGGCAGCTCTCATTGTTTTATTTTATTAAGGAGCCCCTAGTCCTGCTCAACATGCCTCAGATAGCTCCCTTGTCCCACCCCCACACATGCGGAGACCGCACCTAGCATATCTGGCGCCTCCAGAGATGCAACCTCTCTCATCGTCACTCAATGCCTAGGTTTACCCGCACTGTACTCACACCCTACCATACGCTTGTCTGTACACTATGCCCTGAATCTATCCTAGCACACCCAGAAATCTGCTCATTTTATTCTCTGTTCCCAAAGCACTAGACGACCAGTTCTTATAGCCTTTAGTCGTACCCTCATCCTCATCCTACTCCTCCTCTGTTCCTCTGGTGATGTGGAGGTTAACCCAGGCCCGGTGTGTCCCCAGGCGCTCTCATTTGTTGACTTCTGCAACTTTAAAAGCCTTGGGTTCATGCAAGTTAACATCAGAAGCCTCCTCCCTAAATTTGCTTTATTCACTGCTTTAGCACACTCTGCCAACCCTGATGTCCTAGCTGTGTCTAAATCCTGGCTTAGGAAGGCCACCAAAAATTCTGAAATTTCCATCCCCAATTACAACATTTTCCGTCAAGACAGAACTGCTACAGGGGGCGGAATTGCAATCTACTGTAGAAATAGCCTGCAGAGTTCTGTCATACTATCCTGGTCTTTGCCAAACAGTTCTAGCTTCTAATTTTAAAGATCCATCTCTCCAGAAATAAGTCCCTCACTGTTGCCGCTTGTTATAGACCCCCCTCAGCTCCCAGCTGTGCCCTGGACCCCATATTTGAATTGATTGCCCCCCATCTATCGTCAGAGTTCGTACTGCTAGGTGACCTAAATTGGGATATGCTTAACACTCCGGCCATTCTACAATCTAAGATAGATGCCCTCAATCTCACACAAATTATCAAGTAACCTACCAGGTACAACACAAAATCCGTAATCATGGGCACCCTCATAGATATCATCCTGACCAACTTGCCCTCTAAATGCACCTCTGCTGTTTTCAACCAGGATCTCAGCGATCACTGCCTCATTGCCTGCATGCGTAATGGGTCCCCGGTCAAACAACCACCCCTCATCACTGTCAAACGCTCCCTAAAACACTTCAGCGAGCAGGCCTTTCTAATCGACCTGACCCGGGTATCCTGGAAGGATATTGACCTCATCCCATCAGTAGAGGATGCCTGGATGTTCTTTAAAAGTGCTTTCCTCACCATCTTAAATAAGCATTCCCCTTTAAAAAATGTAGAACTAAGAACAGATAAAGCCCTTGTTTCACTACAGACTTGACTGCCCTTGACCAGCACAAAAACACCCTGTGGCATACTGCACTAGCATCGAATAGTCTATCACAGTGCCATCCGTTTTGTCACCTAAGCCCCATATACTACCCACCACTGTGACCTTTATGCTCAAGTTGGCTGGTCCTCGCTACATATTTGTCGCCAAACCCACTGGCTCCAGGTCATCCGGTCTTTGCTAAGTAAAGCTCCGCCTTATCTCAGCTCACTGGTAACCATAGCAACACCCACCCGTAGCACGCACTCCAGCAGGTATATTTCACTGGTCATCCCCAAAGCCAACACCTCCTTTGGCCACCTTTCCTTACAGTTCTCTGCTGGCAATGACTGGAACGAATTGCCAAAATCACTGAAGTTGGAGACTTATATCTCCCTCACTAGCTTTAAGCGTCAGCTGTCAGAGCAGCTTACATCGGTGTTGTTACACGTGGTCTGCCACTGCGAGGACAATCAGCTTTCCGTCCTGTCTCCCTGTAGTGCTGTCTTAGGCGTCTCACAGCACAGACATTGCAATTTATTACCCTGGCCAGCTGTACACAGCCCATCTGTAAATTGCCCACCCAACCAACTACCTACCTCATCCCCATATTTGTTTTTGTTTTTCTGCTCTTTTGCACACCATTATTTGTACTTGCACATCCTCATCTGCACAGATATCACTCCAGGGTAAATTGATCAATTGTACTTACTTCGCCACTATTGGACTATTTATTGCCTTACCTCCTTACTTCATTTACACACACTGTATACAGATTTTTCTATTGTGTTATTGACTGTATGTTTGTTTATCCCATGTGTAACTCTGTGTTATTGTTTTTGTCGCACTACTTTGCTTTATCTTGGCCAGGTCGCAGTTGTAAATGAGAACTTGTTCTCAACTGGCCTACCTGGTTAAATAAAGGTGAAATTAAAAAATTTAAAAAATTAAAAAGCTTGGCTCCAGTGATGTACTGGGCCAAACACGTTACCCTCTGTAGCACCTTATGGTCAAATGCTGAGCAGTTGCCATACCAGGCAGTGTCAGAATGCTCTCGATGGTGAAGCTGTAGAACTTTTTGAGTGGCCATCTTTTCAGTCTCCTGAGGGAGAAAAGGTGTTGTCGTGCCCTCTTCACGACTGTCTTGGTGTGTTTAGAGCATGACAGTTTGTTTATGATGTGGGGGCCTGTTTCAGCACTCCTTTTCCTCTAGTCCACGATCAGCTCCTTTGTCTTGCTCACATTGATGGAGAGGTTGTTGTCCTGGCAATACACTACCAGGTCTCTGACCTCCTCGCTATAGGCCGTCTCATCGTTGTCGGTGATCAGGCCTACCACTGTTGTGTCGTCAGCAAACTTAATGAGGGTGTTGGAGTCGTGTTTAAGCTTAAGACGTGTGCAATTCATTTCCCCCAAAACTAATTGCATTGGATACATGCCTGTCTATACTTAAGTGCAGCTAAAGCTTCAGATCTATGTACTTTCATTTTCCACTAGAACGAACAGCATTGGAGATCTGCCTGCTCTCCCTCCCCTTTCCCTAAGCTCCAGTCGCCTCTGACACACCTCACTGCTCTCTCAAAAAATACTGAATACTGTAGGCTACCTATGGGACACACCATTAAATGTGCAGTGGTCTATTCATCCCACCATTACATTTGTAGATTTTTCCTGTAGTCAATGACCAAAAGCACCCTCTTTGGCCTCTGGGTGGAATGTTATTAGTGTTTTTCATAATTTCATAATTATTAATAAATTAATAAAGTGTTTTTTAAATTACGATGAGAATCCGGGGTTTCTATGTCAAACAGTTTTGTTACATTTAAGTATTCTGTGATGTATATAAAGTGTAATACTTGCACGCAAACTCAAAATGTAATACATTACAACTCTATATCTGACATGGTACAGGTGTCCTATTTTTTTTAAAGCCCATAACCATTTGTGTGAGGTGTATACTTTTGTTTCAAAGTAGATTTGTTTAAGACTTCCAAGAATCACTCTGTGTGACCCTAATTTAGCCCACTGCAGTAAAAGTTTAACCCTATAGCTTTTGGCCTGCTCGTCCAGAAGAGTCTATTTAATGAATGATTTGTTTATATCTGCGTTTCACAGAGGAACAGTTGATCAGATGCACCAGGTTTGAAATATTTACATGTGGATGGATAGGCAGATGTCAAATTATGTATCCTTGATAGTATTTTTATTAATTAATTAGCTGGTTAATTATTTTCCTCTGGAATCGTGTTTGCAGTGGTGTACTGTTGCTGTGCTACACATTACTGGGCCCGGCTGTAAGCCTCTGATGATATGATTAATCAACTACAGATGTGTGTTGGCATCATGCCGTCGTTACCGAGTCATATGTGGACTCATTTCTTGTGACAGAAAGCACAAAAATGGTGGGCTACATGATAGAAAACAGCTTCCTATAAGTATCCATATTTCAATCCAGATTATAAAACAGATTTGAACATCCAATTGTTTTAGTTTATTTCAAATTGAATTCCTGCTTGTTGACACCTCACTAAACACTTTGGATGTGAATTTGACATATTGTTTCCTTTGCATTGTTCTGTGTTGAATTTGAGTAAAATAACATTTAGTTATGCCACCCATGTTTTTTACTCATTCATTTTTGTCAAAAACTGATTGAATGTTCAGGTCTACAGTGCCTTCAGAAAGTATTCACACACATTTTGATGTTGTGTTACAAAGTGTGATTAAAAATGGATTGAATTGCCTTTTTCTGTCAACGGTCTACACAAAATACTAACATTTGTAAAAAAATATATATATATATAAAAAAATATGAAAAATAAAACACTAATATATCTTCATTAGATGTATTCAACCCCCTGAGTCAATTCATGTTTGAATCACCTTTGGTAGCGATTAAAGCTGTGAGTCTTTCTGTGTAAGTCTCTAAGAGCTTTCCACAGCTGGATTGTGCCCATTATTCTTTTCAAAATTATTCAAACTCTGTCAAATTGGATGTTGATCATCGCTAGACAACTAAACTCAGCATAAAAAGAAAGGTCCTCTCACTGTCAACTGCATTTATTTTCAGCAAACTTAACATGTGTAAATATTTGTATGAACATAACAAGATTCAACAACTGAGACATAAACTGAACAAGTTCCACAGACATGTGACTAACATAAATGGAAAAATGTGTCCCTGAACAAAGGGGGGAGGCCAAAATCAAATTAACAGTCAGTATCTGGTGTGGCCACCAGCTGCATTAAGTACTGCAGTGCATCTCCTCCTCATGTCCTGCACCAGATTTGCCAGTTCTTGCTGTGAGATGTTACCCCACTCTTCCACCAAGGCACCTGCAAGTTCCCAGACATTTATGGGGGAATGGCCCAAGCCCTCACCCTCCGATCCAACACGTCCCAGACGTGTTCAATGGGATTGAGATCCGGGCTCTTCGCTGGCCTTGGCAGAACACTGACATTCCTGTCTTGCAGGAAATCACGCACAGAACGAGCAGCATGGCTGGTGGCATTGTCATGCTGGAGGGTCATGTCAGGATGAGCCTGCAGGAAGGGTACCGCATGAGGGAGGAGGATGTCTTCCCTGTAACGCACAGCGTTGAGATTGCCTGCAATGACAACAAGCTCAGTCCTGTGCTGTGACACACCGCCCCAGACCATGACGGACCCTCCACCTCCAAATCGATCTCGCTCCAGAGTACTGGCCTCGGTGTAACGCTCATTCCTTCGACGATAAACGCGAATCCGACCATCACCCCTGGTGAGACAAAACCGCGACTCATCAGTGTAAAGCACTTTTTGCCAGTCCTATCTGGTCCAGCGACGGTGGGTTTGTGCCCATATGCGACGTTGTTGACGGTGATGTCTGGTGAGGACCTGCCTTACAACAGGCCTAGAAGCCCTCAGTCCAGCTTCTCTCAGCCTATTGCGGACAGTCTGAGCACTGATGGAGGGATTGTGCATTCCTGGTGTAACTCGGGCAGTTGTTGTTGCCATCCTGTACCTGTCCAGCAGGTGTGATGTTCGGATGTACCGATCCTGTGCAGGTGTTGTTACACGTGGTCTGCCACTGCGAGGACAATCAGCTTTCCGTCCTGTCTCCCTGTAGTGCTGTCTTAGGCGTCTCACAGCACAGACATTGCAATTTATTGCCCTGGCCACATCTGCAGTCCTCATGCCTCCTTGCAGCATACCTAAGGCACGTTCACGCAGATGAGCAGGGACCCTGAGCATCTTTCTTTTGGTGTTTTTCAGAGTCAATGGAAAGGCCTCTTTAGTGTCCTAAGTTTTCATAACTTAACTGTGTCTTAACAACCATTCCACAGGTGCATGTTCGTTAATTGTTTATGGTTCATTGAACAAGCATGGGAAACAGTGTTTAAACCCTTTACAATGAAGATCTGTGAAGAGATCGAATTATCTTTGAAAGACAGGGTCCTGAAAATGGGACGTTTCTTTTTTTGCTGAGTTTATTTTCAGCCAATCATGGCTAGCGGGAAGGTTACTGACTTTTTCCATGGCTAAACCAACTAGGCTCGTAATTATTATTTTTTTCTTCATATTTACAGATGGCATACAAGTTTGTTATTAAGGCACATGAAAGTTCACATGTTCCAGAAGCCATTTCTGCTAGAAAACGCATTTTGATAAAAAATAAATGTTTACATTCAAATGCCTCTCCTGTGAAGTAGTGACAAGCAACATACGCCTAGTTTCCTGGAGCAAGTCACATTTTGCACAGTTTGAGATTATTGTCCTGCAGAAAGGGGAATTAATCTCCCAGTGTCTGGTGGAAAGCAGACTGAACCAGGTTTTAGGATTTAGCCTGTCCTTAGCTCCAGTCCTTAACGATTACAACCATACCCATAACATGATGCAGCCATCACTATGCTTCAAAATATGGAGAGTGGTTCTCAGCAATGTGTTGCAACTGAGTTAGGAAGGACACCTGTATCTTTGTATTGACTAGGTGTATTGCTACACCATGCTCAAGGGATATTCAATGTCTGCTTTTTTTTTTTTTACCCATCTACAAATAGGTGCCCTTTTTGCAAGGCATTGGAAAATGTCTCTGGTCTTTGTGGTTGAATTTGTGTTTGAAATTCACTGCTCAACTGAGGGACCTTACAGATAATTGTGTGTGTGGGGTAGAGAGACAAAGTAATCATTTAAAAATCATGTTGAACACTATTATTGCAAACAGAGTGAGTCCATGCAACTTATTATGTGACTTGTTATGCACATTTCTACTCCTGAACTTATTTAGGCTTGCCTTAACAAAGTTGTTGAATACTGACTGACTCAAGACATTTCAGCTTTTCATTTGTAATTACATTTGCAAAAATAAAATAAAATACATAATTCCACTTGGACATTATGTGGTATTATGTGTTGGCTAGTGACAAAAAAAAAAAAAAATGTAATCAATTTTAAATTCAGGCTGTAACACAACAGAATGTGGAAAAAGTCAAGGGGTGTGAATACTTTCTGAAGGCTCTGTATATATCGCTTGCACAGTCTTCACATTTTACTGCCTTAAAATTAAATCAAGAAAGGGAACACATTTAATATTTTTCCTACCGATCTACACAACATATTTCACATTTTCAAATGAATAATAATAAGAAAAAAACTACGAAGATGTCTTGATTGCGTACAGTATGTCTTGGCAGCCGTTACAGTATGTCTTCACAGCCCAGAGTTAATACCTGGTGGAAGCCCCTTTGGCATCCGTTACAGTATGTCTTCACAGCCCAGAGTTAATACCTGGTGGAAGCCCCTTTGGCATCCGTTACAGTATGTCTTCACAGCCCAGAGTTAATACCTGGTGGAAGCCCCTTTGGCATCCGTTACAGTATGTCTTCACAGCCCAGAGTTAATACCTGGTGGAAGCCCCTTTGGCAGCCGTTACAGTATGTCTTCACAGCCCAGAGTTAATACCTGGTGGAAGCCCCTTTGGCATCCGTTACAGTATGTCTTCACAGCCCAGAGTTAATACCTGGTGGAAGCCCCTTTGGCAGCCGTTACAGTATGTCTTCACAGCCCAGAGTTAATACCTGGTGGAAGCCCCTTTGGCAGCCGTTACAGTATGTCTTCACAGCCCAGAGTTAATACCTGGTGGAAGCCCCTTTGGCATCCGTTACAGTATGTCTTCACAGCCCAGAGTTAATACCTGGTGGAAGCCCCTTTGGCAGCTGTTACAGTATGTCTTCACAGCCCAGAGTTAATACCTGGTGGAAGCCCCTTTGGCAGCCGTTACAGATGGGAATCATTTTGAAAAAGATTCTACCAACTTTGCACAGCACAAGAAATCCACTGTTAATAATCCCTTCTATTTGCAACAATGCTGTTAAGTAAAGCGTCAATTCTATTCCACAGACACTAATATGCCATAGTCCGGTGTCCCATTGTAAGGTAGCTACACAGCTCTGGGAACGCGGACTTTCGCCCAATTCTCAACCAACACGTCTCCAGTACGCGTCCACTATTCATTTGAATGTGTTGACAGTTGAATAAATTGCTTGAGCTGCACTGAGAATTTGAAAAGGTATGAACACCAACGGTACAATATTTTTAGAACACTGCTGTGCATAATGATACATGTTTTGGACTATGATCGATGCATGACAACGCAAACAAAGATGGCAGAATTGTATTCAATATTATTCACAGCTGTATTGGCTGGCAAATGGGCTTCCACCAACTATTAACTCTGGGGTGTGAACATTTATCTATGAATTTTCTTTGATTTTTGAAAATGTGGAGTATGTTTTGTACCTCGGGAGGATTATTTTTGAGATTTTTAGATGTCATTTTAAGGCAGCTAAACGTTAAGACTGTAAGGGGTGTGTAGACTGTCACTAGGCACTGTTTCAAATCAAATCAATGTTTATTGGTCGCATACACAGATTTGCAGGTGTTTTAGCAGGGTCAGCGAAATGCTTATGTTATTAGCTCTAACAGTACAGTAGAGCATCTCACAAATACAATAGTCACAAATACAATAGTTACAAATACAAATAAACCCAAATCTAAACAAGAAATCAAGCAATGACAGAACGAGTCCAATTAACAATCCAGGGGTAGATATATTACTGTGATCATGTGTCAGAATCCAGAATATTAATACGTGGTGTGTATAGACATACAATTTGGTATATAATAACTGTTGTGTTGTTAGCAAACTTGATGATTGAGTTGGCGTCGTGCATAGCCACGGTGTCATGGGTGAACAGGGAGGAGGGGGCTGAGCACACACTCCTGGGGGTCCCCCATATTGAGGATCAGCGTGGCGGAGGTGTTGTTGCCTACCCTCCCCACCTGGGGTTGGCCCGTCAGGAAGTCTAGGACCCAGTTGCACATGGAGGAGTACAGACCCAGGCCCCTGCTAATGAAAACACCAGGGGTTTGGTTGGTGAGCCCCATCCCCTCTACTCATTTCACCAGAAATAGGAACCATCTCCCCATGTGGAAATAGGTCACAGATGGCTGCACACAAATTAATTTAAATTAAAGGTATTGACGTTTTTTGCAAAAGGCTGATGAAACCTCCAAAGCCAGCCTAATTATGAGAACTTAACCATCGTGAGAGGAGACTTTATCATGCAAATCTGTCCATTTCAATATTCATCATATCAACAGTCGTGCCATACAGATGTAGGATCTTTATTTGATCACCCTGTTGCAGGATAATTTTTAAATGTTAACTTGTATTGTATTTGAGGTTTAAATAGGCTTCTGAAGTTTGGGATTTCCACTTTGAAATTTCTGACTTGATTTTCCCCTACAGAAATGTACATTAATTGTAATCCACATAATCGTTCACATTTCCTGTTGCTGCAGGATAAACTGGCTCAAATTAAAATCCTACATCTGTAGGATTAAGCTCTCTAGGTTGGACATCCCCTTTCAACACACATGCCCCCGAAGCTACAGTAATATCTTAATGACCAATGAATAGTGTGACTCAGGAGGAGAATGGCATTTGCATTGCTGCACAGCATGATCATTTGTGCATATTAGTTTGCCCAGGAGTATGGTTCATGTCAGAAGGAAGGATTATCAGACGGATTATCATCCTCTCAGACAAAAAAATGCTTTCTGTTGAATCACGGACAGTCACTATATTTACACTGTTGCGAGGAGAAGAAAGAAAATGAGAGAAGAGGAGAGGAGAGAAAGAGAGGAGGAGAGGAAGAGAGGAGAGAAAGAGAGGAGAGGAGAGGAAGAGAGGAGAGAAAGAAAGGAGGAGAGGAGAGGAAGAGAGGAGAGGAAGAGAGGAAGAAAGAAGAGGAAGAGAGGAGAGGAGAGGAAGAGAGGAAAGGAAGAGAGGAGAGGAGGAGAGGAAGAGAGGAGAGGAGGAGAGGAGAGGATAGGAGGAGAGGAAGAGAGGAGAGGAAGAGAGGAGAGGAGGAGAGCGGAGGAAGAGAGGAGAGAAGGAAAGGAAAGGGAAAGGGGGATACCTAGTCGGTTTTACAACTGAATGCCTTCAACTGAAATGTGTCTTCCGCATTTAACCCAACCCCTCTGAATCAGAGGAGAGGAAAGAAGGAGAGGAAAGGAGGAGAGGAAGAGAGGAGAGGAAAGGAGAGGAGGAGAGGAAGAGAGGAAGAGAGGAGAGAGGAAGAGAGGAGGAGAGGAGCACCGCTGCCCCCCCCCCCCCCCCCCCCCCTGGGCCCAACACTTCATTTGACATAATTACACTACACCACCACCCCAGAGGACTTTGTTATTGTTTTTCCACTATCATTCGCGTGGTCCCTATGTTCCAAAGATGATCCCAAACGATCCCAAACTCCCTTTAAGTAGACAGTTTGTCAAATGATCTGAAACTCCCTTTAAGTAGACAGTTTGTCGATGTCTGTGTAACTGCATGTCTTAAATATACATGTACGGTTTAATGTCAGACAGGAAATGTTCTAGTGCTGTGTGAACCCTTGGCCAGGCTGACGTGGTGCCTTGAGCATCACTGTCGTGCATCATTCACATTGACTAAACTCATCTCAGGACTCCAGGCCCTAGACCTTTACACAAGCCTAGATGACCTTGTCAGCAAGTTCAAGTATATTCGTTGGGCTTATGTAACAAATCTATTTGAGAAATCGTTTGCTTTCGCCACTCCTCCTTTGAACGAATCAGGTATCGCCTGGTGAGGGACTACTACATTACACATGTAGGCGATACCTGATTCGTTCATGTGACTTTGAGATGAATAATTCAGTGTTGAAAGTGCCTTCTCAATGTCACAACTATTTGACTCCGGGTGGGATGAGTGCATTCAAACACTGTTGCTGTTTGAAATGAAATGGACATTATCTCAAAACAATTGAATCATGTTTAACCCCTTACAGTTTACCAGAATGTAAGATGTGAGAGGAATATGCACTTGCTGTAATTATATACAGTTTTGTAGCTGCACTAAAGTATCCTACATGTTCATCCTTGAAACTGCAGTGAACAGCAAATCTGTCTTAATAACCTTTGGGCATTTTTGTTAATGTATTGATATCATTGAGAACTCCCTAAATGCATCATCAATTGTGTGCCATATTAATGAATCATTGTGTAATATGTACACAAAGTAGCCAGCAGAGCTAAAAAATGGCACCATCATTACGGAAGATAGTTAAGAGAATTTATGTTTAAAACATTAACAAGCCGAGGTGCACTAATTGCGCTCACGGCATGGATGCTGTCACCATAGACAGCCGTAAAAAAAATTGCAATGTCAACTGGAGGTGTAAGCAGCATCAGTTACTTCGTAGAGTGTGTAGAGTCTGCCAGCAAAGACACTAATGGAGAAAATGTCAGACAGCCAGCATGTTCATTTCCTCAGCTCAGGAGAGTAGTGTAGAGAGTAGTGTAGAGAGTTGTGTACTGGAGCGCTGATTTACAATGCAGACAGGGGCTGTGTCCCAAAAGGCTTTTGACTAGGACTCTGGTGAAAAGCAGGAAATAGCATGGCATTTGTGACGCAGAGTGTTTCACACGTCAGTACCAACAAATCATGCAGCAGGCGACGGACGGACGGTTGGACCAGAGACAGAGACACACAGAGACACACAGAGACACACAGAGACACACAGAGAGACACACAGAGAGACACACAGAGAGACACACAGAGAGACACACAGAGACACAGAGACAGAGGGCAGGCGGACTGGGTGGTGAAACTTCCTCTGACCCCACTGGGGCATTGGAAGGATTTAGCCCGGTTGGCCTCACCTCGTCTGTACAAGATGTCAGAGGAGGCCTCCCTAGAGGCCAGCTAGAGCACACAGCACACAACGCTGATGACAAGCAGGCAGGGCAGCACGAGCAACTTGGCATGTTACCTACTTCAATCATTGGCAGAGAAGAATACAAGTACTCAATGCATTCCCCATAAAATTTGATTTCGGAACATATAAGGCATATTTTGATTACCTGCACGTGACGACATCTCTTATTTGCTCTTATCTATTGCTGTTTATTGCACTGTATCAATATGAGGTAGATCTGGTCTGAATATGAGGTTGTACTGTATGTACTCTACTGTATGTACTGCATGTACTGTACTGTATGTACTGTATGTACTGTACTGTATGTACTGTATGTACTGTATGTACTGTACTCTACTGCATGTACTGTACTGTATGTACTGTACTGTATGCACTGTATGTACTCTACTGTATGTAATGTACTGTATGTACTGTATGTACTGTACTCTACTGCATGTACTGTACTGTATGTACTGTATGTACTGTATGTACTGTACTCTACTGCATGTACTGTACTGTATGTACTGTATGTACTGTACTGTATGTACTCTACTGTATGTACTGCATGTACTCTACTGTATGTACTGTACTGTATATACTGTATGTACTGTATGTACTGTATGTACTGTACTGTATGTACTCCACTATATGTACTGTATGTACTGTACTGTATGTACTGTACTGTATGTACTGTATGCACTGTATGTACTGTATGTACTGTACTGCATGTACTGCATGTACTGCATGTACTGTATGTACTGTACTGTATATACTGTATGTACTGTATGTACTGTATGTACCGTCTGTATGTACTGTATGTACTGTATGTACTGTCTGTATGTACTGTATGTACTGTACTGTATGTACTGTATGTACTGTATGTACTGTACTGTATGTACTGTATGCACTGTATGTACTGTACTGTATGTACTTTACTGTACTGTATTTACGCTACTGTATTTACTTTATGTACTGTATGTACTCTACTGTATGTACTGTATGTGCTGTACTGTATGTACTGTATGTACAGTATGTGTTTTCACTGCTTATTGAAATCCAGACATGCAACTATTGGTGGCAGACTGTGAGACAGCTGAACAGGGTTAAAGTTCAGATTATTTTAGTGAATGCCAATTTACCCCTGCCTGCTACAGACCATACATAATTACACTCTTCTACAAACAAGGTGACAAACAGATACATATTCAGTCTCTGTATCTGATATCCATACATTTTCAAATTCTACGATCATTGTATATTTTATTACTAGGAATAGACCTCGATCTTGTCAATGTTCTTGTGAATATTCCACAAAGCCATGTGTACATATACGACACAATTAGAAAATTAACGCGCTATCTAGAACCTTTATTGGTTCTTCAGCTGTCCCCATAGAAGAAACCTTTGATGTTTCTTCAGCTGTCCCCATAGAAGAACCCTTTGAATAACCCTTTTGGGTTCCATGTAGAACCCTTTCTAAAGAGTCTTCTACATGGATGCTACATAGATTCTACATGGGTTGTATCTGGAACCAAAAAGGGTTCTCCTATGGCGACAGCTGAAGAACCCTTTTAGAACCCTTTTTTCTAAAAGTGTATAATGGCTGGAACTGTGCTCCAAATATGACCATGGGACTGCTGAAACCCAGTGGGGGTCACAGACAAAGAGGTCAATATTATGCAATGACTGTCCGTATCTCCCACAGACCGACAGGTGTGACAGAAATGTAAGTGGCTGGTTGATAGGGGTCATGGACCTTTGCGGACTTGTCAGGATAGGAGAGGTGAATGGAGTGCTTTGTGGAATACAAGCCCAAGTTTAGCCCAGGATGGCCACTTAGATATCATGACAGGTCACCAGAGCCTTGGACTGCCATACCCCTCCCTGCCACATACTGAGAAATGAAACTAGAACAAGTGGCAGAAGCAGGGACGGTATCTCCACACCCCTCTCCCTGCAAGTCTATGAGCCAAATGGCCACTCCCCTTCGTATTTTCAAAAGCTGCGCCCACCTGCAAAATCTTGATTTGTCCAAAAAATCTGTGAAGAAAAATCTGCGCACCAGAACAATTGTTCCGAATTATTCGTCGCATCCCACAGTCTGTTGACATACGTTACTATACCATTAATGTTGTGCATGTCTGTTTACGAGAGCCTATTTCCTATATAGTGCACTACTTTTGAACACGGCCCATAGGGGCATTGCAGGCAAATGGCATCCCATTCCCTATATACTGTTGTGCACTGTATAGTGAATAGGGTGCTATTAGGGACACATTCTGGGAGAAGCAAGATAGTAGAAGCCTGGTATCCAAGCATGGATGAGACATCAACCAGAGCCCCGGTCTACAGCGTAGATAACCACAGTGAGCTAAACCGTCAGTTAGTAGCCAGTAGGACCTAAGTCTCTTTGACAGTACTCCAAAGATTGTAATCAGTGCAGGTTTTTTCTGCTTACAGGCTGACAGTTTGCTACAGCATGAAAAGAATCCTGCAGCAACAGGACATTTCAATTATTATGTGGATTATAATTAATTGCAGGGGTTGATACTTTTTTCGTAAGGGAAAATCAAGTCTGAAATTACAAAGTGGAAATTACAAACTTCAGAAGCCTTTTTAAAACTCAAAGACATTACAAGTTTCCTGCATTGCAACAGGGTGATCAAATTAAAATCCTACATCTGTAAGAGTATCATGATGTGATTGAATAAGATTGCTGTGATAGATTGGTGAGTGGGGGTTAAGAGTGGTGTCTTCTCCCAGCTTGATCACACTTGTGTAAAGTGTGATAATCCATGGAAATGCATGACTATCCTCTTTCTCTCATGACTGTGTCTATCAAACCTGCAGTGGATCTGTAGCATAGCAATATCATGTTCAGTGCATCATGCATGTTGAACAGAACAGGCTTCCTATAATCAGTGGGATTTAGCTGCAACTAGAAAATATCAGTCTGCGACTATAAATATCTGTGTGTGTGTGAGTCCCAAAAAAATGTAACAAGAGAGACATAATCTGTCAGTGAGCTAAACCTCTGTGAAGCACGTTTTGCATTTAAAAAGTACAGCATGTTTTTCATGCTTATCAAATCAAGCTTGTTGCTCCTGATACATAGTTCTTATGCCTTGGTTCCAGCCTAGAAGCACTGTCCTAAAATAGATTTGAATTTGCACCATCTGGTGACAAAAATAAACCCTTATTTGCAGCAAAAATAAATTGCTTTTTTAAGCATATCTGGGTTAGCTCTTTGACTGGTATTTCTGAACAGCGAAAGTATCTCTCGATTAAAACGATAAGGTTGTCAATCCTCCGTTTGACTGTCTTTAATCTCTTCTTGTCCTGACATCACTTGCCCCATTTATACCTGGTTATAACTTGCGTCCTTTGTCTTGTCATCTTGTTCTGATTGTGCCTACATTTTCAGACACGTGTAGACAATCAAAATACACATTGTGATCTGATTGTGATCAGATCTTCCTGCCCACCTCCGAAGGTAGTCAGACACGCATTGTGTTTGGATATCTTACAAGTGTAGACAGATCTGGACACAGAAACCATTTACATCATAATTATTAACAGGTGGAAAAATTGACTGATTACATCAATATGTGTCTTACAATAAATAAATAAATATTATTTTGAAAGAATAGCTGTGAAATAATTTGAAAGGGACCAGGAAATCTGGTCACAATGCAGACACAGTGGACGGATAACAGACACATTTTAATACCATGTGTAGACACATTTCTGGAAATATGGGCACAATCAGAATGTAGACAAGATCAGGACAAAGTACCCATGTTAGCACCAGGTATAAACAGGGCTTAAGACATCATGACATCACGTTACCCTCAGGTTGAGCACTGCAAAGGGCACTCTGATCTCTGAACCACTGGACTAGAAGTAATCACGTCAGCATTTCCGAGGCACTTGCACTTTACTGCATAAACTCTGGAACGAGATATGCTTTCCATATTGAATATTCAATACTGTACATAGCACACAGCCATATGGCAATCAAACCTGTATCCTGTAGGCCAAAGAAACCAAGCTGTTCCTGATGTTCTCCAAAATATCTCTCTCTCTCTCTCTCTCATAGGGGGTTTAAAGGGTGTACGTATGTGTCTCAGTCACCAGATCTCAACCCAATTGAACACTTAAGGGAGACATAGTTTTCCACCACCATCAACTAAACACAAAATTAGGGAATTTACTGTGGAAGAATCCCTCCAATAGAGTTCCAGACACTTGTAGAATGTATGGTAAAATACATTGAAGCTGTTCTGGCTTATGGTGGCCCAACGCCCTATTGGTGGCCCAACGCCATGTTGGTGGCCCAACTCCCTATTGGTGGCCCAACGCCCTGTTGGTGGCCCAACTCCCTGTTGGTGGCCCAACGCCCTATTGGTGGCTCAACGCCCTGTTGGTGGCCCAACGCCCTACTGGTGGCCCAACTCCCTGTTGGTGGCCCAACGCCCTATTGGTGGCTCAACGCCCTGTTGGTGGCCCAACTCCCTGTTGGTGGCCCAACGCCCTATTGGTGGCCCAACTCCCTATTGGTGGCCCAACTCCCTATTGGTGGCCCAACTCCCTATTGGTGGCTCAACGCCCTGTTGGTGGCCCAACGCCCTGTTAAGACTTCATGTTGGTGTTTCCTTTATTTTGTCAGTTACCTGTACCACACACACACACACACACACACACACACACACACACACACACACACACACACACATGCACGCACACATGCAACACACACAAACAGTAGTATCCCTCGACTTTATTTTATTCTGGTAAATGTCACATGCTGTCATGGTAACACACACGTGTTGAACAACAATGAACATGTTCCCGTACTTTATGTCCAAGGACGTGTGTTGCTGTCTATCATGTTTCAGTGGGGCTCTGTAGAGAGATTATAATAGGAGTCCAATCAGGTATCATATAAATGTCTGCATATGCATGGATATTTCTGGTAATTGTATTGGAACCGATGCATTTTTCATGCCCCATTTGAATATTGAAGAGCCATGAATTGTGAATGGCATTTCTATGTTACGTGAGCAGAGTTTCTACCCTATCAAACAGGTATGACAAAGGAGCGGATCTTGGACCACAGGAAACGGAGGGCCGAGCACGCCCCCATCCACATCGACAGGGCTTTAGTGGAGTTGGGCGATAGCTTCAAGTTCCTCGGTGTCCACATCACTAAGGAATTATCATGGTCCACACACACCAACACAGTCGCGAAGAAGGCCAGACAACGCCTCTTCCTCCTCAGGAGGCTGAAAAGATTCTGCATGGGCCCTCAGATCCTCAAAAATGTCTGCAGTTTCACCATTGAGAGCATCTTGACTGGCTGCATCACCGCTTGTTATGGACTCTGCTTGGCATCCAATTGCAAGGCGCTACAGAGGGTAGTGCGTACGGCCCTGTACATCTCTCGGGCCGAGCTCTGAGAGATGCCAGGCGGTGTCAGAACCTCTATGCCAGGCGGTGTCAGAGGAAGGCCCTCAACATTGTCAAAGACTCCTGCCACCCAAGTCATAGACTGTTCTCTCTGCTACCGCACAGCAAGCGCGGTACCGATGCACCAAGTCTGGAACCAACAGGACCCTGAACAGCTTCTACCACCAAGTCATAAGACTGCTAAATAGTTAGTTAAATACTGTAGTTAACCAATAGCTACCCGGATTATCTGCATTGACCCTTTTTGCACAAACTCTTTTGACTCATCACATACGCTGCTGTTATTGTGTATTATCTATCCTGTTGCCTAGTCACGTTATCCCTACCTACAGTATATGTACATATCTACCTCAATTACTTTGTACTCCTGCACATTGACTCGGTACTGGTACCCCGTGTATATAGACAAGTTATTGTTACTCATTGTGTATTTATTATTACTTTTAACATTACCTGTTTTACTTTTCTATTATTTCTCTACTTTACATCGGCATTGTTGAGAAGGGCACGTAAGTAAACATTTAACTGTTCGTCTACATCTGTTGTTTACGAAGCATGTGACGAATAAAATTGTATTTGATTGGAATATAGTTGCCTCATATGGATACCCATGTGCCATAATGATTAATCATTCCAGCCATGCCAGGTGACATTGTAAACACAATCAACCAATCATCGCTGTAGGCTACACAGCAAATTCAATAAAGTAGCCAGTGTATGAACCAAAGCATCATTCATCAAACTGTACATCAGTGGCCGATGAGTCAGAGTCGCAGGAAGTTGACTAGTTCAGAGTTTAGTTGAATCAATCCATGTATTGATTGAATCAATATTACTATACCACATCAGGGCCTGACGATTCTAAATTCCTAATCTTAGCCTATATTCTATCCAATGCGATGGAGGTGCACAGTGAAGCAAAGAGTAGTCTTGAGTATGCGTCAGTGGATGTGCTGCACACTTGTGTTCTAGACATTAACTGCCATGGTTATCTCTTCAACACAATCACTCACTGATACAGTCATTAACTAGGGCTGGGATTTGCCAGGGACCTCACGATACTTAGGTGCAGATACAATATGTATTGCGATTCTTACGATTCTCACAATTCTATATGTATTGCGATTCGATGTTCCAAACATATTGCTCACTATATGTCTGCTGCAGAGGGACAAGAGAGAGACATGAGAAAACAAGTGTTGATCAGTCAAAAGTGCTGAAAACAAATTGGCTCCCTATTTAAAAAGATGGAGAACAAGCTACAGAAGGAAAAATACTGTTGTTTTAGTGCAAGTACAGGCAACCAGGGCAAAAATAATATTCCGATAATGTCAAAACGATACGATACATCCCAATATATAACTGTATACATGTTTTCGCCCATCACTATCACTTACTGTGTGCCCATGTATATAAATGCTGCAACTGTGTGCAATAGAATGTTTTGGAGACCCTCTTACAACAAACTAGTGTATGTGAATTTTAATTGAGCTCAAATGCTCCGTTCTAGCAGTAAGATATACAGTAAGTGGGTGTTTATGTTTCACAGATGTAAATAATATCCTTCTAAAGCGGGCTTCTTTAGGATAGATACCTTTTGATGCTGTGAACCACTTCACTGTCTGTTCTTTACCAACCCATGTCTCCCAGCAATACGCTTCTTGTACCAGACAAAATAAATTGTGACAGTCCACATATGATCTTACATGTCTAGAAAGGGGTGATGAAAATGGGCAAATGTAATGTGATTTCCAGGGCAGAGGCCGCATGGAGACATGGGTTGTGGAGACATGGGTTATGAGGACATGGGTTATGGAGACATGGATTATGGAGACATGGGTTGTAGAGACATGGCTTATAGAGACATGGGTTATAGAATCATGGATTGTAGGGACATGGGTTATAGAGACATGGGTTGTAGACACATGGGTTATGGAGACATGGGTTGTAGAGACATGGGTTATAGAGACATGGGTTATGGATACATGGGTTGTGGAGACATGGGTTATGGAGACATGGGTTATGAGGACATGGGTTATGGAGACATGGGTTATGTAGACATGGGTTGTAGAGACATGGGTTATAGAGACATGGGTTGTAGAGACATTGGTTGTAGAGACATGGGTTATGGAGACATGGGTTGTAGAGACATGGGTTATAGAGACATGGATTGTAGACACATGGGTTACGGAGACATGGGTTATGGAGACATGGGTTGTGAAGATATGGGTTGTAGAGACACGGGTTATAGTGGCATGGGTTATGGAGACATGTCTTGTAGAGACATGGGTTGTAGAGAAGTGGGCTATGGAGACATGTGTTGTGGAGACATGGGTTATAGAGACATGGGTTGTAGACACATGGGTTGTAGACACATGGGTTATGGAGACATGGGTTGTAGAGACATGGGTTATGAAGATATGGGTTGTAGAGACATGGGTTATAGTGACATGGGTTATGGAGACATGTCTTGTAGAGACATGGGTTGTAGAGAAGTGGGCTATGGAGACATGTGTTGTGGAGACATGGGTTATAGAGACATGGGTTGTAGAGACATGGGTTGGAGAGACATGGGTTATGGAGACATGGGTTATGGAGACATGTCTTGTAGAGACATGGGTTGTAGAGAAGTGGGCTATGGAGACATGGGTTATGGAGACATGGGTTATGGAGACATGGGTAATGGAGACATGGGTTATGGAGACATGGGTAATGGAGACATGGTGTGGAGACATGGGTTATGTGGACATGGATTACGGAGACATGGGTTATGGAGACATGTTGTGGAGACATGGGTTATGTGGACATGGATTACGGAGACATGGGTTATGGAGACATGGGTTATTAAACTGTTTTCAGTTTTCAATGTTTCATTTTTATAACCTTTTAGTAC
This sequence comes from Salvelinus namaycush, assembly GCF_016432855.1. Taxonomy (NCBI): domain Eukaryota; kingdom Metazoa; phylum Chordata; class Actinopteri; order Salmoniformes; family Salmonidae; genus Salvelinus; species Salvelinus namaycush. Next base: position 7,251,454 of record NC_052318.1, on the reverse strand, counting down.
TCCATGTGTGACAACTGTCTAACACATGGAGTATCAATCAAAACTAGATAATAATCAGTTTGGTGTCAAGTGTCTATATATGTTTACTCATTGTTTCTTTGTTACTATACCGTCAGTGTACAATATGTGCACAAAGCTCTGTCAACCCATGACTATGTTTGGAACTGTAATACATGGTCATCCCTTGGGCGCAGGACACCAGAAGACACCAACATTAACTAGTAATGTAAAAATTAAAATACACTTTTTTTCTCACCCACAGCTAACAAAAAATGCTTTATTTACAATTCTGAAAATGCTTTATTTACAGTCCCATAGTAGGCAGTCAGACATGACTAATTTACCCTCATTTGCCACTTTTATTCATGCAAATGCAAATTCCACGACACTGTTTCCATCATGTTGTTTAGAAATGAACGAAGAAACAGGACACCTTCAATATAATTGGCCCACAATTGGCACAGCGTTGTCCGGGTTTGGCAGGGGTAGACCGTCATTGTAAATAACAATTTGTACTTAACTGACTTGCCTAGTTAAATAAAGGTTAAATAAATTTGAAAAATTAAAAACATTTAAAATATAGCCGTTGGATGAAAGATGAGGGGTAGACACAAAAGCAACATTGAGAAAATTCCAGATTAATAATTAATTTACCTCTGGCAGAACATCTGCGACAGCCCATTCATTTGATTCAACATCCGTACACTCATAAATATCCCTTTGTCCTTTTATTCACGCCTTCCCACTTAATCATGAGGTCCCAACTCATACCTCAGTCTTTACAGGAATGTGGGCCGGGGTGTATTTACATTTTTGCTTTCAAAGTTTTTGTAATTTAGCAGACACACTTATCCAGAACGACGTACAATAGGCTAGTGAGTGCATACATTGTGAATGTATATAGGCCTATCACATCCACGGAGCTTTCCATCCTGGACCAGAGACACTTGAAGACCATCCGTTATCTCAGAAGAAAATGATTGCATACAGATGTAGGATCTTTATTTTGATCACCCTGTTGCAGGATACATTTTATTTCCCAAAAATGTATCAGTCCACACAAACATTTCCATGAATTATAATCCACATATTAATTAACATTTCCTGCTGCACAAGTATTTTTGTATTTTTGAGCAAACTCGCTCAGATTAAGATCCTACATCTGCATTTGAATAATTCTCACATTATTCTCATTAACTGTCTTGTTTCCAAGATGGCGTAGCAGTCAGACGTGTTAGTCATCTTCTTGTCGTGTCCCGTGTATATATCTTTTTATATATTTTATCTTCGCATATATTTTTTAAAATATTTTTCATAACCTCAACTTCAACATACTCTCCTGCAATCCGCCTCACCCAATCTGGTATGGATCTGCTATTTTCTTTACTTTTGAACTGGAACCCCCAACAGTAGCTAGCCAGCTAACTAGCTACTAGCTAGTAGTCAGCTAGCCACTGCTAGCGGTCATCAGCTAACCTTTAGCCCGAACAACTCTTACCAGTCTGCACAGCGCGAATCAAACCAGAGCAAATCGGACTTATTTTTCTCCTATCTCCAGATTCCTACCGCAAGCTCTGAACCTTTTCACCTGGATCATTGCAGCTAGCTAGCTGCTTTCCGAGCTGCTATCCGATGACCTGCTATCCGAGCTGTTATACGTCGCTGTCCCGAAGCAAGAACCAATTAGCCTGGAGCTAGCCTTTGCTAGGCCCATCTCCCGGAAAGGCCCATCTCCCATCTCCTGACTAGCCAAAGAGGTCCATCAGCCACTCCTTGTGCTACAATACCTATTTTGCAAATGGCCTGGACCCCTTTTACTGCCGTCACGGAGCCCAGAAGATTCATCACGACTGGACTACCGACGTAATCTGCCCGAGGGTTTTTTTCAACTGGCTCCTCCGTCGCGACGTCCCTTGAATGCCCATCTGCTAGCCTGCTAGCCGCGGCCCGCTAGCTGTCTAGAGCATATCGAACTGTAGCTGAAGAGGCCCATCGGACAAGTTATTTTATTCCATGTTTTGCCAAAAGGCCTGGACCCTTTTACCACACGGAGCTCTGCCGATCCATCACGACTGGTATGCCGACAGTAACAGCACGAAGGCGCTACAAAATACTTCTTCCGTTGCAACGTCCCTCTAAGGCCCTTCTGCTAGCTTGCTAGCCCCGGTCCACTAGCTGTCTGAATCGCCGTTTCTCCAGCCCGCCGAGCTACTCACTGGACCCCTATGATAACTCGGCTACGCATGCCTCTCCCTAATGTCAATATGCCTTGTCCATTGCTGTTCTGGTTAGTGATTATTGCCTTATTTCACTGTAGAGCCTCCAGCCCTGCTCAATACGCCTTAGCTAACCCTTTAATTGCACCTCCCACACTTGCGGTGACCTCACCTGGTTTAAATGATGTTTCTAGAGCCAATATCTCTCATCATCACTCAATGCATAGGTTTACCTCCACTGTATTCACATCCTACCATACCTTTGTCTGTACATTGTGCCTTGAATCTATTCTACCGTGCCCAGAAACATGCTCCTTTTACTCTCTGTTCCATACGTACTAGACGACCAGTTCTTATAGCCTTTAGCCGTACCCTTATCCTACTCCTCCTCTGTTCCTCTGGTGATATAGAGGTTAATCCAGGCCCTGCAGTGCCTAGCTCCACTCCCATTCCCCAGGCGCTCTCATTTATTGACTTCTGTAACCGTAAAAGCCTTGGTTTCATGCATGTTAACATTAGAAGCCTCCTCCCTAAGTTTGTTTAATTCAGTGCTTTAGCACACTCTGCCAACCCGGATGTCCTAGCCATGTCGGAATCCTGGCTTAAGAAGACCACCAAAAACCCTAACATTTCCATAACTATAGCATTTTCTGACAAGATAGAACTGCCAAAGCGGGCAGAGTTGCAATCTACTGCAGAGATAGCCTGCATAGTTCTGTCTTACTATCCAGGTCTGTGCCCAAACTATTTGAGCTTCTACTTTTAAAAATCCACCTCTCCAGAAACAAGTCTCTCACCATTGCCGCTTGCTATAGACCACCTTCTGCCCCCAGCTGTGCCCTGGAAACCATATGTGAATTGATTGCCCCCCATCTATCAACAGACCTCGTGCTGTTAGGTGACGTAAACTGGGACATGCTTAACACCCTGGCCATCCTACAATCTAAGGTAGATGCCCTCAATCTCACACAAATGATCAATGAACCCACCAGGTACAACCCCAAATCCGTAAACACGGGCACCCTCATAGATATTATCCTAACCAACCTGCCCTCCAAATACACCTGTGCTGTCGTCAACCAGGATCTCAGCGATCACTGTCTCATTGCCTGCGTCCGTAATGGGTCTGCGGTCAAACGACCACCCCTCATCACTGTCAAACGCTCCCTAAAACACTTCTGCGAGCAGGCCCTTCTAATCGACCTGGCCCGGGTATCCTGGAAGGATATTGACCACATTCCGTCAGTAGAGGATGCCTGGTTATTCTTTAAAAGTGCCTTCCTCACCATCTTAAATAAGCATGCCACTTTCAAAAAATGTAGAACCAGAAAGAACCAGAAACAGATATATAGCCCTTGTTTCACTCCAGACCTGACTGCCCTTGACCAGCACAAAAACATCCTGTGGCGTACTGCATTAGAATCAAATAGCCCCTGCGATATGCAACTTTTCAGGGAAGTTAGGAACCAGTATACACAGGCAGTTAGGAAAGCAAAGGCTAGCTTTTTCAAACAGAAATTTGCATCCTGTAGCTCTAACTCCAAATGTTCTGGGACACTCTAAAGTCCATGGAGAACAAGAGCACCTCCTCCCAGCTGCCCACTGCACTGAGGCTAGGAAACACTGTCACCACCGATAAATACACGATAATTGAGAATTTCAATAAGAATCTTTCAACGGCTGGCCATGCTTTCCACCTGGCTACCCCTACCAGCAGACCTGCACCCCCCACAGCAACTTGCCCAAGCCTTCCCCATTTCTCCTTCACCCAAATCCAGATAGCTGATGTTCTGAAAGAGATGCAAAATCTGGACCCCTACAAATCAGCAGGGCCAGACAATCTGGACCCTCTATTTCGAAAATTAGCCGCCGAAATTGTTGCAACCCCTATTACTAGCCTGTTCAACCTTTCTTTCGTATCGTCTGAGATCCCCAAAGATTGGAAAGCTGCCGTGGTCATCCCCCTCTTCAATGGGGGAGACACTCTAGACCCAAACTGTTACAGACCTCTATCTGTCCTACCCTGCCTTTCTAAGGTCTTTGAAAGCCAAGTTAACAAACAGATCACTGACCATTTCGAATTCCACCGTACCTTCTCCGCTATGCAATCTGGTTTCCTAACTGGTCATGGGTGCACCTCAGCCATGCTCAAGGTCCTAAACGATATCATAACCACCATCGATAAGAGACAATACTGTGCAGCTGTATTCATCAACCTGGCCAAGGCTTTCAACTCTGTCAATCACCAAATTCTTATCGGCAGACTCAACAGCCTTGGTTTCTCAAATGACTGCCTCTCCTGGTTTGCACAAATACTTCTCAGACAGAGTTCAGGGTGTCAAATCGGAGGGCCTGTTGTCCGTACCTCTGGCAGTCTCTATGGGGGTGCCACAGGGTTCAATTCTCGGGCCGACTCTTTTCTCTGTATACATCAATGATGTCGCTTTTGCTGCTGGTGATCCTCTGATCCACCTCTACGCAGACGGCACCATTCTGTACACTTCTGGCCCTTCTTTGGACACTGTGTTAACTAACCTTCAGATGAGCTTCAATGCCATACAACTCTCCTTCCGTGGCATCCAACTTCTCTTAAATTCAAGAAAAACTTAATGCATGCTCTTCAATCAATCGCTGCCCACACCTGCCCGCCCATCCAGCATCACTACTCTGGACGGTTCTGACTGAGAATATGTGGACAACTACTCACATTAAGCATCTCCAATCCAAAATTAAATCTAGAATCGGCTTCCTATTTCGCAAACAAAGCATCTTTCACTCATGCTGCTAAACATACCCTCGTAAAACTGACTATCCTACCGATCCTTGACTTCGGCGATGCCATTTACAAAATAGCCTCCAACACTCTACTCAGCAAATTGGATGCAGTCTATCACAGTGCCATCTGTTTGGTCACCAAAGCCCCATATACTACCCACCACTGTAACCTGTATCCTCTCGTTGGCTGGCCCTCGCTTCATAGTTGTCGCCAAACCCACTGGCTCCAGGTCATCTGTAAGTCTCTGCTAGGTAAAGCCCCGCCTTATCTCAGCTCACTGGTCACCATAGCAGCACCCACCCGTAGCATGCGCTCCAGCAGGTATATTTCACTGGTCAACCCCAAAGCCAATGCCCCCTTTGGCCGCCTTTCCTTCCAGTTCTCTGCTGCCAATGACTGGAACCAACTGCAAAAATCCCTGAAGCTGGAGACTCATATCTTCCTCACTAGCTTTAAGCACCAGCTGTCAGAGCAGCTCACAGATCACTGCAACACCTACATGGCCCATCTGTAAATAGCCCATCTAACTACCTCATCCCCATACAGTTATTTATTATATTTATTTTGCTCCTTTGCACCCCAGTATCTCTACTTGCACACTCATCTTCTGCACATCTATCACTCCAGTGTTTAATTGCAATATTGTAATTATTTCGCCACTATGGCCTATTTATTGCCTTACCTCCCTTATCGTACCTCATTTGCACACACTGTATATAGACTTTTTCTATTGTATTTTTGACTGTATGTTTGTTTATTCCATGTGTAACTCTGTGTTGTTGTTTGTGTTGCACTGCTTTGCTTTATCTTGGCCAGGTCGCAGTTGTAAATGAGAAATTGTTCTCAACTAGCCTACCTGGTTAAATAAAGGTCAAATATATATATATTTTTTTTTTATTAACAAAGGTTTAAAAGGAAGATTGATGACTGTGAGTTGTAGTCCCAATTTCAATTTCTAATTCATCTGTCTTTTGTTTGTTACTCAGTAATTTATCCAGTTTGAGGCTGCTATGGGGAAAACAATTACTTTTATATTTGAAGTCGGAAGTTTACATACACTTAGGTTGGAGTCATTAAAACTTGTTTTTCAACCTCTCCATAAATTTCTTGTTAACAAACTATAGTTTTGGCAAGTCGGTTAGGACATCTACGTTGCACATGACACAAGTCATTTTTCCAAGAATTGTTTACAGACAGATTATTTAACTTATAAATCCCTGTATCACAATTCCAGTGGGTGAGAAGTTGGCATACACTAAGTTGACTGTGCCTTTAAACAGCTTGGAGAATTCCAGAAAATGATGTCATGGCTTTAGAAGCTTCTGATAGGCTAATTGACATAATTTGAGTCAATTGGAGGTGTACCTGTGGATGTATTTCAAGGCCTACCTTCAAACTCAGTGCTTCTTTGCTTGACATCATGGGAAAATCAAAAGAAATCAGCCAAGACCTCAGAAAAATAATTGTAGACCTCCACAAGTCTGGTTCATCCTTGGGAGCAATTTCCAAATGCCTGAAGGTACCACGTTCATCTGTACAAACAATAGTACTCAAGTATAAACACCATGGGACCACGCAGCCATCATACCGCTCAGGAAGGAGGTGGAAAGCTGGAAAGTCTGCAAACTAGCTGCACTTGATGTAGTTTTACCTTTTTTCAATTAATATGTCTTCGAATATATCCATAAAAATTATGCCAGCTGATTTTCATGATATCGACTGGCTGAGAAATGCTGCCTGCCTCTCTCTCTCGTCCCGACTCCCGACCACTACACAGTTGGAGATCGAATTTGGATATTGAAACAATGTTGCAAATGTCGGGGAGATAGACACCAACTTTTATACAAATCTCCGCTGTTGAAAACTAAATGTCTAAAAGAAGTGTGAGATAATGTCTAGATGATTTTTATAGTGGAGATCAAGTTTATAACTTCCCTGCCTGGGCTGATGAGACAGTGGAATCAGATGGAACAGAGTATATAGCCTCGTTGTCGTTATTTTATTGTGTTACTTTTTATAATTTTTTACTTTAGTTTATTTGGTAAAAATGCTCCTAACTCTTCTTGAACTGCACTGGTGGTTAAGGTCTTGTAAGTAAGCACTTCACTGTAATGTCTACACTTGTTGTATTTGGCACATGTGACAGTTTCATTTGATTTGAAATAGGCATTTTAATGTCATGATCTCAGCAAAAAAAGAAACATCCTTTCACTGTCAACTGTGTTTATTTTCAGCAAACTTAACATGTGTAATTATTTGTATGAACATAACAAGATTCAACAACTGAGACAAACTGAACAAGTTCCACAGACATGTGACTAACAGAAATGGGATAATGTGTCCCTGAACAAAGGGGGGGTCAAAATCAAAAGTAACAGTCAGTATCTGGTGTGGCCAGATACAAAGGACAAAAATGCTTTTCAACAGTTTTTACCCCCAAGCCATAAGACTCCTGAACAGGTAACCAAATGGTTACCTGCACTATTTGCATTGTGTGCCCCCCCCCCACCCCTCTTTTACACTGCTGCTACTCTCTGTTTATCTTATATGCATAGGCACTTTAACTATACATTCTTGTACATACTACCTCAATTGGCCCGACCAACCAGTGCTCTTGCACATTGGTTAACCGGGCTATTTGCATTGTGTCCCACCACCCGCCAACCCCTCTTTTTACACTACTGCTACTCTCTGTTCATCATATATGCATAGTCACTTTAACCATACCTACATGTACATACTACCTCAATAAGCCTGACTAACCGGTGTCTGTATATAGCCTTGCTACTCTTATTTTCAAATGTCTTATTTCTTTACTTACCTACACACACACACACCTTTTTTGGTTAGAGCCTGTAAGTAAGCATTTCACTGTAAGGTTGTTGTACCTGTTGTATTCGCACGTGACAAAACAACTTTGATTTGATTTGGCCACCAGCTGCATTAAGTACTGCATTGCATCTCCTCCTCATGGACTGCACCAGATTTTCCAGTTCTTGCTGTGAGATGTTACCCCACTCTTCCACCAAGGCACCTGCAAGTTCCCGGACATTTATGGGGGGAATTTGCCCTAGCCCTCACCCTCCGATCCAAAAGGTCCCAGACGTGCTCAATGGGATTGAGATCCGGGCTCTTCGCTGGCCATGGCAGAACACTGACATTCCTATCTTGCAGGAAATCATGCACAGAACGAGCGGTATGGCTGGTGGCATTGTCATGCTGGAGGGTCATGTCAGGATGAGCCTGCAGGAAGGGTACCAGATGAGAGAGGAGGGTGTCTTCCCTGTAACGCACAGCACTGATATTGCCTGCAATGACAACAAGCTCAGTCCGATGATGCTGTGACACACCGTCACAGACCATGACGGACCTCCACCTCCAAATCGATCCCGCTCCAGAGTACTGGCCTCGGTGTACCGCTCATTCCTTCGACAATAAACGCAAATCCGACCATCACCCCTGAAGAGACAAAACCGCGACTTGTCAGTGAAAAGCACTTTTTGCCAGTCCTGTCTGGTCCAGCGCGGTGGGTTTGAGGCCCATAGGTGATGTTGTTGCCTGTGATGTCTGGTGAGGACCTGCCTTACTACAACAGGCCTACAAGCCCTCAGTCCAGCCTCTCTCAGCCTATTGCAGACAGTCTGAGCACTGATGGAGGGATTGTGCATTCCTGGTGTAACTCGGGCAGCTGTTGTTGCCCTCCTGTACCTGTCCCACAGGTGTGATGTTCGGATGTACCGATCCTGTGCAGGTGTTGTTACACGTGGTCTGCCACTGCGAGGACAATCACTGCTGTCGGTCCTGTCTCCCTGTAGTGCTGTCTTAGGCGTCTCACAGTACGGACATTGCAATTTATTGCCCTGGCCACATCTGCAGTCCTCATGCCTCCTTGCAGCATGCCTAAGGCACGTTCACACAGATGAGCAGGGACCCCATGCATCTTTCTTTTGGTGTTTTTCAGAGTCATTAGAAAGGCCTCTTTAGTGTCCTAAGTTTTCATAACTGTGACCTTAATTGCCTACCGTCTGTAAGCTGTTAGTGTCTTAACGACCGTTCCACAGGTGCATGTTCATTAATTGTTCATGGTTCATTGAACAAGCATGGAAACAGTGTTTAAACCCTTTACAATGAAGATCTGTGAAGTTATTTGGATTACAAATTATCTTTGAACGACAGGGTCCTGAAAATGGGGCGTTTCTTTTTTTGCTGAGTTTATATTTAGCCGGTGGTACCTTATGGAATAAACAACGGCTGGAATGCGCTTTTAACCAATCAGCATTCAGGATTAGACCCACCAGTTGCATAACAACTGATATTCCCAGTCGGTATTCACATAATAATAAGGAATTCCCCTCGGCCCCGCCCACAAATTGAGGAAAACAAACATTCTTTCCCATTGTATTTTTTTTTTTGTTATACAGAAATAACAGAACATGCTGAAAAGCTGCTGTGTTGTTCAATATACATGTAACCAGGTCAAAATAAATCCTGACCTAGGGTTTGCAATGCTCCCACGTAGGGAAATAGAGCCTGCGAGAAGAATCCTGTGGCTCCAGGCTATTCGGTGTGGAAGAGTGGGAAATTGTGGGGGCCCCGTGTCCAAGTAGGCTTCACATCCTGTAGCTGTGTGTGTGGAAAACATTTAAATGTGACCTTTTTTATCTGTGAGCCAATTGGGTAATTAAGGTAACCAAAGATTGTTTTCCCCACTGGCGGGCGGGGCCGCAACTTTCTATTTAATACCAACTGGGACCATGCTGGATTGCCATAGTAATGTAGAATGTTCATTCAAATTATGCTAACTGATGTTGCTCATGCAATGGAATATATTTTTTGTAATGTCAGTTGAGTTGACTCAACAAATCACAGCACAGATTGAAGGGTACATTTCCTGCATCTACTTCCTGGCAAGGAAACACTCAAAATGGCTGCCATCCACCCATTATGCCATCATCGACTTGAATGGAGACAC